>NW_023277030.1:1319729-1919729 GCF_003668045.3 Cricetulus griseus
GCACAGAGGCTGTCTGTGTCTTCAGTGAATCTTGAAGTGTCCAAGGAAAGTAAGTGGAGTTAAAGAAAGAAGCCTTCCTAAGTTTATCCATCAATGACATTAATTAAATTCACAATATCTGTATTACAACTCAGCATGGTTTCATAATCCAGCTCAATTGCTAGCTTTACAGTGGAAAATATGATCTGAACATCTGATTATATTTTGATGTTCACCTCACATATCCTTCTAATAGACTCTGTGCAGCTATGTGTCCTTCTGAATGCAGTTTTGGATGAGGAGCAACTGCAGCAGGTCCAAATATTCACTTTTTGTTGTGCAGTTTGAGTCATAATAGAGAATATGTACAATCGCAGTTTACCCATCAGAGAAGAAGATTCATAGAAAAACATGTTTGTTTGTAGACACCATTTTAACACATTTGAAAAAAATGGAACAAAGGTGAAATCCATTGCCATTAAGTAACATTCAGGAGTACAAAGTTGACTCAAAAGATACCATGCTTTTCACAAAAGGCAAATATTCCAAAGAAAAATTCACACACTGATCAATGTTTAAGCGTCTTGATTTCCTTTAAATGTGTGTTTCTTTAAATTCACATTTGTTTCACCCAAAGTTTCGTTAAGAATAAGACAATCTAATTGTAGTTGTTGAGTTGCTGGAAAGATTACTCATTGCTTTGAGCACTGGTTGCTCATCCTGGGAACTTGGAATAGATAGCAAGCACCTATATTTTAAGTCCAGTTGCAGAAGATACTATATCTGCCTCTGGCCCACACTAGCACCAGGAAATTTTGGTTTATGAAGACATGCATTTAGGCAAACATTTAAACGCAAAAAGTGTAAAATATTTTTAAATTTATTTCTAACAGTGTTTAGAATTACACAAATGTATTTTTTGGTGTTCTTATAAGAATCCACATCTCATTATCAAAGGATTTTCCATTAACGGATCATGACATGTTCTGCTCAGTTTCTACGGCTTATATGTGAAATAAAACATTTTGAATGGTTAAAGGAAAATAACATGATATTTGTATATGTTTGCTTATGGGAGATGAGAAGGTTTTCTCTAGATTTGAGTTAGAAATAGCCATGAGCATCTGGAAGGGTACAGAGAGAACCAAGTATAAAAAAATGAGGGGGTTGAGAGTGAAAAAGAAAGGGATGCAAAAGCACAATGCCAGGAGCAAGTCAGGTTTCAAATTGAACTCAATTTCCAATGTGACAGATGCTATACAACATCACAGAATGGAGGAAGGGAATTGGGTCTCAGGTGTTGGAGTGGTTAAGTGTAGGGGTATAGGTTGGGATGTTCTGAGGAGCAAGGAAACCTTTATCAGTGAACACGTAATAGAAATGCTTCGAAAATCTTTGGCCACAATCCTATTTGGTAAGTTGTATAGGCACCTAAGCCATTTATCCTTAAATTGTGAATCCCCACTTTTAAATTCTAAATTCTTCTGGTGGTTTCTTGTAGGATTGCTGCCACACAAATCAGGTGACATGAGTTATCTTGTTACAACCTGGAATGTTCTTTGGGTTTTACAAGTATGTTAAATGTCTTTGCAAGTAATTGGACTTCAATCAATCACTGTCCCTACAGGTTGAGGCCTGTTCATTGGGTTGGCCCCCTTAATTTAATGAAGGCAGTCCCATTTGTAAAGGGACAAATTTCCAGAGAGGCTATGGTGCCAGGATGAAATGCATTGGCAGATGGGTATTAGAAAGCACATGAATCAGCTTAGTTTTAGGGAGGGTTTTAACATAAGGAAGTATTGCAATAATTACTACCAACTGAGTAATGATTACATATCAGAAGATGAGTATAGTGGGAAATTAACAATACGGAGTCAGGTAGAAATATAAGGGTATTTAATAGGGAAAAGCCTTACTTACAGAGCGAGCCAGCCAGCTGATGGTAGCAGTCTGTACAGTAAGCAGCAAAGAGAAACCGAAACAAAAACTCAGTCCCACTACGTCACTCTGACCACGCCCTCACAAGCCTGGTCAGGCATACCTGTAGCCAGCCCCTAAGAAGGCGTGGCTACAGCTTCCCTACAGATGAGCAAAAGATTCTTAGAAAACAATATATTTGAAAGTTACCAAGACAAATTCCTGCAAAGTGCCAGTAGGGAGAAAGCATTAGTTTGGACAAATCTTGATTTTTTTTTTCTCAAGGACAGTAGAAGTACCATTGAGATATTCTATTTTTTTGTTTCTGGAGACAGGGTTTCTCTGTGGCTTTGGAGGCTGTCCTGGAACTAGCTCTTGTAGACTAGGCTGGTCTCGAACTCACAGAGATCCACTTGCCTCTGCCTCCCAAGTGCTGGGATTAAAGGAGTGCACCAGCACTGCCCAGCTTATATTTTTGAGATATTCTTTATTGAACAAATAAATTAATCCACATTCAGGAAATGATGGAATTTTACTAATATTTTTGATTTAGAAAATAATATTTTTATATTAGTAAAGTTGTCATTGTTTTTTTTTGAAACTTAAGTGCAAGAAAACATGAGAAACCAGAGGATATTTTTTATGGAAGTTTGAGCATATACTTAGGGATAGAAAGATCAAGGTTTACTTTGTGAAAAGTGTTAATAGTCCATAAAGGATGTGATGTATAGATATTAATGAAGAAATGCACCACACTCTTGGCTTGAATATTTTACTGCCATTTGCAACATGGCAAATGTATTCAGGTGATTATATTGGGGCCTACAAATCCTACTTGTGTTTTACTCTCTGGAGAGCTCTCTTGGAATTCATTAAAACATGAAAGAAAGGGTTTTAAGTAGAAAATGAGAAGTCTGATGAGGTATACCTCTCATAAATTAAATAAATACTGTGTGTGTGTGTGTGTGTGTGTGTGTGTGTGTGTGTGTGTGTGTGTATGTAAGAATCCACTTCAAAATTTGCACTATGATTTCATCAGGCAAATGAGATGCCAGCAATGAGGTACTAGAGCAATGAATTCTGATCAAGAATCAAAGGCCATCCTTAATCACATGACAACTTCTCTCAATAAAATCCAACAATAATTAATCAAATAAATAAGGGTCCTATGACTATTATATTTACCTTTATGATATTATGGTTATATAATTTGAAGTAGGATCTCAGATACACCTGGCTGACTTAAAATTAAGTTTCCCTAAGCAATTCCTTCATGTATTTCTTACTCCTTTTCTGACAGATGGAATACAGGCCTTACTTCCAAAATATAGTGAATACACTGCTGATGATTGAACCCAGGATTTCTTGCTTTCTAGTCAATTAGAAAATTAGCTGAGCTTCATTCTGTTAGTAGGTGTTCTTAAGGTTCTGTTTACAAAGCTGTAATTCGACAATAACAATTTGCTAGTACAACCCTTAACATCATCATTCATATTGACCATTTATATTGTGGTATATGTCCAATATTTTCTTTTACTAAGACCAAAGGTTGGATTCATTTGAAACCCTAAATACATACTGCAACCCTTTGGAATTTTTTTTAAATAAATTGACAACTTTAAAAAAATTTCTTGCATACTTATATCATCATTCTTATCTTGAAACCTGTCATTTTATGATGTGATGTAGTGTGTGTGTGTGTGTGTGTGTGTGTGTGTGTGTGTGTGTGTGTGTAGGGGGTGGTTTATAGGAAGTTGTCATTTTCACTCACAAAATCCTTTTTGTAACTCAACTGATGCCACTTCAACAAACAAATGTGAAACCCTAGCCTACAGGAACTATTTCCTCTCTCTTTCGATAATTGTTGATGTGTCAATTTTTCTCTGTAACTTGGAGACTAAATATTCTCCATTTCTACCAAATAAAATCAAGGTTAACCTTCTCTTGCTGACAAATTACTTCCCTGCTTATTCAGTCAGAAAGAGATTGAATATTAGGGAACAATAGGTGACAATGTAGGTGATAAGTATGTAGGAAGACAGAGAGGTAGGAATAAAGAATCTTGAAGATGTAAGTTACTGTCCCACCTGGTCCCAATGCCATTTTGTCCCTAACAAGCTCTCAGATATTATATTAATTATTAAACTGTTGGGTGATTGTTAGAGCTTCCAATTGCCTAGATCTGTGTTAAATATTGACCCATTTCTATTTATCCATATATTCCCATGAAGTTACATCTTACCCATTTTCTGGAATGTTATTCCTCCTGCAGCATGGCATCACTTGTCACTGTCTCTCTCCCTTCTTCTCCCCAACCTTCTCCTGGTCTGGTAGCACTGCGTATATCCCTGCTTGGCTACTCAATCATGAGTGTTTTGTTCGTTAACCAATATGAGAGACATATATACAGAAGAACATACCCCAACATCTACTCTTATGTCTCTAAAATTTATTTTCCTTTTCCTAACATTATAAATGAATTTTATTTGTTACAAACAATCTTATTTAAGATACCAATCCCATTCACTGTCCCTTCTATATTATTATGCCACCAAAAAACTTCCCATCTTATATCCCATCCCCTCGGCAAGATGGGTGAGGCCTTACATGGGGCATCACAAAAGTCTGTCACATCGTTTGGGGTAAGGCTCAGGCGCTCCCCCAAGTTTCTAGAATGAGAGAGTAGCCCTGCGTAGAGAAGAGACACCAAAAGTCCATTCTTGTGCAAGGAATACACACTGTTTCCTCTGTCAGAGTCTCCTAGAGTACCCAGTTTGCCCAACTGACAAACATAATAAGAAGGGCTATTTTGGTACTCTAATGGTTCCCCAGTTGTCAGAATGGGGTGGGTAAGCTACCACTACCACTTTTTCAAATCAGCTGTTTCTGTGGGATTTCCAGCCTGGAATTGACATATTTGCTGATTGTTATTCCCTTTCTGAAACTGGATTCCAAGAGATCAGGTCATTATTTAGCTTTGCATGTATTCTTCTCCTGCCATGAGCTACTGGATGAAGTCTATACAATGGCATATAAAGTAGTCATCAATCACATTATAGGGTAATGGTATTGAAGGTATTCTCTCCACTAATGCTTAGACTGTTAGTTGTGATTATCCTTGTGGAATTCTTGGCATTTGCCGAGTGATTTATTTCTATTTAAATCTATGCCTCTAATAAGGTATTTCTTTTATTGCTCTCATCATTTCTCCCCCTTAATCAGTCCTCCTGACACCTCGTTATCTCCTATCCCCAAGTTTTCTCCCTTCCTCTTTTAGCTGCCTACTTCCACCTTCCTCATGCTTGAGGAGCTCTTGTGCCTTTCCCTTTTCTGTGGAAACATGTATGTCTCTTGCAAGGTACTACTACCTCCTAACTTCTCTGGAGGTGTGCATGGTAGGGTAGTTATCACTTGCTCTATGTCTAATATCCATACATTAGTGAGTACATAATATGTTTGACTTTCTGTGTATGGGTCACCTCACTCACTATTTTTTCTTCTAGTTTCATCCATTTGTTTCAGTGTTTATTCCCACTGAGTATTTTTCCATTGATTATATGTGTCACATGTTCTTTATTTATTCTTTAGGCGAGGGAAAACTTGGTTGTTTCCAGATTCTTGCTATTAAAATACCACTGTTATGAAAATAGCTGTACAGATATCTGAGATTCAAAAATATACATTTTTGGGAATATGGCAAAGATTGGAATTGCTAGATGGTGAAATAGACTGATACCCAATATTCAGAGAAACTTCCATATTGAATGCCAAAATAGTTGCATAATTTTCACTACCAGCAGCAACAGAGAAGCAAGCCCATTACTCCACATCCTTCCCAGCATGAACTGTCTGTGGTGTTTTTTATGTAACCATTCTTGCACATGTAAGATGATATCTCAAATTTGTTATAATTCACATTTGCCTGATGTCTATGGACATTGACCAATATCTCAAGTGTCTTTTAGCCATTTTAATTCCTCTATTGGCCAAACTAATGTCTCAATGGATTAAAGATTTCAATCTAAATCCACCCAAACTAAACCTCTTAGCAGAGTTTTGAGTGTTGTCCTGGAATGAATTTGTATAGAGGACCACTTACTGAAGATAACAATAGAAGCACAGACAGATTGACAATTCAATAATGGGACCTCCTGAATCTGATGAGAATCTGTAACCAAATACGTAGTCAAAAGGGGAAGACAGCAGCCCACAGAATGGGAAAAGTTATTCAACAACCCCAAATCAAGCCAAGTGTCGATTTATAAAATATACAAATACTGAAGAAACTTGTAACTTAAACATCAAATAATCAAATTTAAAACTCCAGTACACAACTAAATAGAGAATACTCAATAGAATTTTAATGCATATGGAAGAGAAAATCTACTAATAAAATATTTGGAGCAGATACTTCACAGATTATATTTATTTATTGAGAATAGGTACCCTCATTTTGGTTAACAGTTCCAGTTGCTTGGAATTGCCGAAATCTTTTGTCATAGTCTCATTTGGAGAAGCAACTCCATTGTGTGATGAAAATAAAAGTTGTACAATGGCAGATACATTAGTATATTAAAATCCCTAAGTACAACACTGTTTCACAGTTGCTGCCTGTTTCTTGGGCCCATGATATGGGCAGAGAGATTTCTGTCACATTTCCCAGGAAATACTTATGATCTGGCTGTCACAATCTATTACATCTTCAAATTCTAAACCAACCACACCCACTAATGACCTCACAATATATCCTCTTGGACTTAGGCAGAAGGCACAAGTCTTTCTCTAGCTTTAACTATGTTAACTTCTGCTGCCCCACAGTAAGCTACTATGGCTTCCTTCCAGTGCACATGTAAGTAAATACATCGTTATAATATTCCAATTGATTTCTGGACATATGCTGCAGTTTCCTGAATGGAGACAACCCTAATTTTCTTGTACTTTTTTGTGAAGGTTTAAGGCTTCTTGGTGTTTCACTCATTCATTTTGCTATATTAGTTGTTGTACTTTTTAGATTTTAGTTTTCTACATGAAGCTTGATATTGGCTAGCTCTGTTTCAGTTATTAACCCATTTCTATTAATCTATATATTCCACGGGAGTATGATTACCCATTTTCTGGCATGATACTCCTTCAGAAGAATGGCATTTTTCTTAGCCTATATCACCCTTCTTCTCTCCTGTCCTCTCCTGCTCTTATAGCAATGGATATACTCCTACATGTCTACTCTATCATCAGTGTTTTGTTCATCAACCTCTAAGAGAAATCAATATACAGAAGGGCATACCCTGCCATATACCACTATCTCTCTAATTTTTTTCTTTTCTTTCCTTTTTCAGTAAAATTTAATTATATTAGAAACAATCTTGTTTTCCATAGTAACCCCATTAATTCAGCCTTCCATACTCACATCCCCCCTCAAAACTACTCATTCCATCACCCATCCTATCCACAGAATTGGTGAGACCTTTCTTGTGGGATCATCAAATTCTGTCACATTATGTGGGGAAGGCATAGGCATTACCTGGTGTATCTAGAATAAGAGAGCAACCCTCTATAAGTAAGGGACTCCCCAAAGTCCACTCAAGTGCTCTGAATAAATACTGGTTACATTGTCAGAGGCCCATGGTGTGCCTATGTCTCGCAACTGACACCTACATTAAGAAGGGCTGATTTGGTACTTTGGTGGCTCCCCATTAGTCAAAATGGGTTCCTTGTAGTCCCACTTAGTCAGGTCAGCTGTTTCTGTGTTTTCTCCTTCCTTGTGATCACTGATTTAGTAAAAATGTTTACACAAAAAGGAAATAAAAGAAAAAATAATTCCCTCTCGGTAATTGGATAACTGGAGTTCAGATCATTGTAAAGCTGTGGGTGTGTACTTCTGCTTCCACCAGCTACTGGATGAAGACTCTAGGATGGCATATAAGGAAGACATCCATCACATTATTGGGTAAGTATATTTAAGGTAGCCTCTCCACTATTGCTGAGATTCTTAGTAGGTATTACCCTGTGCATCTCTGGATATCTGTCTAGTACCATATTTTTCTTCAAACCTATAATTTATGGTTCTATTGAGTTGTCTGTTTACTTGATTTCATCTACTCTTCTCATCAGAAATCTTCCCTCATATTCTCCTATCCCCTCCTCTTCTACACTCCTATTTCTTATAGTTTTCTCCTTCTTCCCCATGCTTCAAGAGATCCTGTGCCTTTCTCTTACTCTGAAGAAAAAATTTTGTCTCTCTTTGTGTTCTAATTGTCCCTACCTTCGATGTAGTTGTGGATTGTAGAATAGTTATCATTTCTCTGTATCTAATATACCTACATTACTGGGTATGTAACATGTTTGTCTTTCTGTATATGTGTTTACTCACTCAGGACATTTTTTCTAGTTTCATATATTTGCTTCAATCTTTTTCCACAGAGTAGTACAATATTAATTGTATCACATTTTCTTTATCTGTTCTTTAGTCCAGTGGCATCTTGTTTTTTTTCCAGATTCTTGCTATTACAAACACTGCTGTTAATAACATTGCTGTGTAGATGTCCATGTTGTATGAATGTACATCCTTTGGATATATGCCAAAGAGTGGAATTGATAGTTGGTGAAGTAGACTGATACCCAGTTTTCAGAATAATATCCATACAGACTGTCAAAATCATGGTATAAGTTTAAATTCCCAGCAGCTAGAGAGAAGCATTCCCATTTCTCTCCAGCATAAATTGTACTTGGTGTTTTTTTTTCTGTAGCCATTCTGGCATGAGTAAGATGATAACTCAGAGTTGTTATGATTTACATTTCCCTGATGTTTGGCAATTTCTTCAGTGTCTTTTACCCATTTTAGATTCCTCTCTTGAAATCTCAATTCTAAACATCTATGAACCAAAAAAGGCAACAACATTCATATAAAGAAATATTATTAAAACTAAAATTACAAGTAAGATACCATACACTGATAGTGGGAGACTTCAATACCCAACTCTCCTCACTGGAAATAACCACCAGACAAAAACTTAACAAAGAGACAAAGGAACTAACAGAAGTTAAGACCCAAGTGGGATTAACAGATATCTATAGAACTTTCCATCCAAACATAAAAGAATATACCTTCTTTTCAAAATCATATGGAACCTTCTCAAGAACCGACCACATACTCAGCAACATAGCAAACCTCAAAAGGTACAAAAACCTGGAATAATCTCCTGTGTCTTAACAGGCCAGCATGCATTAAAGTTAGAAATCAAAAACAACACAAATAGGAGAAAACCTACCAACTAATGGAAATTGAACAGCATGCCATTGCACCATTAGAGGTTCAAGGAAGAAATAAGAAAGAAATTAAAAGACTTCCTAGAATTCAATGAAAATGAAGACACAACACACACAAAATGAATAGACACTTTGAAAGCAGTACTAAGAAGAAAGTTCATAGCTCTAAGTACTCATATGAAGAAACTAGAGAATAGTCACAACAGAGAGTTGACATCACACCTGAAAGCTCTAGAAAAATGGAAGCAAATTCACCCCAGAGGAGCAGAAGCCAAAGATAATCAAAATGAGGGCTGAAATCTATAATGTATAAACGAAGAAAACAATTCAAGAATCAATGTAACAAAGAGTTAGTTCTTTGAGAAAATCAACAAGATAGGCACACCTTTCTCCAAAATAACCAAAAGGTACAGAGAGGACATGAAAATTAACAAAATCAGAAATGAAAGGGGGGACATAACAATGGACAAGGTGGAAATCCAGAGAATGTGCACCTCATATTTTGAAAACCTGTACTACACAAAATTTGAAACTTTAAAGGTAATGGACAATTTTCTGGACAGTTTTCACTTACCAAAATTGAATCAAGAACAGATAAGCAACATAAGGAGACCTATAACCTCCAAGGTAATAGAAGCAGTGATCAAAAGTCTCCCATCCCAAAAAATGCCCTGGGCCAGATAGATTCAGTGCAGAATTCTACTAGAAACTCAAAGAAGAGCTAATAGCAATACTGCTCAAATTTCCACACAATAGAAGCAGAAGGGACATAGCCAAACTTTTTACAATTCTACAATGACCTTGATATGCAAGACACAAAAATACACAACTAAGAAAGAGAACTAAAGACCAATACCCCTCATGAACATTGATGCAAAAATGCTGAATAAAATACGTGCAAATCAATTATAAGAACACATCAGAGAAATCATCCACCATGATCAAGTAGGCTTCATCCCAGGGATTCAAGGATGATTCACCATACAAAAATCCATCAATGTAATCCTCCATATAAACAGCCTGAGGAAAAAAAAAAAACACATGATCATCTCACTAGATGCCATAAAAAGCCTTTGTTAAAATCCAACACTCTTTCATGATAAATGTCTAGGAGAAATCAGGGATAACTAGAACATACTTCAACATAATAAAAGCAATATACAGCAAGCCAACAGCTAACACCAAATTAAATGGAGAGAAATTCAATCAAATTCCTCCAAAATCGGGGAAGAGACAAGGCTATACACTCTCTCCATACCTCTTCAATATTGTCTTTGTATTTCTACCTAGAGCAATAAGACAACAAAAGTAGATCAAGGGAATACAAATTGAAAGGACAAGTCATACTTCTACAATAGTGAGCTGAAAAACTCTAATTAGGGAAGTCCTACAGCTGATAAACACCTGCAGCAAAGTGGCAGGATACAAGATTTACTCAATGATATCTATAGCTCTACTATATACCGATGACACTTTAATGGAGAAAGAAGTCAGAGTAACATCAACCATTTCAATTGCCACAAACAACATAAAATACCTCAGAGTCACACTAACCAAAAAAGGGAAAGACCTGTACCAGAAGAATGTTCAGTCTCTAAAGAAAGAGTTTAAAGAAGATACCAGAAAATGGAAAGACCTCACATGTTCTTGGAAAGATAGGATCAACAGAGTAAAAATGGAAATCTTGCCAAAAGCAATCTACAGATTCAATGTGATACCAATCAAAGTCCCAACAAAATTCTTCACAGGCCTTGGAAGAAATATTCTCAACTTTATATGAAGAAAAAAAAGACCCAGGATATCCAAAACGTCCCTGGCATAACTGTTTACGGGCGTGTAGAAGTCTGCAGATAGACCCAAGCCTATCACCTTGCACAAAACTTAAGTCAAAATGGGTCATATATCTCAACGTAAATCCAGCTACACTGAACCTATTAGAAGACATGTGGGAAATTACCTTGAATTAATAGGTACAGGTGACCGCTTATTGAACATTACACCATTAGCATAGACACTGAGATCAACAATTGGTAAATGGAACCTCCTGGAACTGAGAAGTTTCTGTAAGGCAAAGGACACTAAAGTGGGAAATTACCAATATGGAGCCAGGTATAAATACAAGGGTATATAATAGGGAAAAAACATTATTTACAGAGTGACCTAGCCAGCCCAGGCAGCAGCAGTCTGTACAGCAAGCCGAAAAGGTGAAACTGAAAGCCCAGGCACCTGATCTCCTCTGACTCTACATCACCCTGACCATGCCCTCGTGGCTACAGCTTACCCTACAGGATACAGTCAGCAAGACAAAAGAGCAGCACACAGACTAGGAAGATTATTCAACAAAGCCAAATCTGACAGGTGGCTGATCTCCAAAATATACAAAGAACTCAAGAAGCTAGTCTCCAAAACTCCAAACAATCCAATGAAAAAGTGAAGTACAGAACTAAAGAAACAATTCTCAATAGAGGAATCTAAAATGGTTGAAAGACACATAAGAAAGTGTTCAACATCCTTAGCCATAAGGGAAATGCAAATCAAAACAACTCTGAGATACTATCTTACTACTGTCAGAATGGGCAAAATCAAAAACATCAATGACAGCCCACACAAGGGAAAATAATCTTTACCAGCCCCACATCTGACAATGCTGACATCCAGCATATACAATCAACTCAAGAAGCAAGCCACCAAAGCACCAATCAATGAAAATAAAAAGAGAGGTGCAGAATTAAATAGAGAATTCTCAACAGAGGTAACTAAAATGGCTGAAAGACACTTAAAAAATAGCTCAAAATCCTTAGCCATCAGGGAAATGCAAATCAAAACAACTCAAAGGTATCTTCTTGTACTGGACAAAATGACTAAAATCACAAACATAAATGGCAGTCTATACTGGGGAGCATGTAGAGAAAAAGGAACACTCCTCCATTGCTTGTGGGAGTGCAAACATGTAAAACCACTTTGCAAATCAGTATGGTGGTTTCTCAGCAAAATGGGAATCATTCTAACTCAAGATCCAGCAATCCCTCTCTTGGGCATATACCCAAAGAATGCACATTCATACAACAAGGACATATGTTACAATATGTTCACAGCAGCATTGTTTGTAATAGCCTGAACCTGAAAGCAGCCTAGATGCCCCTCAACTGAATAATGGATAGAGAATATTGGTACATTTAGACAATAGAGTATTACTAGCAGAGAAAAAGAAATGAAATCTTGAAATTTAAAGGCAAATGGATGGAACTAGAAGAAAACAAGCTGAGTGAGGTAACCCAGTCACAAATATACAAACATGATATGTACTCACACATATATGAAATTTAGACATAAAGCAAAGGATTACTAGCCTACAATCTGCATCACCAAAGGAACTAGGAAACAAGTAGAACTCTAAGAGAAAATTATGTGGATCATGGAGAATGAGAAGGGGCATGCTATCATGCTGTAATTAGGAGCATGAGGGTGGGGGGGTGGGAACAGGCAGAATGAGAGGAGCAGAAGAGGAGGGGAGAAGAAGAAATGGAAGATCAGAAAGGTTGAGCAGGGGGATGAAAAGAGGAGAGTTGGATGAGAGATACAATAACAGAGGGAGCCATTATATTTCCAAAGAGAGATCTGGAACTAGGGAGATTTCCAGAATTCTACAAGGATGAAACCAACTGACAATCTGGGCCATGGTGGAAATGCTACCCTAAATGCCCTCCCCCTATAATGCGACTGATGGCTGCCTTACATGCCATTCTGGAGCCCTCTTCCAGTGGTTAATAGAAGCTGACCCAGTCTCCCACAGGTATACAAAGAATGAACTCTGGAACCCAGTTGCAGAGAGGGAGGATGGAATAAAAAAGGGGGTCAGGGCCAGGCTGGTGAAACTCACAGAAAGAGCTGACCTGTGCAAGAGGGAGAACATGGACACCACACTGATGTCTTGGAGGCCAGCAAAGGACTGATCCAGACAGCTGAAGTGGATGTCGATGAGGAGGCTACAGCACTCCATGGGGGCCCCTGGTTGGGAATCGATATTTATAAGGTTGCAATAAGGGACTTTGAAGCCCATCCCAAATTGGTGGATGCTCCCTCGCCTGGACACAGGGGTGAGTACATAGGCCCTGCCTAGGATGATATGACAGAGTTTGGGAAACACATATTGGAGGCCTTGCCCTCCCTAGAATCATGGGGCAGTGAAGAAGGGGGACTATGTGGGAATAAGGGATGGGAGTGAGAGGGAGTAAGGATTTACATGTGGAGCAAGCTTGTCTCTAATCAGAACTAATAAAAATAATACACAAAAATAAGTAATTTAAAATTAAATATATATATGAAAATGAAAAAATATTCCATAAAAATTTCTGTTCCCCCAAAAGATAGAGAGGAAAAAAAACATAATGTTTGAATAAATAAATATGAAGAAAGAGCATGGATGAATAAATCCATCTACACTTTAAAAAATTCACAAGACATCTAAAAAACATGCTTGCATATTATAATGTAGGATGCCATATCTCATTCTAGAGCTATCCAAGTTCAAAAAGGAAAAATGTGATCACTTGTACAAACCACATACTGACACAAATTAAAAGAATTTGAGACTAACACAGATTATAATCCAATTATCAACAGAAAAAAATCTGTGGTGAGCAAAGGGGTCAAGGATACCAGGCTTTTGAAAACCACAGAAACAGTTGACATAAACAAGCGGGAGCATTTGGCCACCAGACTGGTTGTTGGCAAACAAGCATGGGACTGATCCAGACCCCATGAATGTGGGTGTCAATGAGGAGGCCTCAGAAATATATGGTGACACTTTTAGTAGATCATTATTTATCTGTGGTCTAGGAATGGCCTATATCACATAGAGGAATACCCACTCTGCCTAGACTACGTGGAATGCCTTGGCCCTATCCCAAAGATATGACAGACTCTGAATACGCCCATGGAAGATTTCACTCTCCCTGAGGAGTAGAAATGATATGGGATGGGTAGGGCATTAGTGGGGCAGAGGAGGATGTGAGGGACCGGGAACTGTGATTGACATGTAAAACAATCTTTTTCTTATTTAAATAGAACTGGAGAATAAAGGGTAAAAAGTAAAACAACTAATGTACCCAAACCTGTGAATGAAACACCAGGCAGCATTAAACCTTCCCAAAAAATTACAAGAAACTTACGGCTCTCTGTGTTATGGGAAGTGCAGCATATGGGAGATATCTAAGTGGTCATCAAACAACTCGAATATTATAATGAAGAACTTACTTACATGTTTTCTGCACTGATGACATATTAGATTACTGTGGGGCAGCAAAAGTGAAAATAGCAAAGCCAGAGAGAGATTTGTGACTTCTGCATAAGTCCAGGAGGGTATACTGTGAGGTCATGATTGGGTGTCGTTAGTTTAGAATTTGAAGATGTAATAGATAATAGATTGTGACAGAGAGATCCTAAGTGTTTCCTGGCAACTGTGACAGAAATCTCTCTGCCCTTATCATGGGCCCAAATAAAATGTGGCAACTGAGAGGCAGTTTTACACTTGGGGATTTTAATATCCTACGATATGTGCCATTGTACAACTTTTAGAACCATCATACAATGGAGTTGAGTCTCCAAATAATACTATGACAAAACTTTTGGGTATTTCCAAGCAAATGGAACAATAGACCAACATGAGGGCACCTAATCTCACTAAATGTAGACCATGAAAAACATGCTCCAAGTTTTTTATTAGTAAATATCTTCCATAAAATGTAAAGCCCTATTGTTCATTGAGTTTTTATTTCTGTGTCTCATATTTGAATTGAATTATTTGGTGTTTGTTTGAGTAGTTTCTTTAGCTCATTGTATATTATAGAAATCAGCCCTTGGCTAGAATTGGGAATGGAAAAGCTGTCTTCCCATTCTGTGGCCTGATGTCTTGTCTTGTTGACGTTCATTTACTTTAACGTACCTTCTCAGTTTCAGGTCCCATTCATGAATTGTCAATCTGAGTGGCTGTGCTACTAATGTTATGTTCAGGAAGTGGTCTTCTATACAAATTCATTCAATGCTAGTTCCCAATTACTCTGCTAAGAGGTTTAAAGTTCCTGGATTTATATTAACATCTTTGATCCATTTGGACTTTAGCTTGTTCAATAGAGGAATCTAAAATGTGTAAAAGACACTCATCATCCATAGTCATCAGGGAAATGTAAATAATAACAACTCTGAGATATCAACTTACACCTGCCAGAATGGTTAAAGAAAAACACTGTGGAATGTTTATGCTAGAGATTATGTGGAGAAAGGGGGGTGATTCTCTGTTGCTGCTGGGAGTAAAAGCTTGTACAACCATTTACCACTCAGTATGGAAGTTTTTCTGAAAACAGAGTATTGGTATACTTCACCATCTAGCACTTCCACTCTTTGGCACATGTCCAAATGATGTACATTCGTACAACAGGGACAGCTGTACAGTTATGTTCATAACAGCAGTATTTGTAATAGCAAGAAAATGGAAACAACCAAGATGTCTCTTGAATAAAGAATGGATACAGAAAATGTGATACAGTTAATCAGTAAAGTACTACTCAGTGGGGAAAAAATATAACAAATGAATGGAAATAGAATAAACCATCCTGAGTGAGGTAAACCATACACTGAAAAAAGATATTATGTACTCACTAATGTATGCATAATAGACATAGAAAAATAACTAGACTACAATCCACATCTTCAAAGTAGCTAGGAACATGTATGATCCTAAGAGACACATGCATGTTTCCTCAGTGTAGGGGAAAAGCACAGGATCTCCTGAAAAATTTGAGAGCATTGGGAGGAGGAGGTTGGAAGGAGAAAAAAGGAGTGGAGAAGAGGAGTTGATGGGAAAACATGAGGGTTCAGGGAAATTGAATAAGGAGAAGAAAAGATGATATCAAGAAAATAGAAACCTTAATAGAGGCATAAATTATAGTTTTAAAGAGAAATATGCTACTAGGCAATGTCCAGCAATCCACAAGGATAATTCCAAGTAACAATCCAAGCAATAGTGGAGAGTCTATATCAAAGGCACTTTACCTATAATGTGATTGATGACAACCTTATATGCCAACCTAGGTTCTTTATCTACTGTATTCATCTTTAATGTTGAGCTGTGTTTAATGTTTATAGCAAAAAGAGGGAACACAAAGAATGGTGGTCATGATTACAACTTACAAATAGATGTATCTGTTTAGGGATAAGGCAAAGAAAGGTATAAAGGAAAGTCCTGATTGTGTGGGATTGTGTTCTTTTCTGGGTATTATGACACACCATGGTATCCTTATTTTCACTTGGCAATCTCAGTGGAACCACTTTTCTCCATAACATAGGAACAAAGAGTAGAGAACAGCTGAGAAGCACATTTTTTCTTATCCAAACATGTGTCCTGTACAGACTTTAATATTCACAGGGTTGTAGGTGACTTTAATCGGGCCATTTACAAGGCTATGAAAAATAGCTTTGTGTATGGAACAATTACTCAGTCAAGGGCATATATTGACACTGAATACAGTATGAGTAAAAGATTTTCAAAGGATTTCATTGGTGTAAATCATCATTCTTAAGAAGTATACTTGGACTAATAAATTAAGCCTCCGAAGTATACAACAAGAGTTGAGTTTTCCATTGTTAAATCCATTCTCTAAGGTATCAAGCTATTTCTTATTTTTATTTTATTTTATTTTATTTTAAAGATATGATTTCTCTGTGGCTTTGAAAGCTGTCCTGGAACTAGCTTTTGTAGACCAAGCTGTTCTGAAACTCATAGAATTTCATGTGCCTCTATCTCCCGAGTGCTGAGAATAAAGATGTGGGTCACCACCAACAGACTTCAAGTTATTTCTTATACTGGGTTATTATTCCTGTGCAAGTTCTTCTCTAATGATATATCTGTCCTAATTAATCTATTTGAAGACTATACAAGTCTATAGTAGAGTCTAAATTTTACAGACATGGGCAAAGTTTTTCTTCTAGTGACATTATAGGATATTTAAAGTTTGAGGCCTTGATGAACTGTGTACTTTCACAAGGCATACAGGGATCTATAATTCCTGAATGAGAAACATTAGAAATCACAGTGTCACACTTGCAAGGGCAGCAATGTTTAGCTAGAAAAAATTATTACTCCAGGGGTGTACATATAATATCTGGGTAAGTTGGAAACTTTCATGGAGTTTCTAACTTCATGCTTGGTGGAACACAGAGAAACCAGAATTCAAAAGAGACATTCAGTTTTATGGCGCTCCATTCAGTTTTCCTACTATTCATTAGCTCTTTATATCAAACCATCCCACATTTTCAGCTGACACAATATATCCTGGCTATTCTTTCACTTCCCTTAAAGTTGAGGGGATAAACTTGATCCTCTTAGTGTTTGCTGTTTTTTTTTTCAGTGTTAAGATTATGATATGATTGTTATTTCCCCTTAATAATGGGACTCCCAATCATCCAATTTATGCTTTGTTCTTTCCTGGTTGGTATAAGATAAAAATTGTGAAACCACAACAATTATATAAAATATCCAACAGTATCTTTGACAAAGTGCATGAAGGTAAACCCAGGAGGCTTGCTGAGCATGGGAGAAATGCTCTTCTTAATGGAATAAGACAATTTGTTATGTGATATAAAACTTTTTTAGACTAAATAATACTATAAAAATATTTATCATATGTTTGAACAATATCACTTATGAATTTCCATTAGCACATTATTGGCAACTTTGCCATTAGTTATTGCTATATAATGTAAATTATATTAATTAGAATACACACTACTGAAATAATAATCATTACCTTCTAAGTTTTCGGTTCTAGTTTCAATTATTTATCATTAATTGTTTCTTCATTATTTTCTTCCTGCCTTTTCCCGATAACTTTATATCATTTATCGATAAAATTATTCCTTCCTCATATTCATTTATAAAATCTTTTTATAATTTCCTTTCTTCTTTCATTTAGTTACTCCGCTATTCTTTCCTCCTTCTTTCCATCTTTTCCTTTATTTTTCTACTGTGAAATGTCCTTTGGACAAGCCTGAAGATTTTGTTCACAGACAAGTTCATTTCAAAGTATATTGCTTCAAATGAATCTTAAATTCATTTAGAATAGAAAACGGCAAGAAACTTTCAGATTGGTTTACATATAAGAAACTAGTTGTACTTTTAATGTAGAATTCAGAAGCATAAGGAACTGTATTTTTGTCAATGAGAACATTAGCAGGAGAAACATGCATGATGTAATGAAAGATTGTTTAAACCACTGGAATATGAAGATTTCCTTTCACAAATTTCCATTGAATGTGTGGCTTGTCTAGTTAGCAAATACATAACATGAAGTAATTGAATCATTTAAACTTCAAGGTGATTTCTCTCAAACATGCATAAAACCCCCACAAGATTCTTCAGGTCAAAATTTAGAAAGTCTGGCATCCATGATTTTCCATATTACAAAACTTATTCCATTAAGACACTTGTTGATCACAGGCAGAATAATACATAGAATATGGATAGCTAATAATTAAGACAGTGTTTGACTAAATATATTTGGGGAAATTAGAAGGAATTAGGAGGGAAAAGTCCATCTACACTTAAGACATTCAGAGGACAACCACATATCATGCTGGCATATTATAAAATAGTATACCTCATATATTATTTGAGCTATCCAAGTTCAAAGACTGAAACATGTGATCACTTGTAGAAATTGCATACCCACACAAATTAAAAAGAATCTGAGATTAACTCAGCTTACATTCCGATGATCAGAAAAGATAAAACTACCATTCACAGGATAGATATCTACTTTTTAGTGAGAACAGGAAAGACTGTTGTCTCAGATTGTAGAGATAGGTAATTGTTTCAGACATTTGACATGAAAAAATCACCTGGTGCGACCTCAAAGCTGGTCCACATGAATCAATTACATTATCAACAATAGTGGTGTCATATCCTGTTGTTTATATAGAAAGAATATATAATGTATCCTGCCTAGAGGGGGTACTCTTCTTGCAGGTATCTCACCAAAAATCTCCAAATTAATCAAGTTTCCTGTGTAGGCTCATGACTCAGGGCATAGAAACTTCTTCTTGAGTTATATAACATATTCCCTAAACAAATCTACTAGCAATCTAGAGAAAAGTATCACTTCTTGGTCATTTACAATGGAATATATATGAGCATGTGTGTCAATTTGGTGTCCTATATTTGCTGTTACCTGTGTCTATCTGTTTGCCAAGGCATATGTCACCGAGCAAACATTATAGAATTCTTTGAACCCATATCATGGGAACAAGAAGCCATGTGAAGCTGAAATACAGTTTTGTCAATGGATAATTTACTCTCCCCAAAGCATATCCATTGTACATCTTTAGCTAAAACATGAATTGAGGTGAGTTTTCTGTGATTAATGTGTATGGTGGCTTAAAGATTATGGACAACAGTGACGAGTGCAGATTCCAGGACAGGGATCAAGAGCTCCAAAATTATTTCACAAGAGAAAGCATATAACACAGACTCTCAGTACATTTTTGGCAGATTTAGCAGTAAGCAAATAATAACAAGCCAGGATTCTATATGTGTTAGTGTACAAGGGAGGAACTTCTCTGTGCCCAATTCATATATTCTCAGTAGACAACTGAGATTCCAATCTACACAGAGACACGAGTGTCTATTGTTATTTCTGGCCCTCTAAAACCTCTGCTTCCTGGGATCTCCAATGGGCCTGGTTATTGTGGCCTATCATTCTTGATGTTGAGGCCACACCCTTCTATTGTATAAAGTTAGTCTTGTATAATTTTTTGATTATTATGTGATAACAGTATTCCTCCATCTGCATGTTACAAAAATCCTCCATTTTAGCTCAGAATGTTCTTAATACTATTTTAAAGTTTTGCCAATATGGCATCCTTATTAAAGCTAAAAAGTTGTTTTGATATTAGAATAAGAATTAGATATTAGAATTAGATATTAATAAGAATGTTAAATGCTTTTTTAATGTGGATTGGAGCCATTTTAAAATTTTCTATTGAGAATGTTCTATTCAGTTTTGTATTCCACTTTTTTATTGGATTATTTTGTGTTTTGGAAACTAGCTTCTTGAGTTTATTGCAAATTTTGGAGATAAGCCATCTTCAGATATGTGGTTTGGCAATATCTTCTCCCAAATTTTGTGCTGCCATTTTGTATTGTTGACTATTTTCTTTGCCTTAAAGTAAGTCCTGTTTGTGTATGGGGGTTAATAATGGAGGACAAAATAAGAGAAACCATCAGAGAGGGAGCCATTATAGGTTTAAAGAGAAATAAGGAACTAGGAGAATATCTGGAGAACTACTAGCATGACACCAACTAACTACCTAATCACCAGTAGGGAGGCTACATTAAAGCCCACCCAGGATGATGAGATTGATGACTAATGTTTATTCATTCTACAGTTCTTTCTATATTTTAGAAATCAGCCCTTGGATAGATGTGGTGTTGGTGGAGACCTTTTCCCATTCTTTGGGCAGCTGAATTTTCTTGTTGACTGTGTATTTTGCTTTACAGAATCTTCTCAGTTTCAGGACAATCATTACTGAAATGTCAATCTGAATGTGTGTGCTACTGTTATGTTCAGGAATTGTTGTCTTGTACAAATTCATTCAATGCTACCTCCCAATTACTCTCCTAAGATGTTCAGAGTGGTTGGATTTATATTGAAGTCTTTGATCCATAGGAAATTTAGTTTGGTCAATGGAGGTATCTAAAATTGTTAAAAGACATTCAACATTCCATAGTCATCAAGGATATGTAAATCATAACAACTCTGAGTTATCATGTTAAATCTGACAGAATGGCTACTGACTGTACAACACAGAAATTTTATGCTGGAGAGGACATGGAGTAAGGGGAACACTTCTCGATTGCTGCTGGGTTTGAAAACTTGTCCAGACATTTTGGCAGTCATTATGGAAGTTTTTCCAAAAAATTGAGTGTCAGTCTACTTCACCATCTAGCAATTCCATGCTTTGGATATACTCAAAGGATGCACATTCATACAACACGGACATCTGTACAGCTATTTTCATAACAGTGGTATTTGTAATAGCAAGAATCGGGAAACAACCAAGATGACCCTGGACTAAAGAATTGATAAAGAAAATATAATACATGCTATTAATGGAGTACTACTCAGTAGGAAAATAACAATGAAAAAAGTGAATGGAATTAGAAGAAAGTCTCCTGTGTGAGGTACCCTGTATACAGAAAGACAAACATGTTATGTTCTCACTAATGTATGGATACTTCCCATAGAGCAAATGATAACTAGCTTACAAACCACACCTCCAGAGAACCTAGAAACAAGTAGGACCTTAACAGAGACATACATGGTTCTCCATAGTAGCAGAAAGCCACAATATCTCCTGAAAAAATTGGGAGTATGAGGAAGGAAGGGGTAGGTAAGAGGAAGTGTAGGTGATAGGAGAATATAAGGGATCAGTCAGATTGATTAGGGAAAAAATAGATGAGAACAAGAAATGAGATACCTTAATAGAGGAATACATTTTATATTTGAGGAGAAATATGTCACTAGGCAAATGTCCAAGAATTCTCAAGGAAAATGCCATCTACCTATCTGATCAATAGTAGAGAGGCTATATATAATCAATGGTAGAGAGGCTATATAAATGCCCTTCACATATAATGAGATTGATGACTACCTTGTATGCCATCCTAGAGCCTTTATCTAGTAGCTGATGGATGTCACGGACACTATTCTGACAACTGGGTAGTCATCCTAGCTCCAAATCAGACCTTCTTAATGTGGGTGTCATTTATAAGATATGGGTACTCTATGGGCCTCTGGCACTGTAACCAGTATTTGTTCCTAGCACAGGAATGGACTTTGAGAGTCCATTCCCTATGGATCACAACTCTCTCTAGATACTCAGCGGAGTGCCCAGGCCTTTCCTGAAATCATGTGACAGATTTTGTGATCCCCCATGAAAGGCCTCAACATCTCTATTGAGAGGACAGAGAATGGAATGCAGTATTTGTGTGTGGGGGGATTTGACTATGGCAGTGAGAAGGAATGGGACTGATATGTAAAATAATATTGTTTCTAATTTAAATAAAAATATATTAAAATGGAAAGAAACACACTTTTTAAGAGAGAAAAGAGAAGGTGGTAGGATATTTCTTTCTGTGTAAATGTTTCTCTTGCTGGTTCATGAACAAATCACTGATGATCGAGTTGTGATGTCTGAATACAGGCAGTGCAACCAGCCCAGGAAAATACTGTGGAGAAGAATGGAGAGAGAGTCTGAACAGAGATGCCATGCTGTTGAAGCAGTAACATGAAAGAAAATGGGTAAGACATAGCCTTGGGTCAATATATAGATTAACAAAGATGTGTTAATAATTGAAACACAGCTAGGCAACAAGAAACTCTAACCATCAGCCAACAGTTTAATCATTAATATAATATCTGTGTTTCTTTGTGCCAAAGTGACATTGAAACCAGGCGGGACAGAAACCTCCATCATTAAGATACTTCTTTCCTACCTCTCTGTTTACCTAAATACTTATCATACATTGTCACCTATAATCCCCTTGCATACAATATTCTTCTGAGTCTGTATGCAGAAACTAAATTTTCAACAACAGAAATTTAGCCTTCCTTCATTTGGTAGAGAGGGAGTATAGGATATCTCCAAGTTACAGAGAAAAAATGATTCGTCAACAATTATCTAAAGAAGGAGGAGATAGTACCTGTAAGTTAGGTCTTCAGAGTTGTTTTTGGATTGTGTATCACTTGAGTTACAAAAAGCATTTCCAGAGTAAAAAAAAACAAATTCCTGTGTAACATCCCCCTTTACCCATACACACAACACACACACACACACACACACACACACACACATCACAAAATTATATTGTCAAGTTAAGGATGATAAGTATGCAAGGAATTTTTCAAATGTTTTCAATTTAATTCACAATTTTTTTAAAGAATTTCGTAAGTTTTGTAGTGTGTATTTGGAGTTTCAAATGATTTCAAACTTTGGCCTTGTTAAGGGCAAGTGAAGGACACATACCACAATTCTGAGGGCCAACCTGAATTATGGATTTCTGGTATTATTAGGAAATTGGTATTGTAGAATTACAGCTACAATTCTGTGTGAAAAAGGACAAGCTCTTTATCATAGCTACTAACAGTATGAAGATCAGATAATTTACTAATTGAATAGAATCCAAGAAGTCCTGGGTTCAATCATCAGAAGTGCTATAGCTATACTTGGGAGGTGAGGCCTGTGTCCCAACTGTCAAAATAGGAGGCATAAATATATGAAACACATGCTTAGGTATAAACTTACTTCTACATCAGCCAGGTGTATATGAGATCCTGTATTAAATATAATACCATAGTTTCATAAAATTAAATATAATAGACATAGAATCCTTATTTATTTGATTAAATATGGTTGAATTTTATTGACATATGTTGTCAAGAGATTCAGGATGGCCTTTGACTCTTGATTAGAATTTGTTGCTCTACTACATCATTGCTAGCATCACAGTCCTCTCTCACAATACATGATAAAATTATATTGTAAATGTTGAAGTGGATGAACACACACAAACACATACACACACAGTATTTTGTTATTTTAAAAGAGAAAGACCTATTAAGAATTCTCTGTTTTTCACTTAAAAAACCATGCTTTCATATTTTAATGAATACCAAGAGTAATATCTATACATCACTTCCTTTATGGACTATTAACAATTTTGACAAAGTAAACTCTGATCTTTCTATACCTAACTATATACTCAAAATGCCACAAAATCAAGCATCTTGTTTCTCATGTTTTCTTACACTTAATTTTCAATAATATGAATCGCAATGTCAACATTAATAACATAAAAATACTATTTTCTAATTTACCAATATTAATAAAAATCCATCCTGTACTGAAAGTGAATACATTTCTTTGTTCAATGAAGAAAAAATCAATAGTAATTCTATTGTGTTTGAATTTAATTAATGTCATTGTTGGATAGATATAAGAAGGCTTCTTTCAATAAGTCTCCTTCCTTGCACTGGACACATCAAAATTCACTGTAGACATAAAGAGCCTCTGTGCAACAAGTGGCTGACCTTTTATGAAGCATGGAATAATGCTGTATCCCAGCATCTATGGTATTATTATTATTATTATTATTATTATTATTATTATTATTACCATTGTCATTAATATCATTATCATTACTATCATCATTAGTATTAATATAGATTTAGCATTCCTGGAGATATTTTCTATACAGTTATGACTTACAAAGAACTATATTTCCAGGTCATTCTGGACTCACATTCAGAGATACACCAACATCTCCCTCATAACTGTTGGGACTAAGGACATGCATCCCCTTTGCCCAATCTCTTTTCATTTTTGAACAAATCAACTTGCCTTGACATCTTTCAATGGGTGCAAGAGTAGCTAGTATGCTTCACACTAACGCAGAGAGTCCAAATTTTTGGTCTTCATTGCCAGAGCTGGAAAGTCTGTGCAAACTCTCCCATTAATCAGCCCCATCAGGCAAAACTGGTGAATTCCCTTGCCCAGCTGAGAACTCTGTAGGTGCCCACCTCAAGAATGTAAGCAGAGAACCTGATCATGTGCAAACCTCTGGAACTTTGATCACTTCATGAACCCAACTGCCATTCCCCTTCTATGCTTGGCCTGCTGGACTTGAGTCCATATATTGCAAAGAAAACCTCTCATAAACTGTATTGCTGAATCCTGTCCTGCAGCCAGTTGATGTTGGGGTTGGGCTACACTGGTGAATTGCCCTTGCCAGCAGAGAACACTGAATACAGAGGCATCAGTTTTACTTCAGTCACTTCCTGAAGTCAACTGTCACTCCCTTTCTTCCTTTAGCCTACTTGAAGTTTGCAAGTTCTTCTTAAGAAAAGAATCCTACAAACAAAGTCACTTACCCTTTTCCTTCCTCCATTTGCCATGGGAAATATTCTTTAACCCCCAAAGTTGCCTGGTTTCCATTTTCCAGAGAAACTGCCATACTGATTTCCAAAGTGGCTGCACAAGTTGGCACTCCCACCAGCAGTGCAGAGGCATTCCCCTTTCTCCACATCCTCTCCAGCATAAACTGCCATTGGTGTATTTGCTTTTAGCCATTCTGACAGGAGTAAGATGTTATCTCAGAGTTGTTTTGATTTGCATTTCCCTGATGGCTAAGGGTGTTGAACACTTTCTTATGTGTCTTTCAGCCATTTTATATCCGTCTACTGAGTGCTCACTTAAGCAGCACATTTATTAAAATTGGAACAATACAGAGAAGATTAGCATGGCCCCTGTGCAAGGATGACACGGTAATTCGTGAAGTGTTCCATATTTTGCAATACACATCAAAATCACAACACAGATTTTCACAGACATTGAAAGAACAATACTGAACTTTATATGAAAAAATAAAAAAAAACAAGATAGCCAACACAACTCTATACAATAAAGCATCTTCTGGAGGCATCACCATCCCTGAATTCAAGCTCTACTATAATGCCATAGTTCTGAAAACATCTTGGTATTGGCACAAAAATAGACAGATAGACCAATGGAATTGAATTGGAAACCCTGATATTGACCCATGCACCTACGAATACCTTATTTTTGACAAAGGTGCTAAATCTATACAATGGAAAAAAGATAGCATCTTCAACAAATGTTGCTGGAACAATTGGTTTCAGACATGCAGAAAATTGCAGATAGATCCATACTTGTCACCATGCACAAAACTTAAGTGCAAATGGATCAAAGATCTCACCATACATCCACCCACACTGAATCTTCTAGAAGAGAAATTGGGAATTACCCTTTAATAAATTGGCACAGGAGACTGCTTCCTGAACATTACGCCAGTAGCACAGACATTGAAGTCTGCAATTAATAAATGGGACCTCCTGAAACTGAGAAGCTTCTGCAAGGCAAAGGAAACAGTCAGTAGGACAAAAGGACCACCCACAGAAGAAGAAAAGATCTTCACCGACCCCACATCTCAACAGAGGAATCTGAAATGGCTGATAGACACTTAAGAAAGCGCTCAAAATCCTTGGCCATGAGAGAAATGCAACTCAAAACAACTCTGAGATACCACTTCACACCTGTCAGAATGGCTAAAATCAAAAATACCAATGACAGTCTATGCTGGAGAGGATGTGGAAAAAAAGGAACACTCCTCCTTTGTTGGTGGGAGTGCGATCTTGTAAGACAATTCTGGAAATCAGTATGGAGATTGCTTAGAAATATGTGAATCAGTCTACCTCAAGATGCAGCCATTCCTCTCTTGGGTATATACCCAAATAGTGCATGTTCATACAAGAAGGACATATGTTCAAACATGTTCATAGCAGCATTGTTTGTAATAGCCAGAACCTGGAAGCAACCTAGATGCCCCTCAACTGAAGAATGGTTTGAGAAAATGTGGTACATTTACACAATGGAGTACTACTCAGCAGAAAAAAAACAATGGAATCTTGAAATTCACAGGCAAATGGATGGAACTAGAAGAAACCATCCTGAGTGAGGTAACCCAGTCACAAAAAGATAAACATGTTATGTACACACTCATATATGAATTTTAGACATAGAGCAAAGGATTAGCAGCCTATAATCCTCTTCAAAAAAGAAACTAGGGAACATGAAGGACTCTAAGGGATTGATGGTCCCCAAGAATGAAAGGGGCATGAACTCCTGAACTAATTGGGAGCATGATGGCAGGGGGGAGGGTGATGCTACAATAAGAGCAAGAGAATAGGAGTAGAGGAGAGGAAATGGAGGGGCAGAAATATTGATTTGGAGAATAGAGGAAAGAGAGCAGGATGAGTGATACTATATAAGAGGTAGCCACTATAGGTCCTCGAAGATATCTGGAACCAGGGAGATCTCCAGAGACCTACAAGGATGACACGATCTGACAATCCAGGCAAAGTTGGAGAGGATAACTTAAAAGCCCTTCCCCTAAAATGAGATTGATGACTTCTCTTTATGCCATCCTAGAACCCTCATCCACTGGCTGATGGAAGCAGAGACAGACATCCACAGATATACACTGAGCTGAAATTGGGAATTTAGTTGAAGAAAGGGAGGAATGAAGAGTGAAGGGGTCTGTACCAGATTGGAGAAATCCACAGGAACAATTGGCCTGAACAAGGGAGAGCACATTGACCCCAGATGCTGTCAGGGAGGCCAGTACAAGACGGATGCAGACATGGATGTCAATAAAGAGGGCTCTGCACTCCAGGGAGCCTCTGGTGGTGGATTAGTATTTTTCCCTGGTGCAACAAGGGACTTTGAGAGCCCATTCCACCGGTGGGATGAACGGTTACACTCTGGCCCAGGACCAGCACAGGAAGATTTGGTGGACTTTGCAGAGCCCCCGTTGAGAGCCTTATCCTGCCTGGGGAGTGGTGGGTGGATGGGGTGGGGATAGGCTGGGCATGGGGGAGGAGGGATAGGGTGAGGGGAGGGAGAGGGAGAAGGGACTCACATGTGAAACAAGCTTGTTCCCTAAGTAGAACTAATAAAAAAAAGATTGTTCTGTTGAGAATTGTCTATTTAGTTCTGTACCTCACATTTTAATTGGATTGGTTGGTGTTTTGGAGACTAGTTTCTTGAGTACTTTGTATATTTTCAAGATGAGCCCTCTGTCAGATGTAGGGTTGGTGAATATCTTTTCCCAATCTGTGGGCTGCTGTTTTGCCTTACTGATAAAGGCCGTGTCCTTTGCCTTACAGAATTTTCTCAGTTTTAGGAGGTCCCATTCATCAATTGTTGATCTCAGTGTTTGTGCTACTGGAGTTACTTTCAGGAAGTGGTCTCCTGTACCAATTCATTCAAGGGTATTTCCCAATTTATCTTCTAATATATTCAGTGTGGCTGGGTTTATGTTGAGGTCTTTGATCCATTTCAACTTAACTTTTGTGCAGGGCAAAACGATTGGGTCTATCTGTAGTCTTCTACATGTCTTCATCCAGTTATGCCAGCATTTATTGAAGATGTTCTCTCTGTTCCAGCATATTCTTTTATATTTCATAACTTTATTTTCATTGTCAAAAATCAGGTGTTCCTAGGTTTGTAGATCAACATTAGCAACTTCAATTTGAATTCTCGGTTCCAAGCTTCTGTCTTGTGCAAATACCAAACATATTTTATTACCTTGACTCGATTTTACAGGTAAAAATCACTGATGGTGATGATTCTTGAATTTCATTTAATGGACAGTGTTGTGTTGGATAGAATGGACATATTGCTTTTTCATATAAAGGATAGTAATATCCTTTTAAAGTCTGTGAAGAGGTTTGGTAGGATTTTCATGGTGATTGCATTGAATTGTCGATTAATTTTGGTAGGATTATCCTTTATGTTACATTGATCCTACCTTTCGAATAGCATGGGGGATGTTCCCATTTCCCGACATCTTTAATTTCTTACATTATAGAATTAAAGTCCTTGTCTTACATGTCTTTCATTTGTTCGTTTAGGATTACCCCCACATATTTTATTTTGTTTGTAGCTATTGTGATGTGGGGTGTTTCTCTACCTTTTATGCATCCATGTATAGGAGGGCTCCTCTTTTTTGTGTTAATCTTCATTCCTCCCCGATTATTGAAAATTTTTATGAGTTTATGATTATAGGAGTTGTCTGGTTAACTTTTCTGTCACTTATATATATTACCAATTGTCTCAAAATAGTAAAATTTTGTTTTTCCATTCTTTTTTATATCCACTTGATCTGCTTTTTTGTCATATTCCTCAAGCTAGATCTTTAATTAATATATTGATTAGAAATGTATAGAGTGAACAGTCTTTTCTTGTTCCTGATTGTAGAGGAATCAGATAGAATTTCTCTCCATTTATTTTGATGTTGGCTGTTGGCTTGCTGTATATTGCTTTTTTCTGTTTAGTTATGATCATTTAATCCCTGCAAGGCTATTCCATCCTTGAATGAGATGATCATTTGCTTTTATGCTTTCAGATTGTTTAAATGGTGGATTAAATTGACAGATATTTGTATGTTGATCCATCACTGTGTCTCTGGGGTAAATCCTATTTGACTATGTTCCATGCTTTTTTGTGTGTTTTCTTTGCATCTCCATATTTTATAGAGAGGCAGTTGGTGCTAGCAACTGTCCTGTTGGATTGCATTCATATTATCCCTTGGGTTTGGTTATGTTGTGTTCTCTTTTATATTACATTCTGGGAAGCTTATGTTTTTTTTTCTTCTTTTACCTAGTGGCTTTTCAGTACCGCTATGTTCAGTTTATATAAATTTGTGTAATTTCTGTAATTTGTGTTGTTATTTCTCTCAGTAGCCATTGGTATCAGATGAGATATAGGCTGATATTTTTATTCTTTTTATCTGTTGCAGTTTTCTTAGTTACCTAATAATTAGATGTCTTAGAGATATTTCAATGAGAAAACATGCTGTTAAGATGGCAGACTCTTGGGGTTTGGGTATAATATTCTAGATATGTCATCTAGTCTATTTCTGTCAGAACCTTGATCACTTCAGTTATTTTTCTGCTGTTTTCTTCTGGCAGATCTGTCTCTGTGAGATGGGTTTTCAAAGTCTCCCACTATTATAGTGTGGAATTTGATTCAGGTTTTAAGCTTCAGAAATGTTGTCTTTACTAATGAGGTTGATGCTATATTTTGGAAATGAATGTTCATAATTGAGACATTATCTTGGAGAACTCAACCTGTGATGAATTTGAAATATCCTTCTCTGTTTATTTTGAAAATTTTATTCTGAATTTTATTTTGCTATATGTTGGGATAGCTTTGCCAGCCTGTTTCTTATGTCAAATTGATGAGGCTATTATTTCCTAAATTTTTACTATGAGATATAAAATATATTCCCCAAACAAATCTACTAGGTATCTAGAGAAAATTATCAATTGTCAGTAATATTACAATGTAATGTATGTGAGAATGGGTGTCAGTCTTATATCTATATTTGCAGTTACCCGTATTTGCCATTTTACCAATGAATTTGGCACAGTTAAAACATTGTGGAATTCTTTGAACCCATATCATTTGTCCAAGAATTCATGTAAAGATGAAATTCATTGTGATGATTGGATATTATACTCTCTACAAAGCAATATCCATTGTATATCCTTAGACAACAGCATGCATTGAGGTGAGTTTTCTGTCATTAAAGCCTATGATGGCTTAAAGACTATGGACAACAGTGAAGAGTAGAGATTCCAGGGCAGTTGTGTAGAACTCCAAAATTGTTTAACAAGAGATAGCAGAAAAAATAGATCCCAGTTCCTTTGGTTGTCAGATTTAGCACTAAAGCAAATTATAACAAGCCTGGATTCTAAATGAGTTTATGTCCAAGCAAGGAACTTCGCTGTGTTCCCTTCATACATTCTCAGTAGAGAAGTGAGGGCACATACCAAAACTTTTTGTTGTTGTTGTTTTTTAAGACAGGGTTCCTCTGTGTAGCTTTGGAGCCTATCTTGGCACTCTATCTGGAGACCAGGTTTGCCCAAATTAATAGAGACACGACCTACTCTGCCTCCCAAGTGCTGGGAATAAAGGCATGTACCACCAACACCCAGCCACATACAACAATTCTTAAGTAAATGAAAACAAGCTTGGGTATTTCCAAAGAACTGGAATTGTTAAACAACATGAGTGTACCTAATATCACTAAATATAGTCTGAGAAGTACTTGGTGCAAGTCTTTTATTACTAGATATTCTAATCCATGCGAAGTTAAACACTATTGTGTATTCTCTATTTCTTTACATCACTTTTTTATTGGATTATTTGGAGTTTGGTGATTCGTTACTTCAGTCCTTTGTATATTTTAGAAATCAGCCATTTGCCAGATGTGGGGTTCATGAAGATCCTTTCCCATTCCTTGGCTGCTGTCTTGTCTTGATTATATCTTTTGCCTTATAGAAACATCTCAGATTCAGAAGGACACAATACTGAAATATCAATATGATTGTCAATTCTACTGTCATGTTCTGGTAGTGGTGTGCTGCACAAATTCAATACTACATCCCAATTACTTTGATAAGAGTTTCAGTGTTGCTGGATTTTTATTGAAATCTTCATTCCATTCAAAATTTATTTTGGTTAATAGAGGAATCTAAAATACTGAAAAGACACTAAACATCTGTAGCCATTATGGAAATGAAAATCCTAACAAATCTGAGAAATCATCTTACACCTGCCAGAATGGTTACATAAAAAACGACATGGACATTTTATGCTGAAGAGGATGTGGAGTATGATGAATGCTTCCCTGTTGCTTCTGGAAGTGAAAAATTGGACAACCTTTTTGGCAGTCAGAATAGAAGTTTCCCTGAATATTTGGTATCATTCTACTTCACCTTCTAGCAAATCCACACTTTGGCACATACCCAAATGATGTACATTAATACAACATGGACATCTGTACAGCTAAGTTCATAACTGCAGTATTTGTAATAGCAAAAACCTGGAAAAAGCCAAGATGTCCCTGGACTAAAGAGTGGATAAAGAAAATGTGATACACTTCAACGGAGTACTACTAATTGGAAAAGGAAAAAATGAAACAAATGTGTGGAACTAGAAGAAACCATCCTGAATGAAGTAACACACATACAGAAAGACAAATCTGTTTGTACTTACTCACGTAAGGATATTAGAATTAGAAATAAAGATAAATAGTGACCTGAAATCCTGGAAATAAGTGTCAGACAGGGAAGAATGATAAGCAAATGGGGCATTACCAGGCTGGAAAAACCAGGAGAAACAGATGATCTGAACAAGTGGGAACTCTTGGAACCTATTCTTACAAATGGGGAACCATCATAGTACCAAAACTGCCCTTCTTAATGTAGGTGACCGTTGTGAGATGTGGGAAGTCAATGGCCCTTGGCAATGTAATCAGTATTTATTCCTATCACTTGAATGGGCTTTAGGAGTCAGTTCCCTATTGAGAGTTACTCTGTCATTCAAGATTGTCTGGGGAGTGCCTAGTCCTTGCCCCAAATGATGTGAAAGACTTTGTAAATCCCCCATAAAAGACCTCATCTTTTCTGTGGAGAGGGTGCGGTAATGGGTGGTTTTCTGTGGTCATGTGAATAAGGAAGGGAGAAGGAATGGGATTGCTATGCAAATACGATTATATCTAGATTAAATAAAAATTATTGAAAATGTAAAGAAAAGAAAAAAATTTTCTTAGGCCGTTAAGAGGAGATCTTGGTGTATGTCCTTCAGTATTTATGTTTCTCTTTGTGGTTGATGAGCAAAACACTGATGATCAAACACCCAAGTAAGAACAAAGGCAGTGATACCACCAGACCTGGCTGGGGAGACAAAGGGAGATAGAGAGTGAGAAGAGATGCCCTGTTGCTGAAGAAGTAACTTGCCTGTAAATGGGTAACCCATAGTCTCGAAACAATATATAGATTATTGGAAATGGATTAATAATTGAAACAGAGGTAGCCAATAAGAAGCTCTAACCATCAGCCAACAGATTAAATATTATTATAATATCTGTGTGTTTCTTTGGGGAAAATTGCCATTGGAATCATGTGGGACAGAAACTTCCATCTTCATAATTCTTTTTCCCTACCTCTCTGACTACCTATGTACTTGTCTTCCATTGTGACCAATAATCCCCTAGTATACAATATCTTTCTGACCCTATCTGCATGGAACTATGTTGTCAGCAACAGAAGATTAGCCTTGATTCCGTTGGTAGAAAGAGAGAATAGGATATCTCCCAGTTACAGCTAAAAACTGATACATCAACAATTATCTTAGGAGAACAGAGATATTTCCTGTAGGCTAGGTCTCCAGATTTGCATGTTGAGAGGGGAACAGTTTATATGCAAAAAGCATTTCCAGAGTGAAATAGGCAACTTCCTGTGTAACCATCCCCTTCTCACAAACAGCTCAAAAAATGATATGTGTCAAGTTAACGATGATGATATAAGTATGCAAGGAATTTTTTCAAAAGTTTACAATTTGATTTTCAATTTATTTAAAGAACTTCCAAAGGCTTTGTAGTGGATATTTAAAGTAACAAATGAATCCAAACTTTGATCTTACTATAAGCAAGTATAGGACACATACCAAAACTCTCTCTTTTTTTTAAGACAGGGTTCCTCTGTCTAGCTTTGGAGCCTATCTTGGCACTCTATCTGGAGACCAGGCTTGCCAAAACTAATAGAGACATGACTGCCTCTGCCTCCCAAGTTCTGGGATTAAAGGCGTGTACCACCAACACCCAGCCACATACCACAATTCTTAAGGTCAATCTGAATAATGATTTTTCTGGTTGCATTAGGAACTTTGTATTGTAGAATTATACCTGTGTGAAGCAGGGCAACCTCTTAATCATACCTAGTAACAGAAGGAAGCTGAGATTGTTTACTAATAGACTAGAATACCAGAAATCATAGGCTCAATCATCCACACTGTCATAACTGTATTTGGGTGTTGACATCAGTATCACAACTGTAAGAATAAGAGGCAGAAATATATGAAGGATATTCTTAGGTATAAAATTAATTTTGTCCCCAAGGCAGGGGCAGAAGCATCTCACCTCAGACCTCTCTGCAGTCTGTGGGGGCTTGAATAGCCCAGCGATCTCAGCAGAGTCAGGGTCCCAGGGTCCTCAGAAACCTACTCTGTCTGTCTGCAGAAACCGGGGTGGGAAATAGAAGCAGTAATCAAAAGTCTTCCAAACAAAAAAAGCCCGGGGCCAGAAGGATTCACTGCTGAATTCTACCAGAAATTCAAAGAAGAGCTAATACCAACACTCCTCAAATTATTCCACACAATAGAAGCAGAAAGGACATTGCCAAATTCTTTTTACGAGGCTATAATAACTTTGATACCCAAGCCACACAAAGATACAACTAAGAATGAGAACTAAAGACCAATATCCCTCATGAATATTGATGTAAAAATTCTGAATAAAATACTGGCAAATCGAATCCAAGAAAACATCAGAGAAACCATCCACCATAATCAAGTAGGCTTCATCCCAGGGATGCAAGGAGGGTTCAACATACAAAAATCCACCAACATAATCCACCATATAAACAGACTGAGGGAAAAAAAAAAAACATGAACGTATCACTAGATGGAGAAAACGCCTGTGACAAAATCCAACACCCCTTCATGATAAAGGTATTGGATAAGTCAAGGGCAACAGGAACATACCTCAGCATAATAAAAGCAATATACAGCAAGCCAACAGCCAACATTAAATTAAATGGAGAGAAACGGAAACCAATTCCTCTAAAATCAGGGACAAGTCAAGGCTATACACTCTCTCCATACCTCTTCAATATTGTCCTTGAATTTCTACCTAGAGCAATAAGACAACAAAAGTAGATCAAGGGAATACAAATTGAAAGGACAAGTCATATGATCTTCTACATTAGTGAGCTGAAAAACTCTAATTAGGGAAGTCCTACAGCTGATAAACACCTGCAGCAAAGTGGCAGGATACAAGGTTAACTCAAGTAAATCTGTAGACATACTATATACCCATGACATATTAGTAGAGAAAGAAATCAGAGAAATATCACCCTTTACAATTGCCAAAAACAACATAAAATACCTTGGGCTACAACTAACCAAAAAACGTGAAAGACCTTTACCATAAGAATTTTGAGTCTCTAAAGAAAGAAATTAAAGAAGATATGAGAAAATGGAAATGAGAAAATCCCATGCTCTTGAATAGGTAAGATCAACATAGTAAAAATGGCAATCCCCATCAAAATCCCAACACAATTCTTCACAGACCTTGAAAGAAAAATTCTCAACTTTAAATGGAGAAACAAAGGACCCAGGAGAGCCAAAAATACAATAAAGGAACTTTGGAGGCATCACCATCCCTGACTTCAAGGTTTATTACAGAGCTATAGTCCTGAAAACAGCGTGGTATTGGCACAAAATAGACTGGTAGACCAATGGAATAGAATTGAAAACCCTGATATTACCCCACATACCTATGAACATCTGATTTTTGACAAACAATCCAAATTTATACGATGGAACAAAGAGAACATCTTCAACAAATGGTGCTGGCATAACTGGTTGCAGACATGTAGAAGACTGCAGTTAGACCCAAGCCTATCACCTTACACAAAGTAAGTCAAAATGGATCAAAGACTTCAACATAAATACAGCTACACTGAACCTATCAGAACACAAAGTGGGACATATCCTTGAATTAATCGGTACAGGAGACCGATTTGTGAACATTACACCAGTAGCACAGACACTGAGTTCAACAATAAATAAATGGGACCACCTGAAACTGAGAAGCTTCTGTAAGGCAAAGGACACAGTCAGCAAGACAAAAAGTCAGATCACAGACTAGGAAAAGATATTCACCAACCCTACATCTGACAGAGAGCTTTTCTCCAAAATAAACAAATAACTCAAGAAGCTAGTCTCCAAAATATCAAACAATCCAATTAAACTTGGGGCACAGAACTAGATAATTCTCAACAGAGGAATCTAAAATGGCTGAAGACACATAGGAATGTATTCAACATTCTTAGCCATCACGGAAATGCAAATCATAACAACACTGAGATACCATCTTACTCTTGTCAGAATGGCCAAAATCAAAAGCACCAATGACAGTTTATGGTGGAGAGGATGTGGAGAAAGTGGAACACTCCTCCACTGATGGTGGGCATAGCATCTTGTACAGCCACTTCAGAAATCAGTATGGTGACTCCTCAAGAAAATGGGAATGAGTCTACCAATAATTCAGCAATTCCACTCCTAGGCATATACCCAAAGAAGCACATTCATACAACAAGGACATCTGTTCAACAATGTTCACAGTAGTAATATTTGTAATAGCCAGAAACTGGTAGCAGCCTAGATGCCCCTCAACAGAAGAATGGATAGAGAAAATGTGGTACATTTACACAATGGAGTACTACACAGCAGAAAAAATGGAATCTTGAAATTTGCAGGAAAATGGATGGAACTGGAAGAAACCATTCTGAGCGAGGTAACCCAATCACAAAAAAACAAAACAAAACATAACAAAAAAAAACAAACAAAAAAACATGGTATGTACTTACTCATATGCGGATTTTAGACATAGTGTAAAGAATTACCAGCTTACAAATCCACACTGCCAAAGGAGCTAATAAACAAGTATAACCCTAAGAGAGACAAACAGGGTGCCCTGGAGAAGGGTAAAGTGCCAAGATATCCTGAGAAAATTGGTAGCATGTGAAGGGGAGAGGGTGCTAGATAATGAGAAGGGGAAAAGAAGAGTGATGCAGAAGACATGAGGGAGCAGAAAAGTTGAATCTGGGGAAGTATAGAAGAAAACAATAGGAAACACCATAATAGAAGGAGATATTTTACGTTTACAGAGAAACCAGGCACTAGGGAAAGGTCTGGAGAGCTACAAAGATGACACCAGCTAACTATCTCAGCAATGGAGGAGAGGCTACCTTAAATGCCCTCCCCTGATTATGAGATTTATGACTGACTTATATGTCATTAATTGGTCTTCAACCAATAGCTGGTGAAAGAAAATAAGACATACACAACTAATCATTGAACTTAATTGGAATCTAGTTGCAGAGAAGGATGAGTGAAAAGCAAAGGGGTCAAGACCAGGTTGGTGAAACCCACAGAAACAGCTGACCTGATCATCTGGGAACACCTCCTCCCCCAACTGATAGGTGGAATACCTGCATGGGACTGATCCAGACCTCAGGAACATCACAGGTTTCTGTGAGGACACCTCGGAAATCTACAGGACCTCCTGTAGTAGTTCAGTACTTATTCCTAGCATATGTGTAGAATTTGGGAGCCCATTCCATATAGATAAATACTCTCTGAGTCAAGTCATTTGGGGGTGCGCATAGGCCCTATCCCAAAGGATAGAATAGACTCTGATGACACCCTATGGAAGGCCTCACCATCCAGTGGGAGCCGAAAGGATATATGATAGATAGGGTTTATTTGGGCGCGGGTGTATGGGAGGATGGGATGGAGAAGGGAACTGGGATTGTCATGTAAAACAATCCTGTTTCTAATTCAAATAAAAAAAGTTGAAAAAATTAATTCTGGGTCACACAGTTTTATCTGAGATCCTGCATCAAAATATTTAACTGTAATATCTTTAAGTTAAATGCAATTGTCTTAACATCATTATTTGTTTGACAATCATTGTTCGATTTTACTGAGAGATGTTGACATGTAATTCAGGATGGCCTTTGACTCCTGATCACAATTCACTTCTCCACTACCTCATTGCTAGCATCACAGGCCATTATCAATTTGCCTGATAAAATCAGGGTGTAAACACTGAAGTGGATACACACATGCACACACACACACACACACACACACACACACACACACACACACACAAATATTTTCTTAATTTTTTGAGAACCGTACTTAATAAAATTTCATTGTTTTCTTTTTACTTCAAAAACCATGCTTCCATGTTTTTATGAATACCAAAAGAGCTCTCAAGAGAGAAAAAAAGAAATAGGATTTTTAGGCCCCAGCATAAGCACGGAAATATATTTTCAAATTTGCTATTTGCAATAATTATTCAAGCTGATGATGTGGTTCTTCTATTTAGGATTATCTATTCAACACTTCTCTTCTGGAATATTGAAACATTTCACAAAGCAAACGTTGACCTCTCTTTTACTAAGTATATACAGGTAATTAGAAGACACCAGCATGAAACTACCGAAGCAGAGGGCAGGTTCTCATGAAGTGACTTGCCCATTTAACACAATGATCAGAAGGAAACTGGCAAGGTGGAATACTAGGAAAGGCTAGCCATACAAACTGATTGTGGGAATTAACACACTTAGGATCAAATTGAAGGTGGGGTTTCAATGCGTCTACTAGAAACAAGATAAATGATAATTAGGTATTTTTTAGGGAAGCACTTACATAAATAAAAGCCGAGCACATTCTATTTTACAAGATGCTGACTCTGTCCTTCAGATGCTTTAACCTCAAACAGAGAGAGTAAGTGAGACCTGCTGCCTTGTAAGGGGTCACAACTGAGCACCTGAAGCAATACACATAGGGTGTGGCCACCACCTGAAGTTCATTGAAAGCAAGATGGCACACATATTACTCTCAATGGGCTGTCCCTATCTCCTTCGGTGAAATTCAATAGTGCTATGATAAAAAGTACAATTTTTAAAAGTGTTCTTGTAAGAACTAATGCAATGGATCCATACATTCAGATTGTGTCCGTCTTTAGATCCCTTTAACTTAGATACAGACAAACAGCTATGTAAGACTCAAATCCCCAGTGTATCATAGAGAAACATACAATACCATTAGGTTAGAAGTAAGACAGGGAAAAATTTTTGAAAGTCAAAAATATGTTGTTCACAAAGGTAACTGTAATAATAACACAACAGAATATAACCAAATGTGATTGATAATAAATATTAAATAACATAACAAATTGACAGTATTTAATACAAACTATTTCTGATTGAGATGCTAAGTCAAATGGATATCCACTTACATAAGCTATAGATACAAATTTAGTATTCTGTACCCCATGCTTAACCACAGTTATATTTAATTGTCCACTGGTAACCCAAGAATGAGTTACCTATATGAAAAGGGGAAAATGAAGACCAAAAAATTAAAATTAATAAAAAGTTATAAACTTAGGACCGGAAAAGGGAACTTCTAAAGATAAAGTTATATTTCTCTACTTCAATCAAGAGTGCCATGGCTGGGGCCTGATCTCATGTTCTCAGAGAAAGGGAGGTAAATCTCCTCAACTCCAGTAACATTCCTTTGCTAACTGTTGGTCATAAAAACCCCCCATCCCAGGGTACAATGGGTAGATCCTGTGATCCTGTCTTTTCTCACTCAAATGCATCATGTATATATTGCTTTACTCTGTACTTTGTATGACTTTGGTAACCATGGAAAGTCTCAAATATGTACCCTTCAACCTTAATGGTTGGCATCTCATTTGCCTGCCATGCAGTGAGATCCTAGGTGACAAGCTTGAATTAAAAGGAAATCCTTTGTTTCTGCATCAAAGTGTTCACTCCTTGGGTTAGTCTATTGGCTCCACAAACATGTCATAACAAAACTGTCAATCACTGTTTACAAATTCTTCTGATTGTACTCCCCGCCTTATACCATGTGAAACTTACATCTGTTTCAATTTTCTTCTCAGTATTTAATAATGTGAACGATTACATAGGCTACATCATTACACATTCTTGGACACAGTTAAAGAGACATGAGAAACTACACTGGTTAGGATTGACCTGATATCCCATAATCAATTCTGAAGTTCATCAGAAGCCAGAGAATATGAATCCTGCAGTGTAAATTCTTGACAATTGTGCTTTACCCAGAGAGTGTGGAGGAGCCTGGGGGAGAGTGAGTGCATTCTGCATATGTGCTGGAAGCCTTTATCACTTATTCTAGAAGTAGCAATTAAAACTCTAGGTATCAACCCACCAGAATTATAAGGATACACATGCTTTGTTCAGGATGAACATTTTTTTCTTCCTCAAAACTCTGTAAATCCTTTGTTTACCTAAATTTCCTTCTTATTAGAGGTCAAATAAAATCTCCATTACAACAGTCTATTGCTCCAATTAACATCTCAAGAGACAACATGGATGAATCAGAAGCTGAAGTCTCAGTTTTATCCCTTAATGGGACAAAGTTAATATTTCATTCATGGTCTAACAAACATTAATGGACACCATAATCCTAATTGGCATTCCTTGTGGCATCTAACTTATCATTCAATGAGACTGCCTGAAAGCATAAAACAGAGTCCAAATTATTTGTGATGCTCTGCCAGTTTGGAACCCTGACTGCTCAGAATGAATTTCATGGCTCACAGTAGCAAAAGCGCTAAATTCTAGAGAGAAGAGGAAGACGGAGAAGGACATAAAGGAGCAGGAATGTTCTACAGAATGAAGAATAAAGAAAAATAAGAGATATGATCAAAGTGGAGGCAATATAGGTTTAAAGTGAAATCAGGCACAAGGGAAAAGTCCAGAGATCTAAAAGAATTAAACCAACTCTCCACCTAAACGACAATTGAGAAGCTACCTTAAATGCCCTCCAGTGATATCGAGATTGATGACTAACATATATGCCATCCTAGATCCTACATCCAGCATCTGATGGAAGTAGTAGCAGACACCAACAGCTAAACATTGAAGTGAACTAGAATCCAGTTGCAGAGAAGGAGGAGTGATGATTAAAGTGAACAAAACCAGCCTGGGGAAACCCACAAAAACAGCTGACCTAAACAAGTCAGAGCGTTTGGCGCCCAGATTGATCACTGGGAATCCAGTATGGAACTGATCAAGACCCCATGAATGCGGGTGACAGTGAGGAGGCCTAAGAAATCTATGGGTCCTCTTGCAGTGCATCAGTACTTATACCTAGCATATGAATGGAATTTGGGAGCCCATTTCATATATAGGGATACTTCCTCAGACTAGACACACATTGGAGGGCCTAGGACCTATCCCAAATGATATGACAGATTCTAAAGACCCCACATGGAAGTCCTCACTCTCTCGGAACAGATATGCTATAGGATATACAGGATGTTAGTGGGGGACAGGGGAGTTGGGGAAGGAGTGGGAACTGAGAATTGACATGTAATACAATCTCATTTCTAATTTAAATAAAACGATGGAGATAAAAGAATTAAATTCTGCCTTATACTTCTCAAAGTGCCTCAGGGTTCCTAGAGCTCCTCATGTTAATAACAGAACAAGTTACACTGACAGGCAAATAGCTTTAGACTATTCTACAACAGACTGTTCCAGCTGCCTTAAAAACTCAACTGATGAATTTCCAACATTTCAAAAACTATTCTAACACTTTATTTTCTAACAAAACACTATAAATATGCTTATCTCTCTTAAAGTATGAGGATAGCAGACTCCAAGTTTCTTCGGAGTGACATTTTTATTTAAATTAGCAGCAAGCTTTCTTTGACATGTAAATCCCAGTTCCCTCTCACAACCTCATCTGACACCCTAATCCCTATGCTATCCCCACCAATTGAAATGGAATCTTGTCCAATACTATCTCATTATAGTCTAATAAAATGGATTAAAACCTTGCTGAAAGAAGCTAACACTGGAAATCTCACCATCTATTGGATAATTCTGAGTCCTTTTATTTTCTTAATCTATAGATTTACTACTTAAGAAAGATGGACATTCATCAACAAGGGTCTTTGAACTGGTTTTCCAAAGATTATCTTCCCTGATAACATGTAATATTGAATTGGTTAGTATTAATAGCTGTAATCCAACTTTCAGGAATTTGGCCATGTCCTGGTTAAGATAATCAATTTCCAAGTACACACTCATTAAATGATGTATGGGACAATTATCTTGGGATGGTAAGCTATCCAAAGATAACATGTCATTTCAGCTGCTCTGTGCTTCCTTGGCACATAATAAGGTAATAGAGAATATCACCAGGTTTGACAGGCAAAATTTATGATGTAATATTCTGTCTCATTCTAGTACACATCCCAAATGCTAATACAACCCCACCCGCTCACAAAATGACATTATATCCTCATTGATTTTCTTCCCAAAATAGAATCCTCTTTTTTAAAAGATTTTATTCACTATTATGTATACGACATTCTGCTTCCATGTATATCTGCACACCAGAAGAGGGCACCAGGTCTCATAACGGATGGTTGTGAGCCACCATGTGGTTGCTGGGAATTGAACTCAGGATCTCTGGAAGAGCAGGCAGTGCTCTTAATCTCTGAGCCATCTCTCCAGCCATTAGAATCCTCTTTTTTGAGTTATAATTATTTTCAGTTCTCATACCAAACAACTACATGGCTATAATAACCTAAACAAGAAAGTGAAAGCATGATTTTGCCATTCAACTATATTGAGGAATATTTAGACATATTTCCTATGCTCCAATTTTCATATTTCTAGAATGGAGACAATATCATTCTTTTGCCTCTGCCTTATATCAATTTCTTTTTGCTGACAATAAAATAAGCTTTTCTTCATCCTTGTATCATTAGAGGCACTGGAACATAGGTGTATATATGGGGAGAAACTACATGAGGGAATAGTAGTTACAATGCACAAAGTTATACAACAGAGAAATAAAAATACACACACACACACACACACACACACACACACACACACACACACAACCACATTGGACACAAAGTGGCAGCAATACTAACGAACAACCATACGTACAGAGCCTCCATGCAACAAGAAACAAGAATAAACAGCTTACTCTGGACACATAGAAAGTTATAATTTTATCTGTGGAATTGTCTTTGATTCAGCAATTAAAGCATCCCTCATCAAGTAATGAGCCTATTAAAAACTGCATAAAGTTTTTGGTAATTTGAGGAGATACATGGGAAAAGACTACCCACTATGATTTTTGTACACACTTTTGCCACTTTATGTACCAATGATATTCCAGGGATTCCTTTTGTTTCTGAAGACTTTTCTGAAAGCATTTTTACCAGATCTGAATTCTCTCCATGACATGGCTGTGTAATTCAACTGACTTCTCAGCTTATGTCTATCCACATTGTTTGCAGCCAATGACTTTATGTACTCTCATTCAAGAAGACAAAATTGGATAGTCATTGAAGGCTTTCCTCCCTAATCCTTGGACTATAACAGATAAACTCTTGAAGTTTATGTCTGTATGTGGATTCCATAGACCAGTCTTTGTTCTTTATAAATGATGGCAGAGGTCTAATAATTGATGTGGTGTCTTACATATGCTATGTACAGTATATCAGAATATGTCTTGTAACTTTTGAAACTTATTTTACTTTACATGGAACAAACATGAAATGTAAACACCCTGACCATATCAAGACACTTTTGAAACCAAGAACTATCATAAATTACAAGTTGGTCCTATGATAATGATTATTCCACTTGTAATAACACACAGTAATCACAAAAAGGGTGTCTTCAAATAAATGATTATTTCTGCATGTCTTTCTAATCATTCATCAAACAGTTTTCACATGGAATTTGACTAAGTTGAAATGAAATGACATAAAATCAAAAATTAATCATAGATTTCAGGAAGAATGTGAATAATGGGGGGCAAAAATGCAATGAAATGTGTACAAATAAAATTCTACCTATTTTCTTCTTTAAAAAAGTCATTTTCCTTGCATAGAAGTTTGTGTTCCTGCTAATTTTCACTATAAGGAAACAAACAATTTTGATATACAATATGCAACATCTAGGAAAACCAGATTGTTTCTCTGCATCTGAATACTAATAGAGATTCCATGCACTTATATTAACAATGGGCTCTTGTTCTCCTCCTCATGAAGCAATAAGGACAGAGGTACCATGTGCTAAATCAAGAGAGGAACATGGGAGGGATGGTAGAAGTGTTGTGAAAAACGTCTTCCATATATTAGCTACACATAAATCATTACCAAAAGACCTAAATGTTGTAAGTAAGCAGAAGGATGAGAATGTAGGAATATAGATATATTCATGCATAAAGAAAAATATTTAAATTCCAAGCAGCCATGAATACCAACACAATCTAAACAGATTTTGAGAAGAATAACTTATAATTGCTAAAGCAAGTTTGTAATCTGTTTAGTAAATATTCTGTACATCAAACTCTAGGACATCTGATACCCTCTTTTGAACTCAGCAGGCACTTGATTCCAGTGCACATACCTATTTAGAGAAATACACAGATATTTTAATTTAAAATTGTGAAATAGAGGAGTAAATGATACAAACTGGAAATGTGATATTATATTTTATGTTCACTGTCAGTTTCTATGTCAATGTAGTTACCTAGGACGCACATTGCTAGGCCTGTTTGTGAAGGTATTTTCAGAAAAGGTGCATAAAGAACATTTATGCTCAATTGGGATGGCACCATTCCAGGGATCAAAAAGTGAATAAATGTGTAGAAAGAAGGGGCTTTGGAGGATGTTTCAGTTGGTAAAAGTGTTTCCTGTTCTAGCATCATTATTTGAGTTCAAATCCATACCATCCAAGTAAAGTATGTGGTAGGAATGTGATTTCTGTCTTTGGGGACAAAATTATACAGATTCCAGGAGATTATTGAGCAGCTAGTCTACCAGGAACAGTGAGAATCTAGTTCAGTGAGAACCAAAACTAAAAAGAAAAATGAAGCATATAGCGATGAAGTAAGGAACTTCCACTGGTTTCTGAATGTGGATAAAAGTGTTCAGGAACCCACACACTAAGTGTATCAATATTGAACATCTACCACGAGAACTTAAATTAAAGAAACAAATACACACATAAAAGTAGTAAGAGGAAAGAATGTCAGGTGAAATTATCACTTATGTCTCTCTGCATCCTGATTGTAGATGTGATATGACTATATACATGGTATGTGCTCCTGCTGTTATGCTTTCTTTGACATAGGACCCAATATATCTGAGAATTTTCCAAATCTCCACATCTTTCTTTGGCTTCTTCTCATGCATTTAAGGGCATCAATGTAAAATGTAACTGGTATTTTTCAAAACAGAATATTTTTCTATGTACAATGACACAAATAAAAAGTTACATGCTAAACTTGAAAACTCAAAGTTTTTCCTATTTGTGTGTGTGTGTGTGTGTGTGTGTGTGTGTGTGTGTGTGTGTGTGTGTAGAATAATGAATGGGGGCATACAAAATAGAGATAAAATGAAGCAAACATATTATATAGCAGTAATAGAAAAAGACAGCATTGAGAACATACACTTCATAGAATTTAAAGGATATAGGTTTGATCTTATTATTTAAAACACTTAAAAATTTCACTCAACGAGCAAATACAACTCTCTTTGTCATGGAAAACATCACAAAGGCTACTTTTTCCACTGGATCAGCCAAATTTTGTACATACAAAGAAGGTTGGAAGTTATAAATGATAACCAAAGAGCACACAGCTTAATAACCTCAGATACCCATAGAGACATCCAAGCTAAAATGCACATAAAGAGGAAAGAACAATTTTACTGTTAAATCCCAAATAAAGAATTATTGTATCATTCAGAATTTTTTAATACACTGCTTAGACAGCTCTGTGCTGTTCATTCCCAAAAAACATTTAAAAATCACTGGGATGGTGGAAAACAATTATTATCCCTCCCCTGGGGTGACAGAAACAGGAAAGTTCCTATTTCTTGAGTTGTAGATTGCTTAGCTTACTCAATGTGTCCTAGTTCTTATTGAAAGTAACAAAGCACAAAGTGGACCTCTCTTTAGGAACTACACATTAGGTTTACTTCAGGCCTATATATGTGTACACACACAAATAAACCTGTACCTACACACTTGAACACAAAACACAAGAAGGATTATCACCAAACAGTAATTTGGATGAAGAATAAACTACAGTGTAAGTACAGAGACAAAATTAGAATATCGGATAATGCAGGTTTTTAAATCTCCTATATCCCTAGAAGATAAATTATATATACAAATGATAATTACAACTAGCATTATAATAAGCAATTTCAAATGATTCCTGTATTAAAGTCTAAACTACAATTAAGAAACAGGGATTCTTTTCTATATTACATTGCCAATATAGAAAGCTCAATATTGAAAATTAAAACCCAGAAGGCAGAATTTATGTGAAACTTTTCTATTCATTGAGCAAATGAGAAATTATTTTTAAAATCAAAATGTATTCTGTTTCAAAGTAAACAAGATTAGTGACTGTAATCATTTCAAAATTTGTTCATGCATTATTTAACACTATTAGATATTCCTGCTATGGCCTTAGTGTGGAATGTTAATAGTTATATTTGCTCCTCTCAAAATGCAAGAAATCTGGCAAATAATGTTTGGACATTTTTTCAATGATGTTTGCAACACTTGTTCATAGAGTGATAAAATGTTGTGACTAATTTTGGACCTAAACAAGAACTTATTGAAATACTTTGTAAAGATTGGAAAACTTTCATAATAACTTGATTTTTTGAAATTACATATTTTATTGAAGGTAATATTTCATAGTACAGCACATAATTTATGTTTTATTGACACTGCATCTCCCTCTGATAGCAAAGACTGCCTGCACCGTCACATCCTCCCAATGACTTCTACAGTCGACAAAGAATAGATTATGCACCTCTTTGTCACAAAGCTCAATCTAAAAGAGACCCCTCCATCCCTTTCTTTCTTTTACTTTCTTTCCTGTTATCACCAATGACCATGATGCTTAGTAGACAACCAAGTCTCATTTCTGATTCAAATCTCAAATCCCTGCTTTTTTGAGCAAGTTTCTTAGAAAACTTTCACTAACAACATGCTTTCCACCATCTCACCATGCCATAGAGCTCAGTTTCTTCCAATTCTCCAACTACTGCCATCACTTTTAACAAAGTCCCTATAAAGGGCAGGGTTCAATTTTCCCATAATTGGTATGATTTGTCTCCAGTAATGAGTCCTTGGTTGGCATTCTGGTGGACTCATTCTGAATACGTAGTTATCACATGCAGTTTGTTTCAACTGATCCCTATATAATCCAAGTTTGAAACAAAGACTCCCTCATCAGACTCTCTTGCTTTGCCGGTTTTCCAGAGCTGGGTTTTTAATCCACTGCCAATACAGTGCTCAACAAATCAACAAATCACTATGTCTTATTAGCATTGTTATTATTATCATTATCATTATTGCATCATCATTGTTTTCATATTACTTTAGATTTGTGAGTAGTTCTGGCATTCCTGAAACACATTATATAGTCCACATAGACCTCAAACTCCCATTAATTCCTCTGCCTTTACCTCCAAAATACCGAGATTAATGCGAGATTAATGAAGTGTGAACTATGATCAGGTCAATATATATATATATATATATATATATATATATATATATATATATTTGTTGTGTGTTTATTTTGCAAGAATGTTCATATGTTCACCACATGATTGCCCCATTCCCAGAAAGGCAGAATAGTGCATCAGATGCTCTGGCAATGTAGCTATAGACAGTTGGTAACCATTGTGTGTAGGTGAGGAAACAGGCCTCTTCATCATCTTACTTATTTCTGCCAAGTGGAACATCTGCTCTCTACGCAGTCCAGGAACTATATTCACTCTTGCCATATGTGTCTCCATTATGCAGTGTGTACTCATACTCTAATGTCAAAATATTGTTCTCTAATTCAGCAATAGTTTCCCAAATTTTTTATACATTTTGAGGCAAGCTTTCTCTGTATTTTCAAGTTCCTTTTTCCCTCTTCTAATGTCCATTTCACTGCAATCAGATTACACTATTGTGCCTAAAATGTGTGCAATAAAAATGATCCCATGATTTAAAGTAATATCTCTGAACACACTATTGGTTAAACTGGTAATTCCTAAGCCATGTTCACATTTACAAAGTTTGGAAATCTTGAAATATATTATTCCAAATATATATTGTATATCATCCCCATGAAGAGTGGCTTCATAGGGAATACAACACCTGGAAGCCTTTATAAATTTGGATAGTGATATTACTCCACGGGATTGTGACCACATTTTTAAAAACTGCCAAAAATTAAAGTAAGTATCTTATTTCAAGATATATCTTTGCAAGTTAATCTGCAATCAGCAAGAAAATTTGACACAGGAATCTTTTCCTATTTCCCTGGATTTAAACACCATTCTTGCCAGAGTGGTAGATTCAGTGTCTCCTCATATACACCATGAAGAAAATAGCCATCTGCTATGTGATGTTTCACAACTTCTGACAAATTTAGATGCCTAAAATTCACACAATGTGACAGGGATTTCAACACCACATGATAATAAATGTGATGTTTTTGCCTACAGAAAAGAGGTTGGATGTGTAGTAGGTTCAGGAAAATCATCTTAAGCATTTAAGATAAAAATTAAAGAAATAATAAATATTTGATCAAAGACAAAGGAAAGGAAGCCACAAAAAGAAAGATATATAAGCAAGTAAAATTAGAAATGAAAATATGTCCGTGGTAACATAACAGTGAATTAAAGAATGTTTAGGAATGTAGAAATGTAAAAATGAGGAAGCAAGGATGGATGGACAAAAGACACCAAGTACAAAAGTATGAAGCAAATATTAATTTAATTAGGTCTTCATATTCACAAAACATATATATATGCATATATATATATATATATATATATATATATATATATATAATATTATAATTGCACATAAAAAAGATCATGAAATAACTAGTAAATGAATATACATGATTATGGTTATGTTATCATATTTGGTGGTGGGGAATTTTATTGGCAAATTAACTTATCAAATCAACTTTGACTTTTCAATAATGATCTAAGCAACATTGGAGATGATACCTCAAATGCCCTTCACTCATAATGAGATTGATGACTAACTTATCTGTCAACCTAGAGCCTTCACCCAGCAGCTGATGGAAATAAAAACAGACACCCACAAATAAATACTGAACTGAACTGGAATCGAGTTACAGAGAAGGAGGAGTGATGAGAAAAGTGGTCACAACAAGGCTGGTGAAACCTACAAAGAGTTGACCTGAACAGGGGAGAGCTCTTGGCCCCCAGACTGACACTGGGAAACCAGCAAGGAACCGATCCAGAACCCATGTATGTGGGTGTAAGTGAGGAGCCCTAAGAAATCTATGGGTCCCCTTCTAACAGATCCGAACTTATCAGTAGCGTAGGAATGGAATGGATTTTGGGAGCCCATTCCACATAGGGGAATGCTCCTTCAGCCTAGACTACCATGGAGGGCCCATGCCCTATCTCAAAGTATATGAAACTCTGAAGACCACCCCATGGAAGACCTCACTCTCTTCCTGGGGTGCAGAAACGGTATGGGATAGGGAGGGATTTAGTGGGAGGCAGCGGAGGAAGAGAGGGAGAGGGAACTGGGATTGACGTGTAAAACAATCTTGTTTCTAATTAAAATTAAAAACTGGAGAAATAAAAGCTAAAAAGTACAAAAATTAATGTAACAAAATGTATGAATGAAACACAAGGAAGCCCTAACCCGTCACAAAATGTGAAAGAAAATTAGGGTAGTTTCTAGTTGGGGAACTGGAGCATAAGGAATATAACTAAGAGGTCATCAATCAACTGGAATGTTACAACGATGCATATACTTACATGTGTACTGGACTGAAGCTATAGTAGGTTACTGTGAGGCATCAGAATAAAAATAGCGAAACCCAGAGAGATTTGTTCCTTCTGCCTAAGTCTCAGAGATATATATTGTTAGGTCATGAGTGGGTTTGGTTGGATTAGAATTTGAAGATTTAATAGATTGTTACAGATAGATCAGAAGTGTTTCCTGGAAACTATAACAGAAATATCTCTGCCCATATCATGGGCCCAAGAAAAAGGGAGCAACTGAGATTAAATTTACACTTGGGGATTTTATTATTCTAAGGAATGTGCCATTGTATATTTTTTAATGTCACCATACCATGCAGATATTAATGACCTCTGATTGTTACTGTTTTTTCTCAATTTATTTTTGTATTCCAATTACATCACTCCTGTCCTCTTGCTACCCCATTTGTCCCCCCACTTCACTATTTTTTCCTTGGAGCTGGTAAAGCCTCCCCACATAAATTCATTAAGTCTGTCCTACCATCTAGTTGAATATATATATATATATATATATATATATATATATTCTGACAAGCAACATTATTGCCTATATTATGGGGGTGGTGATATGTCCTAGGTTGGTTCCCTACTTTTCAGTAATGAGCCAGTGTTTTCTCACTATTTCGGGTCAGCTGATTCTGTGGGTTTCCCTATCATGGTCTTGTCTCCATATTTCATATTTCTCCTTTCTCACTTTGAATTTACTCCAAGAGCTTTGCATATTAGTTAGTGGTGCATTTCTGCGTCTTCTTCCATCTGTTTCTGTAAGAGGGTTGTATCATTTCCAGGGTTTTGAATTGTAGACTAGGTATCTTTTGCTTTATGTTTCATATACACTTATGAATGTGCACATTCTATATTTTTGATACCTCAATCATGATAGTTATTTCGATTTCTGTGCATTTGCCTATGAATTTTATTATGTCATTTTTTCCTTACTGCTGAGTACTACTCCACGGGATAAATGTACCACATTTTCTTTTTACATTCAACAATTTATAGGCATCACGTTTGTTTCCAAGACCTAGCTACTGTGAATAATGTTGCTATAAACACAGTTTAGCAAGTGACCTTGTTGTATAATTGAGTATTCTTTATATTGTGCCTTCATATACAAGTGTGGTTTCTTGAAGCTCTATATGGAGACTTTGAGAGAGAAGAAGCCAAAAAATGCTTACAAATTACACATAGACGTATGTGATAAGAAGAAAGCAAAGGAAGGTGTAATATGAGGACATAATTGTATGGAATTACATTAACTTGTGTGTATTCTTTTCATATCTTAATATCATTATTTTGCCTGGAAATCACAGTTGGATTCGTTCTCTCCATAAAATAGGACCAAAAAGCAGAGAACACCTGATCAGCACAGTATTCTTAGGGTACTTTACTTTCCAATACATGTGTCCTTTAGAGCATTTAATATGCACAAGGAGGTAGGTTACTCCAATCACGAATGTCACTGAATACAGTCTGAGAAAAGTTATTCAATGGCTTTCATTTTGGATATCCTCTTTCTTAAGAAGTAAAGTTGGGCCGGGCGTTTTTGGTGCATGCCTTTAATTCGAGCAATCGTGAGGTAGAGGCACGCAGATCTCTGTGAGTTCGAGGCCAGTCTGGTCTCCAGGGCAAGTGCAAGTATAGGCCGCAAATCTACACAGAGAAACCCTATCTTGAAAAACCAAAAATAAGAAAACAAAAGAAGTAAATTGGAATAATAATTTAAGCCTCAGAAATATCCATCAAGTACTAAGTTTTCTCTGTTACATACATTCTGTAACACTTCAAGCTATTTCTAATTTTTTAATTTATTTTATTTTATTTATTTATTTATTTATTTATTTATTTATTATTATTTTTTTAGACAGGGTTTCTCTGTTACTTTGTAAGCTCTCCTGGAACTAGCTCTTGTAGAACAAGATTGCCTCAAACTCACCTAGATCTACCTGCCTATACCTCCTGAGTGCTGGGAATTAAGATGTATGCTACCACCATCTGGCTTCAAGCTATCACTTTTACTGATTTAAGATTCACGTGGAAGATGTTTTATTCTAATGATATATCTGTCCTACTTAATCTATAAAGGAATATACAAGTCTATAGTAGAGAATAATTTCTACATACATGGTCAAGATTCTTTCTTCTATTGAAATTCAAAAATATTTAAAGATTGGGGTTCTGATGGACTGTGTACTTTCCCAAGGCATACAGGGATATAGAATTCTTGAACCAGAAAAGTTAGAAGTCACAGTTTCACACTTACAGTAGTTGACATGATTAGGAGGAAACAAAATTTATTACGCCAGGTGTCTACATATAGTGTCTGGGTAAGTTTGGACCTTTTCTGCAGTTTCTTACTTCATTCTTGGTGGAAAAGAGAGAATCCAGAAATCTAAAGAATGATTCAAATTTTAAGGAGCTCCCCTGAGTCTCAATAAGTATTCATTGTCTCTTTATATCAAACCATTCTACATATCCAGAGGTACAAAATATTCTTTCAATTCTCTTAGAGTTGAGAAGATAATTTCAATCATCTTCGGGTTTGGAGTCTTTTTTGTGGTTCACATTTTAATATGATTATTTTCCCCTTAATTTGGGGGCTTCCAAACACCCCATCATTTTGTGCCCTTTCCAGTTTGATATATTTCTGAAAATGTGAAAACTCAACCAAAAGATAAAATATACAACACTATCTGCGACAACGTACATGAAGGTACACCCAGGAATCTTCAATCCTACAGAATTTTCTAGAAGAAAATAGGTCTTAGTGAGCAAGAAAGAAATGGTCTGCTTAAAGGAGACAGCCAGCAAGACAAAATGGCAGCACAGAGACTGGCAAAAGATATTCACCAATCCCACATCTGGCAGAGGGCTGATGTCCAAAATATACAAAGAAATAAAGAAGCTAGTCCCCAAAACACCAAATAACCCAATTAAAAAATAGGGTAAAGAAATAAACAAAGAATTCTCAATAGAGGAATCTAAAATGGCTGAAAGAAACATAAAGTGTTCAATATACTTAGCCATCATGGAAATGCAAATCAAATCAACTCTGAGATACCATCTTACTCCTGTCAGAATGGCCAAAATAAAAAGCACAAATAACAGGTCATGTTCGAGAGGATGTAGAGAAAGGGAACACTTCTCAACTACTGGTGGGAGTGCCAACTTGTACAGCAACCTTGGAAATCAGTATGGCGACGCCTCAAGTAAATGGGAATGAGATTACCACAAGATCCAGCAATTCCAATTTTGGGTATAGTCATATACCCAAAAGAAGCACATTCATACAACAAAGACCTATGTTCAACGATGTTCATAGCAGCACTATTGGTAATAGCCAGAAATTGGAAGCAGCCTAGATGCCCTTCAATGGAAGAATGGATATAGAAAATGTGGTACATTTACACAATGGAGTAATACTCAGCGGAAAAAAAAAAAACATGGAATCTTGAAATTTGCAGGAAAATGGATGGATCTAGAAGAAACCATTCTGGGCGAGGTAACCCAGTCGTCAAAAGACAAACATGGTATGTACTCACTCGTATGCCGATTTTAGAGATAGAGTAAGGATTAGCAGCCTACAATCCATACTGCCAATGAAGCTAATAAACACAGAGCTCCCTAAGACAGACATACAGGGTCCCCTGGAGAAGGGGAGAGGTTCAAGATCTGCTGAGTAAATTGGGAGCACAGGAAGAGGGGAGAGGGAGCTAGGAGAATGAGAAGGAGAGAGGAAGAGTGATGCCGAGGACACAGGGAGTAGAAAACATGAGTCAGGGGATGAATACACGATAACAAGAATGGAGATCTCATAATATAGGGAGACATTTTTGGTTTACAGAGAAATCAGGCACTAGGGAAATGTCTGGAGATCTACAAAGATGACACAGCTAACTATCTCAGCAACGGATAAGAGGCAACCTTAAATGCCCTCCCCTGATTATGAGATTGATGACAGACTTATATGCCCTCATCCAGCAGCAGGTGGAAGTAGAAGCAGACACCCATAACTAATCACTGATCTGAACTGGAACCCAGATGCAGATAGCTGGAATACCATCATGGGACTGATCTAGACCCAATGAACAAGAGTTTCTGCGAGGAAACCTCGGAAATCTATAGGACCTCCTGTAGAAGCACAGTATTTATCCCTAGCATCAGTGTGGACTTTGGGAGCCCAGTCCATATAGAGGAATACTCTCTGAGCCAAGACACACAAGGGTTGGCCTAGGCCTTACCCCAAAGGAAAGGAAAGACTCTGATTACACAATGTGGAAGGCCTCACCATCCAGGGGGAGCAGAGAAGATATGTGAAAGATAAGTTTTAGTGGGGGGGTAGGGGAGAATGGGTGGGAGAAGGGAAATGGAATTTTCATGTAAAACAATCCTCTTCCTAATTCAAATAAAAAAAAGTTGGAAAGAAAAACAAAAACAAAACAAAACAAAACAAACAAACAAAAAAGAAATGGTCTGCTTAGTGGTATAGGACAGTTTGTTCTATGCTGTACACAATTTTATTAAATTATACTACAATAAAATCTTAATTATACAATTGAAAAATATAGCTTTTATCTTTTCATTTGCATATTCATGGTCTCTTTACCTTTATTTTTAATATTATTCCCTCCAAATATTTATTTTGGATTTTCTTTTTATATGGTCATCCTATTTTCTTTAGTTACTTGTCCCTTATTTCCTTCTTTCTTCCATCCTTTCTTTATTTTTCTATAGTGAAACGACTTTTAAACTTGTTAAGAATTTGTTCACAGACCATTTCATATCAAAGTACATTACTTCAACTGAATCTTACAATCATTTTGAGTAGAAAACGGTGTGAACTTGCAGCTTGCTTTGCATGTAGTCAACTAGTTTTTCTAGTGGAAATGTAGAATTGAGAAGCATAAGGCATTGTATTTTCTTAAACAGAACATTAACAAGAGAGATATGCACAACATAATGAATTATTGTTTAAACCCGTGAAATATGTAGAATTTCATTTCACAAGCTTTCATTGACATTTTGGCTTATCTAGGTAGCAAACATATAACATGAAGTAACTGAATCATTTAAAATTTTATGTAATTCCTCTCAAACCTGCATAAAATCCACGAAAGATTTGACAGGTCAAAATTTAGAAATTCTAGCATCCACGAATTTCGATATTACAGAGCCTATGCTTTTCAGATCTCTGATCACAGGTAACATAATGGGCAGCTAATTCTTTAAGATAGTGTTTGAACCAAAACAAAACTTAAGTCCAAATGGATCAAAGAACTCAACATAAATCCAGCCACAAAGAACATTCTAGAAGTGAAATTGAAAGATACCCTTGAACAAATTGGTACACATGATTATTACCTGAACTTAATAGCAGTGTTGCAGACATTGAGATCTACAGTTAATAAATGGGACCTCCTGAAACTGAAAAGCTTCTGTAAAGCAACCAACAGAGTCAGTGAGACAAAAGGACAGCCCACAGAATGGGAAAAGTTATTCACTAACCCCACATCTGACAGAGGGCTGATATCCAAAATATACAATGAACTCAAGAAGCTAGCTACCCAAACACCCATCAATGAAATTAAAAATTAGGTGTAGAACTAAACAGAGAATTCTCAACAGAGGAATCTAAAATGGCAGAAAGACACTTAAGACAGTGCTCAGATTCCTTAGCCATCTGGGAAATGCAAACCAAAAGAAACTCTGAAATACCATCTTACACATGACAGAATGGCTACAATAAAAAACACAAATGACAGACTATGCTCGATAGGATGTGGAAAATAAGAAACTCTACTATATTGCTGCTGGGAGTGCAAACTTTTAAGAGGACTTTGGCAATAACTATGGTTGTTTCTCAGGAAAATGGGAATCAGTCTACCACAAGATCCAGCAATCCCTCTCTTGGTCATATACCCAAAGAATGCACATTCATACAACAAGGACTTATATTTGACTATCTTCATAGCAGTGTTGTTTGTAATATCTAGAACCTGGAATCAACCTAGATTATAATATTCCTCCATCCATTTGTGTGGACAACAAATCCTCTTTTTTATTCCTGAATGTACTTTCCATTTTTATAAACAATAATATGACATCCTTATTAAAAGATAAAATGTGTTTTGATTTACATTTTCCTGATTGGATAAGGATGTCTTTCATCCATGTTAGATGAAATTAAGAATTCTCTATTTAGTTCTGTACCCCATGTTTTAATTGGATTAATTGTTCTTTTGGAAACTAGCTTCATCAGTTCTTCTTTAATTTTGGAGGTCAGCCCTCTGTTGGATGTGGGGTTGGTGAATAACTTTTCCCATTCTGTGGGCTGCCATTTTGTATTGTTGACTGTGTCCTTTTACTTACAGAAGCTTCTGGTTCTGTAGGGCGAAGACTAGAGGAGAACAAAATTAGAGATACCATCAGAGAGGTTGCAAGTACAGGTTTAAAGGGAAATCAGGCACATGGGAAATGTCTGGATATTTACAAGGATGATACCAAATAAGCAACTAAGCAACAGGGCAGAAGCTACCTCAAATGCCCTCCTCTGATAATGAGAGTGATGACTAACTTATATGCCATCCAAGAGCTTTCATCTAGCAAGGAATGGAAGTAGAAGCAGACATACTCAATTAAACACTCAAGTAATCTACTATCCAGTTATATAGCATGAGTCAAGGCTGGTTAAACCCACAGAAACAGCTGACCGGAACACAGAGGAGCACTTGGCACCCATATTGCTTGCTGGGAACCCATCATGGATCTGATGCAGATCCCATGAATATGGGTGTCAATAAGGAGGCTTCATAAATCTACAGGACCCCTTGTAGTAGGTCTGTACTTATCCCTAGCCTAGAAATTAACTTTGCTACCCCATTCCAAATATGGTGATACTTACTCAACCTAGACTATGGTTGAGGGCCTTGGCGCTATCCCAAACAAAATAGCAGACTATGACGATCCCCCATTGAAGATCTCATCCCCCTTGGTAGCAAAAGAGTTATGGGATATCTAGGGAATTATTCAGGGATAGCAGAGGCAGGGAGGGAGAGGGAATTTGGATTGACATGAAAAAGAGTATTGTTTCTAGCTTAAATAAAAATGGAAAGAAAATATAAAAAGTACAACAAATAATGTATCAAAAAGTATGAGTGAAACACCAGGAAGCCTTTAACCTTCAGAAACATTAGAAGAAACTTAAGGTTGTCTCCATTTTGGGAACTGCAGCATAAGGGATATATGTAAGTGTTCAACAATCAATTGGAATGGTATAATGATGCATTTATTTTCATGTGTAATGGACAGTGGCCTTAGTAGGTTACTGTGTGGCAGCAGTAGTAAAAATATTTTTTGCCAAAGAGAGACTTTTGCCTTCTGCCTAAGTCCAGGAGGATATATTTTGATGTCATCGTGTTTATGTTTGGTTTAGAATTTGAAGATGTAGTAGATTGCAACAGACAGATTGTAAGTGTTTCCAGGCAAATGTGACAGAAATCTCTCTGCACAAATCATGAGCCCAAAAAACAGGGAGCAACTGAGATGCAATTTTGCCCTTGATGATTTAAATATCATAAAAAATGTGCCATTGTACAACTTTTAATGTTAACCTACAATAGAGTCCAATCTCCAAATAAGCATATGACAAATGTTTGGGCATTTCCAAGCACCTGGATATGTTAAATGCATGAGGGTGCCTAATCTTACTAAATATCGTCTTTGACAGACATTGTCCAAGTTTTTTATTAGTAGATTTTCTGTTCTATAAGTAGTAAAACCCTATTGTGTATTCTTTAGATGTCTACCCCACTTTTTTATTGGATTATTTAGTGTTATGATGACTAGTTTCTTCAGTTATTTACATATTTTTGAAATCAGGCGTTGGAAACATTGGTGGTTGGTAAATATCTTTTCCCGTTCTGGGGGCTGCTGTCTTGTCCTATTGAGTATGTGTTTGCCTTACAGAATCTCCTCAGTTCCAGGAGGATCAATTATTAAATGTGAATCTGAGTGTCTGTGCTAAAGTTTTTCTCTTCAGTGAGTAGTCTGTTATACAAATTTATTCAATGCCACCTCCCAATATCTCTGCTAAGATGTTCATTTTAGCTAGATTTAGATTGAAATCTTTGACTGATTGGGAAATTAGTTTGGTCAAGAGAGGAATCTAAAATGGCTAAAAGATACTTGTGATATTGCTCAACATCCCTAGCCATCAGAGAAATGAGAATCATAACAACACGGAGATATCATCTTACACCTGAAAGAATCATTATAGATAAAAAATACACCATGGACAGGATATGCTGCAAAGGATGTGGAGAAAAGGTAATGCTTCTCTGTTGCTGCTGCGAGTGAAACTTGCACAACCATTTTGGCAGTCTGTATGGAACTTTCTCTAAAGATTCATCATTTGCAATTCCGATTTTTGCATATACCCCAAGGATGGACATTATTACAACACAGATATCTTAACATATATTTTCATAACAGCAGTATTTTAATCAGTGGACAAATACTCAGTGGAATAAAAACAATGAAAGAAATGGATGGAAATAGAAGAAACCATCCTGAGAGAGTTAACCGATACACAGAAAGATAAACATGCTATATACTCATTATGTATGGATATTAGACATAAAGCAAGTGCTAACTATCCTACAATCCACTCCTTCAGAGGAGCTAGGAACTAATAGGAACCTAAGAGACATATATGCTTCCTCAGAGAAGGGTTAAGTCACAAGATCTCCTAATATGGGAAATGAGGTAATAGGTAGGAGAAAGAGGAGGGGAGAAGTGGAGGGGATAGGAGAACATGAGTGATCACGAAGATTGATTCGGGGGAAGAATAGGTAAGGACAATAAAAGAGACACCTTAATAGATGCATAAATTATGGGTTTAAAGAGAAATTTGTTAGAAGGCAAAAGTCCAGAATTCCACAAGAATAATCCCTACTAACATTGTAAGCAATAGTGGAGAGGCTACCATAAATACCCTTAGTCTATAAAGTGATTGATTACTACTTTATATGCCACCCTATAGCTTTAATCCAGAAGCTAATGGAAGCAGAAGAATACGTGAAAAGCTAAATTATGACCTGATCTCCTAGAATCCAGTCTCAGAAAGGGAAGAACGATGAGCAAATGTGTCAATGTCAGGCTATAAAAACCCATAGAAACAGCTAAGGTGACCAAACAGTAGATCAGCCACCCCATTCCGACAACTGGGTAAACATCACGGTTCAAAATCTGCCATTATTAATGTGTTTGCCTGTTGGGCGATGTGAGCACACAATGAGCCTCTGACAGTGGAACCAGTATGTATTCCTAGCAAAAGAATGGACTTTTGTAGCCCCTTCCTTATGGAGGTCTACTCTCTCATTCCAGATACTCAGGGGAGTGCCTAGGCCTTTCCCCAAATCATTTGACAGAAGTTGGTGATTCCCCATGAAGGTCTCACCCTCCCAGCTGAGAGGATTGGGTATTAGATGGGGGATTGTTGGGTGGCATGTAATATGGAAGGGACAGTGAATGGGATTGGTACTTAAAATAAGATTGTTTCTAACAAATAAAAATTCATTTAAAATGTAAACAAAAGAAAAAAACTTTTTTAGAGACATAAGTGTAGAGATGGCCAAAAGGAAGCTCTAACCTTCCCTTCGCTCAAATGTTTAATAATTTATATAACATCTGAGAGCTTCTTTGGGATAAAAAGGCAGTGGCACCAGGTGGGACAGAAACCGCCATCTTCAAGATACTTTTTTCCTACTTCTCTGTCTACCTACATACTTATCATCCATTGTCACATATTATTCCCTAATATTCAGTTTCTTTCTGAATGTATATGCAGAAAACTCACTTTTCTGCAAGAAAAGGTTAGCACTGATTTTTTCATAGAAATGGAAAATAGGATATATCCAAGTTACAGAGAAAAAATTGTTACATCAACAGTTATCACAAGAGAGTGGAGATAGTTCGAGTAGGCCAGGTCTTCAGATTTGTTTGTGAAGGGGGCCGCAGTTGAGTTACCAAAAACATTTCCCAAGTGGAAAAGCCAGATTCTTATATAACTACCACCTCCACAAACACACAAACACACAAACACATCACACCACAAAATGATATGTTTCAAGGTAAAAATGATGATATAAGTATGCAAGGAATTTCTTGTAACGTTTCTAGTTTCACTTTCAATGTATTTAACAAATTTCAAAAGGATTTGTTGTATGTATTTAGAGTTTCAAATGAATTAAATCTTTGGTCTTGGCAAAAGCAAATATAGGACACATATCACAATAGTCCTATAAATAGTCAATCTGAATTATGAATTTTCTGCTTGTATTAGGAGATTGTTATTGTCGAATTATAATATTGTGAAGCAGGACCAGCAATAAAGGACAGTTAATAATGGAATGAAGCTCATCTAATTTTCTAATTGACTAGAATGCAAGAAATCCTGGGTTCAATCATCAGCAGTGCATTAGCTATACTTGGGAGATGAGGACTGTATTCCAACTGTCAGAAAATATGGCAGAAATATATGAAAGACTTGCTTTGATATACACTTAATTTTATCTCAGCCAAGTGTATTTGAGAGCCTGCTTCAAAATATATAAACATAATATCATAAATGTAAATACAATAGTAATAGCAACCTTATTTATTTGATTAAATATTTTTGGATTTATTGAGAGATGTTTCATGTGATTTGAATCTTAATCATAATTCATTGCTCTACTACCTCACAGTTCTATCTCACTTTGCCTGATAATATCAGAGTGTAAATGTTGAAGTGGATACACACACACAATTTTAGTTATTTTATGAGAGACATGCCTAATAATGATGCTCTTTTTTTTTGCTTAAGAAACCTTGCTTTCATGCTTTAATGAACACCAAGATCTCACTCAAAAGAGTAAATCAGATGTAGCATTTGTAGGCACCAATTTAATCACCTGAATACATTTGCCAAGTTGCAAATTGAAATAAATTATTCAAGCCGAAGGTGTGGTGCATATCATCAGTAATATGTATACATCACTTCCTTTGTGGACTATTAACACTTTTCACAAAGTAAAAGTTGATCTTTCTAACCCTAAATATATACTCAAAATTCAAAAAAAAAAAAACAATCATCTGGTTTCTCATGTTTTCTTGCTCTTCAGTTTCAATTATGGAACTCAGTGTTAACTTTGGAAATATAAAAATGGAACGAAACAAAATATTAATAAGATTCCTCATGTCCTGAAGGTGGATTAATATGTTTGTTCAATTCAGACATTTTCAATGGAACTTCTATTGTCCTTGAGTAAAAACATAAAGACTTGTGCAAACTAACAATTTCTAAATACTGGCACTTTGCAGGGTTTTGTCTCTGTTTCTTTCAAATAACTTCTTTTCCCAGAATATTTTTGCTCATCTTCTGACAAGAAATCATTATTAAGTTGGTAGTAATTATTGCTGTTTTTCTAATATTAAATCCTGGCTAAAATAAGCAGATTATTTATGTTCTAAGACAAATATGCCAATACATTTTATTCTGGCATTATACCCTCACTGTAAATTTTTTTCCTTTTCAAATGGGACTGACTACATGGACTAAAGGCATGCAGTCGAATGAACAGGCCTCAAACTCTATTGACAGTAACTGATGCCCAATTACTTCAAAATACCTTTAACATTCTTGTAATATTCAAAAAATATCCTGCTTGTAACAAGCTAGCTCATGTCACCTAATTTGTGTGCAAGTAGTGCCACAAGAAGCCACCAGATGAATTCATAATTTAAATGTGGGAAGTCACAATTGAAGCATAAATGGCTGAGGTGCCTGTACAAATTACCAAAAGTGAAGGTGGCCAATGTTTTTCTCAGCATTTCTAACACCTGTTCCATTGTAACAGAGTCATGGATCCTCATATCTTCCCACCCTGTACCTCTACTCTTAACCACTATGACATCTGAGGTCCAATTCCCTTCCCCCATCCTGTGATTCTTACATAGCCTCAGTCCCTTGGGATATTCGGTTCTCTTGGTTGCCTGGCTTGTTCCTAACATTGAGGTTTCTCATCCTTGTTTGTTCCTATCTCAACCCTCTAAACCTCTCATGGAGTGCTTTACTATGGACCTTTCCAGATGTCTATAGGTATTTCTCCCACATATCTAGAGAAAACCTTCTCATCCCCCATGACTAAGAACATACCTTTATCATGTCATTTTTGTTTATCCATTCAGCAAGATTTATTTCACATGTATGCAATAGAAACTGAATAGAACATGCCAAGATTCATTAATGAAAAACCAATTGATAATCAGATGGGGATGCTATTTAAAAATACCAAAAATTCTATTTGTGTAATTTTAAAATTAGTGAGAAACATATATTAACAGGTTTTACAATTTTTCTGTTTAGATGTTTGGCTGAATGCTTGTGTCTGTATTGCATACGATTTCCTGGAGCTACTGTTGGCCAGAGGCAGACATAGGATTGTCTGCAACTGGAGTTACAATATAGGTGTAGGAAATCCATCCCAAGTTCCAAGGATGAAAAGCCAATATTTAAAACATTCAGTCATCTTTCTAGCCAGTTAACAACTTCAATTAGTTTGGATTATCCTCAAGAAACATTAGCTAAAGCTACTATCAACTTAAAGAAAGACAATTAAAGGAAATCCAAAAGGATAACACAATGAGCAGTGCATGATTTTTCTTGGGAATTGTTTTCCTTTTTTGAAAAACATGGTGTCTTTTTAAATAAATATATATTCCTGAAAGTTACTTTGTAGCATTGAATTTCATATTTGGTAACCTGTTAAAGTGGTATCTACAAACAAATGAGTTTTTCTGTGAAAACTCTTCTTAAATGGGGAACCTCAAGTTACAAATATTCTCTAGAATGACTCAAACTGCACTCTATAAAAGGGGAAGAATTTGTTCTTCTGCAGGGTCTTATTTTCCAAAACTGCTTTCAGAAGGACACATAGCCAAAAACTGGCCATCAGAAAAAAAAATCTGAAGTGAACATGAAAATGTGATCAGACGTGAAGATCCTACTTTTGCTGAGGAAAGCCAATATCTGACCTGGTATATCATACCATGCTGTATTTCAATACAAATATTATGAATTTAATTAATGTCATAGTTGGATAGACCTAGAAAGGCTTCTTTCTATAACCCCACTTACTTGACATTGACCCATTAAGAGTCACTGCACACATAGATGGCCTCTGTGCATCAGGTGAAATCTTTTTACGTGAGTCATGGGAAAGTAAAATATTCCAGGCATCCATTTTATCTTCATCATTGTCATCATCATCATTTAGCTTTGCATCAGAGATTTTCTTCACAGTCCCGACTTACCTAGAACTCTATTTCCAGATAGGTCTGGCCTCACACTCAGAGATTCACCTTTTTCTTTCCCTTAACTGTTGGGATAAAAGACATGCAGCCACTTTGCCAGCTCACTTTTCATTCTTTACCTAAACAACTTGGCATGGCCAATATCAACGGGCGCCAGAATGGCTACTGTGCATAACCCATGCAGAGAATCTAAATTAATTGATTTCATTCCCAGAACTTGGCTGTCTGTGAAGCCTCTTTCATTAAAGAGCCAGGTCAGGTAAAAATGGCGAACTCTCCTCAACAGCAGAGAACACTGATCACAAGCACATCTCCAGAAAATCAGCAGAGAACACTGATCGCGAGCATACCTCTGGAACTTTGATCACTTCCTGAACCCAACTGCCACTCCAGGTCTGAACTTCAACCACCGGGCGTGTGCACAGTTCTTGGGAAAAAACAAAAGCCTTGCACAATATCTTTTAACATCTTCTGACATCCAGTTGCCATTGGACGTCAGGCTCCAATGGTGAACTGCCCTTACCAGCAGATAACAATGATCGAGAGCAAATCTCTGGAACTTTGATTACTTCCTGAAGCCAACTCTCACCCCAGTTCTTTTGGCCAGCCGGATATGTGCAGAGGTCTTGGGAAGAAAAGCCTCTTTCCTAAAAACACAATCACTTACCCTATTCCTGCTGCAAGTTGCCATGGGAAACATCCTTCAACCCCCTTTGCCTGAGATAAATAAGACAGTTTTCTCTGCTCAACTGCCTTAGAAAATACCTGCATAGACCAGTTGAGAGAGACCTATGGGCCTCTACTAGGCTTTGGCACTTTGACCACCCATCATGGTCTCTCGGCAACCAAGACACACATGAGGAGTTTTACACCCCAGCCAAAAGCCTGGAATATTTGACAACCAATAAAGTCCAGAAGGATTTCCCACCTCAATAACAGCTGCCATGATCCCTCCAAAGATTGCAGTGCTGAGATTCACATGTGGACCAGGAAGATGGCAGGAATTGCAGGGTGTCAGATTCCCTGACCCTGGACTTGCAGACAGGCAGTACTTTAGGCAGGCCCTGAAGTATCTACAGACATGATGGGCACTTCAAGCTCCACAAAGGAGCTGACACAGGGCAAGAAAGAAAAGAGACCACTCCTTTTGCAGGTTCTTGATATGAAAACAGGGCATACAATAATCACAAGCTGATGGGCAAACAGAATACTCATGACTCAATAAGCTAGGAGACATAAACATTTAGAACTAATAGCATAAGAAGTACACAGATAATATTTCCCTTTATAGTATTATATATTTATTATCCCTCATAAACAGATAACTCAGGTCTTTAATCATAGCAAATGTTCTCATATAAGCCTAAGCCAGTACCAGGGCAAAATCCAAAATTCTATTTACCACAGCAGTTTACTGATATATGCACACTGAGAAACAAGGGCTTTGGACGTTCCTTAGTAGATCAACATGCAATGTGACATACATATCTTTATTCAGGTAATCTTGGACATTTCCTACTGATAAAAATGGATTTCAGAGAAAATAATGTTCGGACTTAGACATTTGAAATGTTCACAGGAGAAAAAAGAATCCTAAACATTAATTATGGTATCTGAAATATAGCCAGTCAATGAGAATCAAAGTGAGATACTTAACTTTTATGTCAGAGACCTCAAAACTTCATATTAAGTAGAACAAAGGTTTGTATATTCCCTTCCAAATAAGTATTCCTAGAATATATATTTATTCTCAACTTGGACTAAGAAATTCCTGCTTAAATCATAGGATGTCAGAAATATATGTGAATGCATGGCTGTAAAATCATGGCTCCTCACACTTTGGAAAAAGAATATATGAAATACTGCACTCAATGTTCTGAATCTTTCTCTTTCCATGAAAAGAGGGACAAAGTTAAGAACTAGACATAAAATCATCAAAACTAACCTATTAAACAAGGGATACTTGGAAAATTCTCATATGTATAAATTAACATATTTCTGATAACCTCATTAGCAATTCATCAGATTTTCAGGAGTGGACTAAGAATGATATGCAGGACTCTGTATTCACTGGAGAGAATTCAGACATTAATTATCTCTACTATATTTTGAGTGATAATATCCTATGTACATGTAAACTGCAGAACATACCATGTGTATAGTAAGCAGTTTCTACAATGGTAAATGGTGATCAAAAGTAAATCCTGTCAGTCAAAATGATATATATTCTTTGCATTCATGCAAGACTTATTCTGTTTCCTATTCTTCATGATATCATCATCCAAGTTATTGATAAATTTGAGAACCTAGCCCCAGGAATTTACATCCAAACTCTTAGAAGGATGTAAAGATTTCGCTCATGCCTTCAGTGGTTTTGCCAGAGAAAGATGTTCTCTATACTTTAAAGAAGAATTCAAATATGACAATAATTATCCTGGTTCATGCTCTTCCTTCAAAGGTAAATTATGGTATTCACACTTATAACAACACCATTGGAGATACTCATCCCTCCCAAATTTTGTCTTACTTTTTTTCACCCTATGAAAGACAGGAGTTAGAACTCTTTAATTGGACTGGGTGAGCTGAATATTTCACTTTTCTGAGAATGGCACATTGATTTTCCTCTTACTGAGAAACATTGTTCAGTATAGTGGCAGATCACAGAGAACAAAGAGAGCAAGCAGAGCCTGGAATCTATCAACTTCCTTCATTCTTACAATTGCAGTCCAGATTTGTTAGGTTGGTGAACACGAATGTAAGCAATTTATCTTGAAACAGAGTTTTCAATAATCCTAAGAGTGTTGACATATATCCTGCAGATCCCACTCTACATATGAATATGTCAAAATACAGTGAAGATTGGGAATCCGAGGAGAATGTTCTATGACTATAGTGGACTGAATTTTACAAGGTCTGCAAATGTCTAATGAATATGTATCAGATTTTCCTTATATGGCCATGGGAGTATAAATTCCACTTTTTTGAAAAAAGAGTGTGTCTTATACAGATGAGCCAACTCCTTCTCAGAAATGTTATGTACTTATATTCTTAATTTTCCACCTATAACAAAGGAAGCATAAAACTTCAACACATGCAACAGATGGGACTACTCTACATCCAAGAAAATATATCAAGGAATAAAATATAGACATGGATTCATCTGCCTAGAACCCAATAAATGTACTTGAAATTTTGGTATCAAATATAGAGACAAAGAAATTCTTGTGGAAGCATCACTACCTATAAGATCACCTGTCCTTTAGGAAAATATTCTGAATTATTTCTAGACTCACAAACTTTTGACTCATGGTATGCATATCTGTAGCTGGGGGCATAATGAGAAACTAAAAAGGCATGGCCCACATATTCTCACAATAACCAAATTAACCTAGGATTTTCACCACTCTCAAGTGTGAATTGGATTTCTACATACTGAAATAATGTGTATAATGTGTTCTTTCTTGCATTACAATCTTGCATTAGAAATGAAATATCTTTACAATGTAAAATAAAATTAGTATATTTGCCCTTCTTCACCACAGAAACTTTCTTATGACAAAGATGATATTAAACATGCTTATTTGCCTAATATGACTTTGCTTTACCTTTCCATTTGATATTATATACACAAGGTGAATCTCCATGCATAACATCTAACTACACAGCCTTAAATCTCCACTCTCATGACTAATGTGTGATGGAAGACACCGTTATTAATAACTGAAATGCTTGCTTATACTGATGTGACACTGAAAAATCCTGGTACTAATATTGTTTCCAGTAATAAATAATAAAATAGTGAGAATCCACACTTTTGTCTATGCCATGTTGTTTAGGTGAAACTTGGAAAGTCCACAGAGAAAGCAATTTTTTGTACTTCCTCTTTGATAAATTGTAAGAACATATCAAGTTTAATATGGAATCTTTAAGTATAAGAAACTTACAAATTGGAATGAAGATTTGGAAGTACAGAAGTAGAGGTAATGTATTTGGCTATGTAATATGGTGAAGCAAATAACTCCTTTTTGCTTCTCACATTAAAATTTGGCTTGAAACACTTTGTAACTCTACAAGATTGCCTAGTACTTTGATTTCTTTGACTCTGCCTTACATAATTCCATTATGAGGATTTTTCAAGAGTATTTTACATGTGCTAGAATGTATGCTACTCCAATCTCCACAGACTCATGAGGTAAGTCTCAGACATATTTGGTATGGTGTAGCCACATCCTAATTGTATATTTTCACCACTAGAATCCACTCTAGTAAGAGTTCACAGACAGCAATCATAGTGAGCATATCGTGGATTGGAGGCCACTGTCAGCACGCCAGTTACAAGAAATATTGCAGTTTTCATTCATACACCCATCTTGGTCGTTGAACATAAAACTAAGGAGCCAGTATGCTTGACACAGGAGCACCAGCTGTTAAAAAACATTAAGTTGATACTTATTGTCTTTCAAATTCATGAAAAGTCATAGATATCCTAATGTGTGAGGAAATGGTAGATGAAAACGCAGTGTTCGGATCCTTCTCTACTGTAGACTTGTCAGAAAGAATTTCAACATTTGCCTAAATTGGCAGTAATTTTCTCCTTGCCTGAAATGTATGTCCTGCATCAATGGCAATTATGTTAACTAATTTTGACTTATTCTTAGCATTAGATTTCCTCTATTAAAAATGCTCGCACTATCTCCCCTATTGATAAAGGTGAAAATTACCCCTTCGGGAAGACCATGTTCAGTTCTTCTCCATTTGGCCACCCTGATGGCACATTGTACTTTGAATGTAGTGGACCTCCTGACTTCCTCTTTTTTATGAAATGATCATGAGAACTTTGTCTTCTTGCTTTAAGGGACCAAAGGGACCATATGCTTATCTATAAGCACAATTTGAGCCTCAATGCACATGTTGTACCAAAATTGTCACAGAAAATCATGGTCTACAAAGGGACTTCAACAATACTTCAAAAGTCAAAGTCTTCATAGAAGAAATTTTGAGACTGTTGTCCTACATGCATTAAACATTCAGAAGATGAGTCTATTAAAACCTAAATGTTCTCTGGAATATGGTGCAGTACATTGGTCTTCCTCTACTTTATAAGGTACCCTGACAAATTTCTTTCACATGTATCCAGAACCTCAACTTACATTGCCTGGTTTACATTCAGTTTTTCCTCTCTGTACAATATAGACTTAAAAGTTCAACTTAAGTCCAAAAGTATTCTGATTTCTTGTAACCAGCAAGGCCTCTGCTATATAAGTACTCATTAAAGGATAAGAAAATCTCCTTCGGCACAATAGGCCTATACATTTCTCACCAATGATGCTGAAGTATTTACAAATCAGGATGTGGAGATGTCACATCCTCTTCTCTTAAATTTGGAATATTGGATATATACTCTACTATTAAGGCATTAAAAATCTCCTTAGGTGCTCTAAAATTATTGGAAGTAGGATTTCACCAAAAGGGTCCAAGAATATACCCTTTTACACTTTGTACTTCCAAATATCTTCCCCCAACCTTAATTTAAGCAGGAATTTCCCTACTAAAATAACTGCAGATAAGCTTCATTTCATAAAATGTTATTAGTACTCAATGCACAAATCAGTCTCATAAATTCTATGTATTCTTTGGTTACAGACTTATCAGTATTATCTAATAGGGTAACTACCCATTAAAGGATAAAAAATTCTCCTTCACAATAGGCCTATTTATATCTCACCAATGAGGTTGAAGTATTTAGAATCCACACCATGGAAATGTCCCATCTTCTTCTTGTAAATAAGTGAACGTTGGATAAACACACTTCTCTGAAGACATTACAAAACACCTTAGGAGCCCTAAGTCAATCAAAATATGATGTCACCAAAATTTCCAAGAATATGCTCTTTTACCCTTTGTCCTTCAAATTTTCTTGCCAAAATGTTATTTGAAGAATGCATTTCCCAACTAAAAATGACAGCATATATGTTTGCTTTCATAAAAAGTTAACAGTCCTCAATGCACAAAGCAGTTTCATAAATTCTATGTATTCTATGGAAAATAGACTTATCAATATCATCGAATAGGGTGTCATTTTTAACTCAAGGGCCACTATAGTGCTGCATTTTAATGTTGAATGGTCATCAGATGAGGTTTTCACAAAAGGCATTTACTTGTCATCTGATTCATGGCCATCAACTTGTTCCAAACTAACTGGAGTTACTAGTTACCATTCACAATTGACACCTATAAAACTGTAACTTAATGTACCAGGGCCAAGAATTTTCAAGTAGAGTCCATTCCTGAATTTTATTCCCTTAGTGTGGAAAAACTAGTGTGGGTCCCAACATTAATACATATGTCTGAACAGCTGAATAAACTTAAGGAAGAGATCCAATTGACAATGGAGTCTGTGTGCATTTCCTATATTCTATGAAGGTGTGAAAAATATCTCAATTCTTTAGTAATTCTGATGATCTATCTCCTCTGACTTCAGGATCCTAAGACCTCCCTCTCTGAGACTGGGATATATTGAACCACTACATATGGGGATTCCAATCTGCCTCCTCAATTCATTGTGTTTCAAATATACATCTTCAGTCTATTGGGCACCCAAATCACATGCTTTTCCCTTGACCTTTTAGAACTTTCTCATAAAATGGTCTCTATGCCCAATCTATAAAAGTTGTCTTCTGTTTTCTTCTCATCAAGGAGATCTCAGACCATCTTCTCAGCCTGGTGTGACCAGAGGAAATGGAGACAATCTAATTCTCACCAAGATAATATTGTTCAACACTATTTTGTGGCAGCAGGAACTTATAAGTTCACCTACTGTCTGGATAACAAATCTACAGCTTCCAATTAAAATTTCATTATGTAGCAATACCATCATTTTGCATTCAGAGTGAGTATCCACACAGAATATTAAAGTGACAGCTACATCGAGTACACCAACAGATAAATACTGGCATTAACATTGCTGCCTAACCTCTCCAAAATGTCATGAATATGAACATGACCTTGTTGTTGTTTCTACTGTTGTTATATTCTTCTTGTTTCTGTATTTGTTTTAAATTTAGAAAATAGTAAGTTAAACACTTACATTATGCAATTCCTGCCAGTAAATATCAGCACCCATATTATTGTATTTAAATTTTTAAAATTATATTTAAAACATTCATAATTTTCATTACAATCCCTGTTCCCTCTCCCACCCATCTTCCCATCCCCCACCATACACCCATCACACTCCCATTCTTTCTTCAGAGAAGGTAGGCCTCCAGTGAAGCATCATCAATTTCTTTCTCATTATATTGGGCAGTGCCAAGGCAGTCCCTCCTATATCTAGGTTGAAAAAGTATCCCTGCATATTGACAGTGCTCCAAAATGTCATTTCATGCAATACAGTTAATTAGTGGTTACACTTCCAATGGCCCCAATAGATGCAAAATTCTCCAAATTAACTTCCATCTTTAAGGGTCTGCGTTGGGTTATTCAGGTCACATAGATGTCACTCGGGAGTCTGTGAGCTCTCAGTTGTTCAGGACAGCTATTTCTGGATATTTCTCCAACATTGTCTTGACCCCTTTGCTTATCACTCCTGTCTATGCACAAATGGAATTAAGGAGTTCGGCTCAGTGCTTACCTGTGACTCTCTGCTTCTGCTTCCATCAGGTACTGGGTGAAGGGGTTATGCTGGCCTTTAACATAGTCATCAAACTTATTACAGGAAAATGGCATCTAAGATACCCTCTAAACTACCTCTTAAATTCTTAGTTAAAGTCATCCTTGTAGATTTCTCAGAATTTTCTTATTGCCTATTTTCTTTTTAATCCCATAATGTCTTCTTCTATCATGGTGTACCTTTCCTTGTTCTTCTCTGCCCTTGCTCCAACTTGATCTTACTGATCACTTCCATTCCCACCTTCCCCTTCTCCCCTCCCCTTTCTCCTATGTCCCTCCCCCCTCCTTTCATGCCCCCAATATACTCAAGAGATCTTCTAGATTTCCCCTTCTCAGGGGATCAATGTATGACTCTCTTAGAGTCCTGATTGATTCCTAGCTTCACTGGGGTCATAGATTGTAGGCTGGTTATCCATTGCTCTATATCTAATATCCACTTATAAGTGACTACATACCATTTTCCTCTTTATGTGTCTCTGTTGCCTCACTCAGCATGATTTCTTCTATTTTCATTAATTTGCCTACAAATTTCTGGGTGTTGTTTTTTACTGCAGAGAAGTAATATGTTGCTTATATTTTCTACATTTTCTTTATCCATTCTTCTACTGAAGGGCATCAATTTTGCTTTCATTGCAGACTCTGGCTATTACAAACAGTGCTGCTATGAACATAGTTGAACAGACTCCCTTGTGGTATTAATATGCATCCTTTGCTTATAAGCCTAAGACTGGAAATGCTGGATCTTGAGGTAGATTCATTCCCATTTTTGTGAGAAACTACCTTATAAATTTCAAAGTTACTGTATAAGTTCTCATTATTATCAGCAGTAACTGACTGTTCCCCTTTCTCCAAGTCCAATCCCTTATAAGCAGTCACTGGCGTTTTTATTTTAGCTATTCCAAAAGGTACAATGCTATCTCAGAGTTGCCTTGTTCTGCATTGCCCTGATGCCTAAGTGTTTTGAGCAATTACTTAAGTGCTTTTTGACAATTTGCCATGTCTCTGATAAGAATTCTCTGTTTAGTTTGGTACCACATTTAGTTTGGTACCACATTTTTAATTGGATATTTTGTTGTTTTGGTTACTTATCTTCTTGAGTTTTTTTTTATATTATTGATATGAGGCCTCTGTCAGAATTGGGGTTATTGAAGAACTTTCACATTCTGAAGGCTGCCCTTTTGTATGGTTTCCTATATCTGTTGCCATACAGAAGCTTCTCAGTTTCAGGAGTTCTCATTCTCAATGTCTGTGCTACTGGTCTTATATTAAACAAGTAGTCTCTGTGTCAATGCATTCAATTATTCTTCCAATTTTCTCTTCTAATTTGTTCAATGTGACTAGTTTTACATTGAGTTTTTGATCCATTTGGACTAGTGTTTTGTGCGTGGCAATGTATAGGGATCTATGTGCAAATCTACATGCCAGGATCCAGTTACACCAGCTCCATTTTTTAAAGATAATTTCTTTTTTTCCTTGTATGATTTTTCTTCTTTGTCAAAAATCAGGTTTTTTAGGTGTGTGTATAAATATCAGGGACATTGATTAAAATACTTTGGTCTACCTGTAAGTCTTTGTACCAATATCAACCTGCTTTCATTTCTGTAGTTCTATAGTGGACATGAATCCAAGGTTCGATGGCCCATGTTAGTTCCAGTATTGTACAAGATTTCAATTCATATTCTGTGTTTTATATTTTTCCACAAATAATTGAATATTATTCTTTCAAGATCTGTAAAGAACAGTGCTGAAAATTTGGTGGAGATTGTACTGAATCCATAGATGGCATTTGAGACGATTTCCATTTTTATTGTTTTGATCCTATCTATTCAGAGAGTGGGACATCTTTCAAATTTATGGTATCTTCTTTAATTTCCTTCTTTAAACATTTGAATTTCTTGTAATACAGGACTTTAACTTGGTCAGCTAGTGGTACAATATATAATTAGAAATTATATGTTAGAAATTTTTTAATTATTGGTATTTTAACATGCCATTTTATAAAATGTATTTTGTTCATATTTATAACAATAGAATATATTTTATTAATATTTTGATCATATAAAATATGATCTTGAGATTCAATTGCCTAAGTATTTTATAAACATTATGTTCAAGTAATATCCATTAAGGCCCACTGTCTCTTATGTTTAGGTTAAACAAGTAAAATATTAATTTATGAAAGTGATATTTCCTGTTTCAGTTTTTCTGAACTGAATGGAAATGAAAATATTTCATTAGTTTTTTTTCTCAATTGTAAAAGTATTTTACTCATTAGAAAAATAATAGAGGACCTTCAAATGCCGGCCTGGTCATGATGCCAAGGTCAGCATTTCCTGACCTGGAACCCCAAGTCCTCATTGAAGACCTTCACACAGCAGAAAGTCACTGGTGACAGGACCAGCCAGTGAATGACAGAATGGACCCACCCCTGTGGGAAGGACCCTCTGAGTCTGGCTGCACTGCAATCTTCTTTTCCCCTCTGCCCTGCATCATCTGCGTAAGTAAAGTGTGGGTTCTCACTGGGCCTCAACTCCCACCAGCACCCACCACTTGGATATTCCTTGGCCTACAACCTCAATTAGAGTGGACTCATGCTGGCCAGAAAGACAACCATGAGTCGGCCACACATCTACCTTGGTCCCCCCACCATGAATCCCCTACTCTAACCCTTGAAAACCAGGGGAGAGTGTGGTACTTTCATTCAGGTTTAAAGGAAAATGATGTTAGATGGGCCACAAGCATGAGAGATACATTAACAATGGAGTTTATTACAGGTAGGGGGATATGGAATGTGAGGGAGAGATGAGAAGATACAAAGTTAAGTGGAAGACCAGAGAGCAGAGAGGTTGAGGAAGATAAGAAACAAATAGAGTTAAGAGTGAGAGACAGAGAACATAAATGGGTGTTTCTGTATTTTAAAGGTGTGCTTTACATCTGCCTGTAGACTTAGTACCCATGGGAAATTGGGCTGACCAGAGTTCTGCCTGAATGAATTCTGTCAGGTGACCTTGGTAGGCTAGTATTATGCCTGAATCTTTCATTCCCACCATTACTTTTTATTAAACTGGTGAGTTGTTAGACGTGACAAGTTGGGGAATAAGGACATCAAGTTCTCAAGAATACTTGACCTGTGGTCATTGGCCAATTGAGGGGGACCTGAGAAAGCTGGGATGCTGCCATATCCTGAGGTAGCTCCATCACAGTCCAGTCTGTATGAAGTTCACTGTCACCTATTAGAACTGGTGAAATGTCAGCAGCATAGATGATGAGGTTAAGTCAAGAAAAAATGTTTCTTATGTTCTAGTATTGGAGTGGAGGAATGTAAGATTTGGGAGAGGTTACTGAGGGGTCCCAAGGTGAAGAAATAGAGTCTGGAACCAGGGAATGGTTGAATACTGTTTATTTGGTGTGAATTTGACCTTTATGGATTTGTACAATTCAGCTCCGTGGAATATACATGAATTCTTTGGGTTTGTGAGAAACATAAATTCAAGATCCATTAGCAGACTATTTGAATTCGATGTGACTTGGCAGAAATCATTAGTGTTTTGAAACTGACAGATATCCTTAGGACAAATATAGCACCTAAATTTTTACCTGCAGTCATTGTATAGTTTTATGTGCTGCTTGGTACTCTGTAAAAGTTGGATAACTAGCTTATTAGAACTATGGATGAGTTCTAATGTGCTTTATGGACTAGTTTTACATCCACAACAGTAGCAGAATGAAATAGAGGAATCTGGACCATGGTTAATTCTTTGGAATGTAATGTTAAAATCCTTGTTCATGAAATATATTATTTTTAATCTTGCAAAGCTACAAGTTGTCAAAAGCATCACAGTTCTTGAGAAGGATAAAATTTTACCTAAGTCAATGATGAGAGAGTGAGAGAGACCCATTGTCTGGCCCCATGGACACCCAACACCAAGGTCTTCCGTGGCTGTTAAAGGCAGCAGCTTTAAGGACATCTGCCTCCTGCTGATAGCATAGGACTTGTGGATCAGAGAACAACTTTAGGAAGGCTCACCTTCAGTTGGCCCAAGCAGCAGAAGGAAATTAGTTTCCACTTTCCTCTTGTCCAGGATGTGAAAAGTCCATTGCAGCAGTTGAGGTGAAAGGCAGGGTTGCTTTGGAGATTCTTCATTGCCCACCAGTATTCTTGGAGAGAATTGGGTGGGGCCAGCAGGTGACCATTTTCTGTGATGGAATGCTTTTTAATAAAACATTTTAAATGCTATAACTTCTAGATCTCTGAAACTTGAAAGGCTGTCTGTCTATTTTGTGTATTTCAGCAGACAAAAGTTGCCTTCAATGACTTACCTTAGCATATTAATGACTACAGATTATTGTCAGATCTGTCTGGAAAGCTGCATGTCAGATGAGAGAGACTGTGTAGGGAAGTATCACTTAGGGTCCTACAGCCTGATTGTCACCACGTTTAACTCATTAGGATAGAGTTACAAGTCTAAAGAAGAAAGAATTAGAGAAAATCCCCTTTGAAAAAGGAATCTTTACCTGTAGAAACAGCTTGTAGGATGGACAGCTTGGTATAAAAATTTGAAAATTTGAAATAGAAATGTATGAATTTAAATGTTTATCATCATTTAAGTTACATCCCAGTTAAATTTAAATTGCTTAGCAACTTAGCTCAATTTTTTTTCTTTTTTTTTCCTTTTTATTCTTATTATTATTATTAATTCAACTTAGGGAACAGGCTTGTTTCACATGTAATTCCCCTCTCCCTCTCCCTCCCCTCACCTCCATTCCTTCTCCCCCACCTCCAACCTACCCCCACCCCATCCACCCACCACTCCCCAGGCAGGTTGGGGCCCCCAACCAGGGCTCCACCAAGTCCACCAAATCTTCCTATGCTGGGCCTAGGCCCTTCCCCATGTGTCCAGAGACAGAGCACATCCCTTCAAGTGGGATGGGCTCTCATAGTCCCCCCCACACACACCAGGGCAAAACGCCAGTCCACCTCCAGAGGCTCCCAGGAGTGCAGGGGCCTCCCCATTGGCATCCATGATTGGGGGGCTGGATTAGTCCCGTACTGGCCTCCCAAAGAGCGTCTGGGGTCAATATGCTTTCCCTTTTTCAGGCCAACTGTTTCTGTGGGTTTCTCCAACCTGGTACAGACCCCTTCGTTCTTCATTCCTCCCTCTCTTCAACTAGGTTCCAGATTTCAGCTCAGTGGATTTCTGTGGATTTCTGTCTCTGCTTCCATCAGCCACTGGATGAGGACTCTAGGATAGCATAGAGAGTAGTCATCAATCTCATTCTAGGGGAAGGGCTTCTAGGCCGTCCTCTCCTCCACTGCCGGGACTGTCAGATCGTGTCATCCTTGTAGGTCACTGGAGATCTCCCTAGTTCTATATCTCTTCTCAGACATATAGTGGCTCCCTCTGATATGGTATCTCTCATCCTGCTCTCTCTCCTCTATTCTTCACCCAACTCAATATATCTGCTCCTCCATTTCTTCTCCTCTACTCTTCTTCTTGTGATCTTATTGTGGCAGCACCCACTCCCCTACCCTCATGCTCTCGATTAGCTCGGGAGTTCATGCCACTTCCCATTCCTGGGGTCCATTTATCCCTTAGAGTTATTCATGATTTCTAGTTTCTTTGGGGAAGCGGATTATAGGCTGGTAAATCTTTGCTCTATGTCTAAAATCATATATGAGTGAGTACATACCAAGTTTGTCTTTTTGTGATTGGGTTACCTCACTCAGGATGGTTTCTTCTAGTTCCAACCATTTGCCTGCGAATTTCAAGATTCCATTGCATTTTTCTGCTGAGTAGTACTCCATTGTATAAATGTACCGCATTTTCTCTATCCATTCTTATTTGAGGGGCATATAGGTTGCTTCCAGGTTCTGGCTATTACAAACAATGCTGCTATGAACATGGTTGAACATATGTCCTTGTTGTATGGACATGCAGTATTTGGGTATATGCCCAAGAGAGGAATTGCTGGATCTTGAGGTAGGTTGATTCCCATTTTTCTGAGCAACCGCCATACTGCTTTCCAAAGTGGTCTTACAAGTTCACACTCCCACCAGCAATGGAGGAGTGTTCCTTCTTCTCCGCATCCTCTCCAGCATAGGTTGTCATTGGTATTTTTGATTTTAGCCATTCTGACAGGTGTGAGGTGGTATCTCAGAGTTGTTTTGAGTTGCATTTCTCTGATGGCCAAGGATTTTGAGCACTTCCTTTAGTGTCTTTCAGCCATTTCAGATTCCTCTGTTGAAAAATATCTGTTTAGATCTGCACCCCACTTTTTAATTTCATTGTATGGTGTTTTGGTGGCTAGCTTCATGAGCTCCTTGTATATTTTGGAAATCAGTCCACTGTCAGATGTGGGGTTGGTGAAGATATTTTCCCATTCTGTGGGTGGTCGTTTTGCCTTACTGACTCTGTCCTTTGCCTTACAGAAGCTTCTCAGTTTCAGGAGGTCCCATTTATTGATTGCCAACCTCAGTGTCTGTGCTTCTGGCGTGATGTTCAGGAATCGTTCTCCTGTGCAGATTTGTTCAAGGGTTATTCCCACTTTCTATTCTAGAAGATTCAGTATGGCTGGGTTTATGGAGAGATCTTTGATCCATTTGCACTTAAGTTTCGTGCATGGTGACAGGTATGGATCAATCTGCAATTTTCGGCATGTTCAAATCCAATTGTGCCAGCACCATTTGTTGAAGATGCTATCTTTTTCCATTTTATGGATTTAGCACCTTTGTCAAAAATAAGGTGTTCGTAGGTGCATGGGTTAATATCTGGGTCTTCAATTCGATTCCATTGGTCTATCTGTCTATTCTTGTGCCAATACCAAGCTGTTTTCAGAACTATGGCTCTATAGTAGAGCTTGAAGTCAGGGATGGTGATGCATCCAGAAGATCTTTTGTTGTAAAGAGATGTTTTGGCTATCCTGGGTTTTTTATTTTTCCATATAAAGTTGAGTATTGTTCTTTCAATGTCTGTGAAAAACTGTGTTGGGATTTTGAATGGGATTGCATTGAATCTATAGATTGCTTTTGGTAGGATTGCCATTTTTACTCTATTAATTCTGCCTATCCAAGAGCATGGGAGATCTTTCCACTTTCTGGTATCTTCTTTAATTTCTTTCTTTAGATTCTCAAAGTTCTTATTGTACAGATCTTTCACTTTTTTGGTTAGTGTTACCCCCAGGTATTTTATGTTGCTTGTGGCTATTGTGAAAGGTGATGTTTCCATGATTTCTTTCCCATTGAGTTTATCAACTGTATACAGTAAGGCTACAGTTAATTTTGTATCCTGCTACCTTGCTGAAGTTGTTTATCAGCTGTAGGAGTTTCCTGGTAGAGTTTATCGGGTGACCTATGTAGACAATCATGTCATCAGCAAATAGTGAAAGTTTGACTTCGTCCTTTCCAATTTGTATCCCTTTGATACCTTGTTCCTGTCTTATTGCTCTAGCTAGAACTTCAAGTACAATATTGAAAATGTATGGACATAGTGGACATCCTTTTCTTGTTCCTGATTTTAGAGGAAACGCTTCGAGTTTCTCTCCATTTAGTTTGATGTTGGCTCTTGGTTTGGTGTATATCGCGTTTATCATGTTTAGATATGTTCCTGTTATTCCTGTTCTCTCCAAGATCTTTATCATGAAGGGATGTTGGATTTTGTCAAAGGCTTTTTCAGCATCTACTGAGAGGATCATGTGGTTTTTCTTTTTTAGTTTGTTTATATGGTGGATTACATTGATGGTTTTCCGTATGTTGAACCATCCTTGTATCCCTGGGATGAAGCCTATTTGATCGTAGTGGATGATTTTTCTGATATGTTCTTGTATTCGACTAGCCAATATTTTATTGAGTATTTTAGCATCGATGTTCATGAGGGATATCGGTCTGTAGTTCTCTTTCTTAGTCTTATCTTTGTGTGGCTTGGTTATCAAAGTGATTGTAGCCTCGTAGAAATAGTTTGGCAATATCCCATCTGCTTCTATTGTGCGGAAAAGTTTGAGGAGTACTGGTATCAGCTCTTGTTTGAATTTCTGGTAGAAGCCATCTGGTCCTGGACTTTTTTTGGTTGGGAGGCTTTTGATGACTGCTTCTATTTCATTTGAGGTTATGGGTCGATTTAAACTGTTTATCTGATCTTGATTTAATTTTGGTAAGTGATATTTATCCAGGAAGCTGTCCATTTCCATTAGATTTTCGAATTTTGTGGAGTACAGATTTTCAAAGTATGACCTAAATACTCTCTGGATTTCCACAGTGTCCGTTGTTATATCCCCCTTTTTCTTTCTGATTTTGTTAATTAGCTTGCTCTCTCTCTGCCTTTTGGTTAGTTTGGCTAGAGGTTTGTCTATCTTGTTGATCTTCTCAAACAACCAACTCTTTGTTTCATTGATTCTTTGTAATGTTTTCCTAGTTTCTACTTTATTGATTTCAGCTCTCAGGTTGATTATTTCCTGGCTTCTACCACTCCTTGGTGAGTTTGCTTCTTTTGTTCTAGTGCTTTCAGTTGTTCTGTCAGTTCTCTAATGTGACTTTTCTCTAGTTTCTTCATGTGGGCACTTAGTGCTATGAACTTTCCTCTTAGCACTGCTTTCCGAGTGTCCCATAAGTTTGGGTATGTTGTGTCTGCATTCTCATTAGATTCTAGGAAGTCTTTAATTTGTTTTTTATTTCTTCCTCAATCCAGGAATGGTGCAATTGGGTGTTATTCATTTTCCAAGAGTTTGCAGGTTTTCTGGCATTTGTATTGTTGCTGAATTCTAGCTTTAATGCATGGTGGTCTGATAAGATACAGGGGGTTATTTCAATTCTTTTGTAACTATGGAGGTTTGCTTTGTTGCCTACTATGTGGTCAATTTTAGAGAAGGTGCCATGTGGTGCTGAGATGAAGTTATATTCTTTTGAGTTTGGATGGAATGCCCTATAGATATCCGTTAACCCCAGTTCGGTCATAACTTCTTTCAGGTCCTTTGTTTCTTTGTTAAGTTTCTGTCTGGTGGTCCTGTCTAGTGGCGTAAGGGGAGTGTTGAAGTCTCCTACTATAAGTGTGTGTGGTTTTATGTGTGGTTTGAGCTTTAGTAATGTTTCTTTCACAAATGTGTGTGCCTTCGTATTTGGAGCATAGATGGTCAGGATTGAGATTTCATCTTGATGGACTTTTCCTGTGATGAGTATGAAATGCCCTTCTTCATCTTTTTGGATTGATTGTAGTTTAAAGTCCAATTTGTTAGATATTAGTTTTGCTACACCGGCGTGTTTCTTGAGGCCATTTGATTGGAAAATCTTTCCCATCCTTTTACTCTGAGGTATCGCCTGTCTTTGAAGTTGAAGTGTGTTTCTTGTAAATAGCAGAAGGATGGATTCTGTCTTCGTATCCATTCTGTTAACCTATATCTTTTTATGGGTAAGTTAAGACCATTGACATTTAGGGATATTAATGTTCATTGTTCGTTGGTTCTTGTTTATTTGGGATTTATTGTTGGTGGAATCATTGTGTGTGGTTTTTACCCTCCTGTTTCTTTTTGTGTTTGGCAAAATTAGATTATCTATTGCCTGTGTTTTTGTGCATGTAGTTATTTTCCTTGGGTTGGAGTTTTCCTTCCAGAACCTTCTGTAGTGCTGGATTTGTGGATATGTATTGTTTAAATCTGTTTTTGTCATGGAAAATCTTGTTTTCTCCATCTATAATGATTGAAAGTTTTGCTGGGTACAGTAGTCTGGGTTGACATCCATGCTCCCTTAGTGCTTGTAGGGTATCTATCCAAGACCTTCTGGCTTTCAGAGTTTCCATTGAGAATTCGGGTGTGATTCTAATTGCCTTTATATGTTACTTGGCCTTTTTCCTTTGCAGCTCTTAATATTTTCTCTTTATTCTGTAGATTTGGAGTTTTGATTATTATGTGTCGGGGGGACTTCCTTTTGTGGTGCAGTCTGTTTGGTCTCCTATAAGCTTCTTGTACTTTCATAGGCATATTTTTCTGTAGGTTGGGGAAGTTTTCTTCTATGATTTTATTGAATTTGTTTTCTGTACCTTTGAGCAGTGTTTCTTCACCTTCTTCTATACCTATTATTCTTAGGTTTGGTCTTTTCACAGTGTCCCATATTTCCTGGATATTTTGTGTTAGGGATTTGTTGGACATGACGTTTTCTTTGGTTGATGAATGTATATTCTCTAGCGAGTCTTCAATAGCTGAGATTCTCTCTTCTGTCTCTTGGATTCTATTAGTTATACTCACATCTTTATTTCCTGATCATTTATCCAGTCTTTCCATTTCCAGCATCGCCTCATTCTGTGTTTTCTTTATTGTGTGTAATTCAGCTTTCATGCTTTGAACTGTTTCAAGCACTTCCTTCACTTGTTTGGTTGTTTTATTTTGGGTTTCTTTAGCTTCTTTAAGAGATTTGTTTATTTCTTGAATTTTTTTGGTTTGTCTTTTCCTCCATTTCGTGTAATTTTTTGCTTGCTTTTTCTTCTATTTCTTTAAGGGATTTTCCAGTTTCCTCTTTGAAGGCCTCTATCATCTTGCTGAGATAATTTTTGAGGTCCATCTCTTCTTCATGCACTATATTTTGCTTTTCAGGTCTTGCTGGAGTGGAGTCCCTAGATTCTGGTGGTGTCATATTGGTCTTTCTGTTGTTGAGAGAGTTCTTATTCTGTCTTCTTCCCATATCTTTTTCCAGTGAGTGCAGGTAGGATCTCTCTATCTCCTCTTGTTACACTGTAGTGTGTGTGGTCCAGGAATTCAATGTTCGAAGCTCTGGATGTTCTTGCCTCTCCTCGTAGTCTCCTCACTCTCCTGGCGGATCAGTCCATGGAAACGGAAGAAAGAGTGGCCTGTACCCAGATTCAGGGAGCTCCTCCCTGCCTGGGCATGTCTGTTTCAAGCAGGGACAAGCCTGGAGGGATCTGGGTGAATGGCACTTAGGACAGTTGGGTAAAAGCAGGGGGTCGCTCACCTGGTCTGTGATGAGTCTGCAGTCGAAAGGGAAGGAAGAGTGGCCTGTACCCAGATTCAGGGAGCTCCTCCCTGCCTGGGCGTGTCTGTTTCAAGCAGGGACAAGCCTGGAGGGATCTGGGTGAATGGCGCTTAGGACAGTTGGGTAAAAGTAGGTGGTCGCTCACCTGGTCTGTGATGAGTCGGCGGCTCAAATTTTAAAACAGTAGCTTCCTGTACAAAAATATCAAAATGTATAAGATCTAATGTACCAAAATGTGTGAGTGAAACACCAAGAAGCCCTGAACCTTCACAAAAATGTGCAAGAAACTTAGGGTTGTCTCCATTTAGGAAATTCCATGATATGGAATGCACCTAGGTGGACAGCAATCATCTGGAATAGTATAATGAAGCATTTACTTACATGTGTTCTAGATTAAAACCATATTATGTTACTGTGGGACAGCAGAAGTAAAAATAGTTAAAGCCAGAGACAGATTTGTGCCTCTTGCCTAACACAGGAAGATATATTTTGAGGTCATAAGTGGGTGTAGTTTGTTTAGAATTTGAAGATGAAATATGTTGTGACAGACAGATGATACGTATTTCCTGGCATATTTTACAGAAATGTCTCATTCTCCAAATGATCCTATGACAAAAAGTTTGGACATTTCCAAGCAACAGGAACTGTCAATCATCATGTGGTAATTAATCTCACTAAATATCTTCTATGAAGGGCCTGCTCCAAATCTTTTATTAAGATAGATTCTCTTCCATAAGAAATAAAACCCTATTGTTTATTGACTATTTACTACTGCACCCCACTTTTAAATTGACTTATTTGGTGTCTTGGTTACTACTTTTTTCAGTTCTTTTTATATTTTACAGATCAGCACTTGGGTTTGGTGAAGAGTTTTTCCCATTCTTTGAGCTGTTTTTTTGTCTTGTTGATTATGTCTTTTGCCTTATATTATCATATCAATTTCAGGAGGCTCCAATACCGAAATCTTGATCTGAGCATCTGTGCTAATGTTATGCTCAGGAAGTCGACTGCCGTACAAATTCTTTCAATTCTGCATTCCAATTACACGGATATGAGGATCAGTGTGGCTGGATTTACATCGAAGTCATTGATAAATTGTGACTTTAGATGGGTCAAAAGAGGAGGCTAAAATGGCTAAAAAAAAACTCTTAAGAATTTGATAAACATCCATACCCACCAGGGAAAAGTATATCATAACAACTCAGAGATATCATCATACAACTTCCAGGATGGCTACAGTGAAAACACCGTGGAAAATTTATGTTGCAGAGGATGTTGAGAGAGGGGAACACTTCTCCTTTGCTGCTGGGAGTGAAAAGTCATACAACCATTTTGGCAGTCAGTATGGAAGTTTCTCTGAAAATTGGATATCAGTGTATATCACCATTTAGCTATTCCTCTCTTTGGCATGTACCCAAAGCATGTATGCTCATACAACTTGCACATCTATAGAGCTATGTTCATAACAACACTATTTTAATAGCTAAAACCTGGTAACTACCAAGATGTCCCTCAATTAAAGAATGGATAAATAAATTGGAGTAATACTCACTGGAAAAAACGATGAAACCAATGGATGGAACTAGAAGAAACCACCATGAATGAGGTAACCCATATACAGAAAGACAAACAGGTATTCAGTAATGTATAAATATTAGTCATAGAGCACATGATAACTAGTCTACAATACAGAACTCCAGAGAAGGTAGGAACATGTAGGAATCTAAAAGATACATGTATGCTTCCTCAGAGGAGGGGAAAGGCACAAGGTCTCCAGAATATTTGGGTAAATGGGGAAGGAGGTGGTAGGCAAGTGAAAGAGGAGTGGAGAAGATGAGGGGATAAGAGAACATGAGGGATCAAACAGATAGATTAGAGCGAAGAATAGATGAGAGCTAAAAATGAGATACATTTTAGAGACATAAATTGTAGGTTTAAAGAGAAATATGCCACTAGGCAAATGTCCAGTAATCCACAAGGAAAATCCCTACTATCAATCTTTGCAGTAGTGGAGATGCTAACTTAAATGCACTTCGTCTATAATGTGATACTATCATAGAGCCTTCATCCAGTAGCTGATGGAAGCAGAAGAATACACACAAAGCTAAAGAATGACCTGAACTCCAGGAAATTAGTGTCAGAAAGGGAGGAATGATGATCAAATGTGTCAATACAAGGCTGGAGAAACCCAGAGAAACAGCTGACTTGAACAACTGGGAGCTCATCTACCCCATTCTGACAAATGTGGAACCATCATAGTACCATAAATTTTCTCATGTACATTTCATTGATTTTTTTCCATTGGAAAAGTATTTCACTAACTGTTAATATGAGGTATTAAGCATCTTTAATATTGAGCTGTATTTCATGTTTGCAGAATTAGAAGAGATCCTCTTTTCATATACAATCTCTTAGCCTTTGTCTTTTTATAAGTATATTATGTCCACTGATATTAAGAGATGTTAAGGACCTGTGATTGTTAATTCTTTTTATTTCTTTTTTATCAATTTATTTTTATATTCCAATTACATTCCTCCACTCCTGCTGCTACCCACTATTACCCCCTATATGTCATTTGCTACTATGAACTAGTAAGGCCTCCCCTTGTTAATATCCTAAGTCTGGTTTATTATCTATTTGACGAAGGACCGAGGAATCACTCTAGCCATTGCTACCCTTGTTGAGGGTTGACCAAGCTATCTCTGAATATAGAATGAGCTCCAAAAGTCAGTTTGTGCATTATAGTTAGAATTTGGCCCCATTGCCAGTGACCATATATGGTCTGAAAATCACCATTGTTACCTGAATTCAGGAAGTGGAGTTCATGAAGGCCTATGTGGGTTCCCTACTTTTTGAACCAGAGCTTCATCTCACTGGCACGGGTCAGATGATTCGGTGGGTTCCCTAATCAAGGTCTTCATTCCATTCTTTCATAATATTTCTCCTTTATCATTTTGTATTTACTCCAGGATCTTAGCAAAATAGTTATTGTTGGATTTCTACATCTGCTTTAATCTGTTTCTGCAAGAGGTTTGTAGCATGTCCAGGTTTGTTGATGGTAGGTTAGGTATCTTTTGCTTTATTTATTCTATCTATTTATGAGTGAGTACATGCTATATTTTTTTGTTTCTCGGATACCTCACTCTTGATGTTTTTTTTAGTTATGTGCATTTGCCTATGAATTTTCAACGTCCTTTTTTCTTATTGTTGGGTAGTACTCTATTAGGTAAATGTACCAGATATTTTTAAAAATACATTGAACAGTTGATGGGCATTAAATTTGTATCCAGGTTCTTGTAGTACAAATAATTCTGCTATGAACATAGAAGATCAAGTGATCTTGTCGTATAATTGAGCATCCTTTGTGAAAATGTTTTCACATTTGTGTGTGGTTTCAGGAAGCTGTATAAGTAAACTTTGGGATAGAAGAATCAAAAAAATCCTTACAACTTACAGATAGAGTACTGTGACAAGGAGAAGGCAAAGAAAGGTGTAATGTGAGGCCAAGATTTTGTGGGATTCTGTTACATTGTTCGTATTGTGTCATACCATAACATCATCATTTTTGTTTGATAAACATAGTGGGATTCTTTCTCTCCATAATACAGGAACATCAAGTAGAGTAAATTTGAGAAGCACAGAATTCGTAGGATAATATACTATCCTATACATGTGTCCTATACAGCTTTTGATATTCACAAGTTGAGAGGTGACTCCTCTCAGGCCATGGACAAGGCTATAAACAATAGCCTTGGATCTGGCACAATTACTTTCAACTACAAATAACATCACTGAATCCAGATTGAGAAAACGTTATGCAAAGGCTTTCATAGTTGGATAACCTCCTTTTTTCCCTAGTTTTATATTTAAATTACAAACAATATTGTTTCACATATCAATCCCAGTTCCCTCTCCCTCTCCTCCTCCCTAGCCTTCCACTAACACGCTACCTATCCCATACCATTTCTTCTCCACAGGGAGAGTGAAGTCTTCCCTGGGGGTCTTCAGAGTCTGTAATACCCTTTTGGAGTATGCCCCAGGTTCTCACCCATGTGTCTAGTCTTAGGACTTCTCCCACCTCAATCTCCATGCTCATGTCCTCCTCACCTATCAACTCCTCAGCCCTCCACATCTCCCCTTCTCATTCTCCATTCCAATCAAAGGGAACCAGGAAACAAGCTTGGGTTGCTATCCTAGTATCTAAAAAATAGACTTCAAAGTAAAATCAATTAAAAGAGATGAAGAAAGTCATTTCAGATACATCACAGTAATATCCATCCCGAAGATGGATGATGTTCAATTCTGAACATCAATGCCCCAAATATAAAGGCATCATTGCAAGAAAAAGAAACAGTATTAAAACTCAATTTGCAAATAAAAACACACAGAGTGGGAGACTAAAACACCCCACTCTCACCTCTGGACAGGACCACAAGACAGAAACTTAACAAAAAAAAACAAAGGAAGTAACAGAAGTTATGACCCAACTGGGATTAACAGACATAACTAGAATATTCCATCCAAACACAAAAGAATATACCTTCTTTTCAGCAACACATGGAAACTTCTCTAAAATTGAAAACATACTCAGGAACATAGGAAACCACAAAAGGTACAAAACATCAGCCCACTGTCAGATGTGGGGTTGGAGAAGATCATTTCCCATTGTGTGGGCTGTCGTTTTCTCTTATTGGCTGTGTCCTTTCCCTTTCTGAATCTTTTCAGTTTCAAGACTTCCCATTTGCTAATTGTACATCTCAATGTCTGTGCTACTGGAGTTATGTTCAGGAAGTTGTCTCCTGTACCAATTAGTTCAAAGGTATCATCTGCTTTCTCTTCTACACTGTTCAGTGTGGCTGGATTTATGTTGAGGACTTTTATTCATTTAGACTTAGGTTTTGTGCATGGTGAAAACAAAACTTAAAGTATTAGATGTCCATGTGCTACCCATTATTCTTCCTATGATCAGAGAGTATCTGAAAAGCATAGGCTCTGTAATACAGAAAACTATGAATGCCAGACTTTCTAAGTTTTGACCTGAAAGAATCTTAATCCAGGAAGAAAAATAGCTTAAAGTCTTACAGAATGGATGCAACAATGGAAAACTCAACTCTTGATGGCTATAACTAGGGCTTGATTTATTACTCCAATTTTCCTTCTTAAGAAAGAAGATATTCCTTAGTGTCCTCCTTGTTGCTTAACTTCTTTAGTGGTTTGGATTATAGGCTTGTGACCATTTGCTCTATATTTAAAATCAGTATATGAGTGAGTGCATATCTAGCAGCTGATGGAAGTAGAAGTAGATACTCACAGCTAAACATGGAACTGAACTGCAATCAGGTTGCAGAGAAGGAGGAGTGATGAGCAAAGCAGTCAAGACCAGGCTGATGAAACTTGTAGAAACATCTGACCTGAACTAGGGGAAGCTCTTGGGCCCCACACAGATGACTGGGAGTCCCTCATGGAAGTTATCCAAACCCAAGCTTTGTGGGTATCAGTTAGGAGGCATCAGAAATCTATGAGGATTCTTGTAGTAGATCAGTACTTATCCCTAGCATAGGAATGGAATTTGGGAGCCCATTTCACATGGAGGGAAACTCCCTCAGCCTAAACTACGGGGGAATTAATAGACCCTATCACAAAAAAATATGCCAGTCACTGAAGAACCTACATGGAAGACCTCACACTCCTTTGGGAGCAGAAATCTTATCGGAGAGGTACGGTATTAGTGGGTGTCAGGGTATGAGGGGAGGAACAGGGATCTGGGATTGACATGTAAAGCAATCTTGTTTCTAATTTAAATACAAAATGGAAGAAAAAGCCTAAAATGTGCAACAATTAAAGTAACAAAATATATTAGTTCATCACCATGAAGCATTAAATCTTCAAACAAAAGAACAAGAAAATTGGGGCTATCTCCATTTTTGGATCCACAGCATATGTGATACATCTAAGTTGTCATCATTAAACTGGAATAGTATAATGATTCATATACTTATATGTGTACTGGACTAAGCCATAGTAGGTTACTGAGGGGCAGCACAAGTAAAATACTTAAAACCTGAAATAAATATGTGCCTTTTGACTAAGTCCAGGAGGATATATTGTAAGGTCATGAATGGGTGTGGTTGGCTTATATTTGAGGATGTAATATTTTGTGACTGACAGATCATAAGTGTTTCCAGGCAACTGTGACAGAAATCTTTCTTCCCATATCATGGCCCCAGAAATAAGGAGTAAATGATATGAAGTTTTGCACTTGGGTATTTTAATATCCTAAGACATGTGCCATTGTACAACTTTTAAGGACACCTTACAATGGAGTTGATTCTTCAAATGAGATTATGTCAAAATTTCCAGCATTTCCAAGCACCTGGAACTGTTAACCAACATGAGGGAACCTAATTTCAATAAATATAGCCCTTGAATAACATGCTGCAAGTCTTTTATTACTAGATTTACTCTTCCATTAGAAGGAAAACCCTATTGTGTATTCTCTATTTAGTTTTGTATCATACATTTTAATTGGATTATTTGGATTTAGTGATTAGTTTATTCAGTTCTTTGTATATTTTAGAAATCAGCCCTTGGCTAGTTGTGGGGATGGTTAAGATTTTTTCCCATTGTGGGATGCTGTTTGTCGTGTTGACTATGATTTTTTGCCTTAGAGAATCTTCCTAATTTTAGGAGGCCCCATTACTTATTGTCAATCTGAGTGTCTGTGCTACTGATAAGTTGAGTGTGTGGTCCGCTGTACATATTCATTAATAGCTACAAGCTCTAAACTAGGTTGCTGTGACACAGACAGAGCGAAAGAGACAGTGACAGTAAGAGACGGATAGATACAGACTGAGACAGAGAGATAGATACAAAGAGAGACAGACAGACCAAGGCTCAGCTCAGGCAGAGACTATTTCAGACTAGGTACAGATGCACAGGCTTCAAAGACAAAGAGAGAGAGAAAGAGACACTGAGAGATAGTGAGAGACAATGTGATACGGAGACAAAGAGGTATATAGACAGACCAAGGCACATTATAGGCCAAGAGTAGTGGAGTATCACATGGAGACAGAGACAGTGACAGGGAGATATAGACAGAGAATGAGAGAGACTGAAAGACAAGCCAAGACAGAATGTAAGCTGAAATCAGTGAAGACCAGGTACAGGTCTGCAGGCTCCCTCCCTGTCCTTGTACATAGTATCACAGTTTTTGAGAGAGAGAGAGGGAAGAAATTTGACCCAAGTCATTGATGAGAAGAGGAGACAGACTCACTAGCCACAGGCCACAGGCATAGCTACCAAGAAGGCAAGCTGAGACGTGTCCAGAACAGACCAGGTAAAGCTGCAGGATCCCAACTAGGTTGCAGAGACAGAGACAGAAACATAGAAGGAGAGCCTGAGAGAGAGTGATAGACAGACAGACAGAGAGACAGACAGACAGACAGACAGACAGACAGACAGACAGACAGAAAGAGAGACAGACAGACACACCAGACCAGGTAAAGCTTCAGGCTCTAACCCTGGCTATGGAGACAGAGACAGACAGAGAGGAAGAGACAGAGAAGGACAGAGAGATACAGACTGAGAGAGAGAAAGAGACAGAGAGTCAGACAGACCAAGGCTCAGTTCAGGCAGAGAAAATACCAAACCAGAAACAGTTGCACATTTTCACAAAGATTATGGGGACAAAGACAGAGAGACTGAGAGACAGTGAGAGACAATGAGATATAGACTGATATAGCAAAACAGAGACAGAGACAGACAGACCAAGGCTCAGTGTAGTAAGCAGGCCCATTGCAGAGCCGGTAGTTTTGCAGGCTCTCACTTAGGATCAGAGACAGTGACAGTGAAAGAGAGAGACACGCAGAGACAGAGACAGAGACAGAGACAGTGAGAGTTAGAGAGTTAGAAAGAGAGAGACAGAAAGACAAACGGACAGACAGAGAGACAGAACAAGGCTCATTGTATGCTGAGACCACTACAGACCAGGTACAACTCTGAAGGATCCCACCCCACTCATGGAGGATGCCTCTCTACTTAATGAACTCTGTCTAGCTGTTGAGGTCATCTCATACAACAAGTAGCTGCAGTGCAATGATCACTCACTGTAGTATAAGAAATAGAATTTAAACCTTGCTGGAGGAAAATAACCATGGAAAACTCAACTTGATTTTTTATTTGTGAGTCTTTTCATTTTCTACGTCCATCATTGCACTTCTTAGGGAAAATGACATTCATCCAAAAAAGACTTTGAACAGTATTTTCATGGAACAGTAACCAGAAGGATCCCATAAACATAAGATGACTTTCCCATGGGCAAGGCCAAGGGTAGCTCAGTACAGACAATCCCAGAAATCGGAATCAGCCTGAACTTGAAGCCAAGAGTTGAACACAATATGCCTGAACAGTGGATGCCACACAAGGACCCATAAAGCAATGGGAATTAAACACTGAAGGATTAGAACAGAAATACAACCATGACGCAGCAAATGCAGTGGTGGACCTCATCTTTATGAAACATTCCTACCTGAAGGGGTATCTCACTAGTGGGTCTGTCTGAAAAAAATATCTCCTCAGTCACCATTTCACCCCAGCCTTGGTGGGAGGAGAGCTCACAGAGATATCCTCCCTGGTTTTCAAGACTCCACTAATAGTCTTTTGTTTCCATGGAAGTGGAAGTACAATATGGTGACAGAACACTGAGCAATGGAACAGAAAACATGGGGAGTCCATAAACAGTAGAGTTAATTACAGGGCAGGAGTGTGAGAGTGGGGGAGACAGGGGGAGAGACAAAGAAGGAAAGAGCAAGACAGAAGTGCACAGAGCAGAGAGGAAAGGGAAGGTAAGAGAAAGTGAGAGACAGAATGAGAGAAACAGAGCATGAGTAGGTCAGGGTTTGTCTTGTAAAGGGGTCCTTTACATCTTCCTGCAGACTTACTGGGGAAAGAATACTGCCTGGGCTGAGCAGAGTACTGCTTGTGTGCATCCTTCCATGTTACAAGGGCAGGCAAGTATTGTGACTTAACCATTCATCCCCACCTTCAATGATTATTAAAATGAGGGGTATTAGACTTGGCAGCTTAGGGAATGAGCACCTATAGTTCTGGACACTGCTAACTGCTGATGTGAGGGGCATTGACCCTCATTGGGGATGAACATCTTTGTGGGTAACCATCATTGTTGCTGCCACAACTGGCAGTATTTGCTGGCTCTGCCCCAGTCTAGGCTGTATGACAAGCTCTGCATCTTCTTACACATAGCAAGATATCAGCAGTGTAGAATGAATAGGTTAAGTTTAGAGACCAATGTTTCCTCTGTCCTGGAATTGGAGGTTAGGATGCTAAGGGGAGGTGGGTTGTTCCAGAGTGTTCATGCCATGAGGATGAGAATAGGGAGACTGGCACCATGCAATAGCTGAATCCTATTTATCGGTACTGAATATTGGAAACTGAATTGGTTCGATTAGGCTACCTTGAACTTAGAAGAATCCTTTGGGTTTGTGAAAAACATACACTTTTGACCCATTAGCAACCTGATTATGGTAGAAGCCTCTGGGCTGTAAGTATCCATGTGTTTGAAAGTGGGAGATATCTTCAGGCCAATGGAATGCATGACATTTTTGCCAGTGTGCAGTGGGTTAGCATGTTATACAGTACTCTGTCAGAATCAGACATGTAACTTATTGGAAATTTATGGACTCATTGGGAGACTGTGACCACTACCAGGCTGAGAAAGAGAGAAATTGAGGACATGTTTCATCCTCTTTGGAAGGCTAAACTGAAGACCCCCATTTCTCATATCAGCTCCCCAATGAAGCTGGTGTAGCTCCCTCACTGTCCTAATCCATAGCATCAGAGATTTTAAGGGAGAAGGAAACATGGTGACCCAAGTCAATGATAAGAAGAGGAGAGAGACTGGATAAACACAGTTCACAAGCACAGCTGCCCAGTAGATAGGCTGAGACCGGTCCAGAGGAGACCAGCTTCAAATGCAGGACCAAGTGCTTCTTGAAGAGACAGAGACATTGACAGACATAGAGTGACAGTGAAAAACTGGGAGGTACAATTTGAGAAGAGAGAAGGAGACTGAATAAGTCAGACTGACCAAGACTCACTTCAGGCATAGACATGTCCAGACCAGGTACAGGTGCAGGTTTTCACCTAGGATGCAGAGACAAAGAGATAGAGACTGACAGAGAGTGAGAGATATTGATATATAGACAGAGACACAGACACAGAGACAGAGACAGACACAGACACAGAACAGTTTTTCCACAGAAACAATAACCAGAAGGATCCAGTAAACATAAGATGTATTTCCCATGGACAAGGCAGAAGGAGCCTCAGTACGGAAGAACTCATCACTTAGAATTAGCCTGAATTGGTGGCCAATGACAGAACAAAAATTGCCTCAAAAGTCCAGGCAGCACGAGGTCCCGAGAAAGAGTGGAAAGAACCTGCTGAAGGCTTAAAATGGAAACACACTAGTGAATCAGCTTATGTGGGGGTGGATCTCATGCTTGTGAAACATTCATAGGTGAAGTGGTGTCTCACAGGTATGTATGTCTGAGTAAATGCTAACCTGGTTTTCACACTCACCCCAGCATGTTTGGGAAGAGAGTTTAAAGAGATAGCTTCCATGGTTTTCACAGATCCAATGTTGGTCTTTTGTTAACATGGAAGGGGAATACTCATTATGGAGATGGAACCCTGACCAATGGAACATGAACCATAGAGAGTCCTTTAACCATAGAGTATCAGACATGGCAGGAGAGGGAGAGTGGGAGAGAAAGAAGAGACAAAGAATGTAAGAGCCTGAGCACAGATAAGAGAGAAAACAGAAGGTGAGTGAGAGAGATACAGAGAGAGAGAGAGAGAGAGAGAGAGAGAGAGAGAGAGAGAGCTTGATTGGCCGGGGTCTGCCTTTACAACTGCCTGAAGACTTACAAACCAAGGGAACCTGTGTGCAGTAACCAGTGTACCGGCTGAATACATCATGCCTGGTGACCAGGAGCAGACCATTCTGATGGCTAGACCTCATTACAACCTTCACTGATTATTAAATGGAGGGATGTTAGATATGTCAGTCTAGTGTATAAGGCCATCAAATCCGAGACTCTCCTTCCTGCTGAAGTGGAGGTATGTTGAGCATCTTTGGAGTTGAACATTTTTTTGTGTAAACAATGTTTTGTGCTGCCATCCCGCGGTATTTGCTGGATCTGCCCTATCTCGGCTGTGTGACACTATCTGGATCTTCTTAGAACTGGCAGGTAGCCAGCAAATTAGAATGAATAGGTTAAGTTTAGAAACCAAGATTTCTACCTCCTGGAATCAGGAGGCAGCCCCTTGCCTCGGGTCATCCATGTATTTTGAAGTTGGAAGATATCTTCAGGCCAATGGATTGCACATCAAATTTGCCACTGTGCAATGGGTTAGCCTGTCATTCAGTACTCTGTTGGAATCGGAATTGTAAATTAGACCAAATTTATCGACTCAAGGGTAGACTTTGAGCACTACCAGGATAACAAAGGGAAACCAGGGACATGTTTCATTCACTATGGAAGGCCAACCTTACAATCCCCATTCTGGAATCAGCACCCTCTGAACTCAGGTATAGCTTTCTCACTGTCCTCATTTATAGCATCAGAGATTTTGAGAGAGAAGGAAATTGTTGCCACAAGTCAATAATATGAAGAGGATAGAGACTTGAAATACAGAGTTCACATGAACAACTGCCTGAAAGGTATGCTGAGACCTGTCGAGACCAGACTAGAGAGAGAGAGAGAGAGAGAGAGAGAGAGAGAGAGAGAGAGAATGATTGGCCATTGTCTGTCTTTACAACTGTCTGAAGAATTATGACCCAAGGGACCCTGCCGGGAGTAACCAGAGTACTGCCTGAATGCATCATGTCACGTGACTAGGGGAAGACCTGGCTGATGTCTAAACCTCATTCCAACCTTCACTGATTAATAAATGGTGGGGTGTTTTACATGACAGGTTAGGATATAAGTACCTCATATCATAGATTTTCTTCCTGCTGATATGGGGGACTGTTGAGCATCTTTGGGCTTGAATGTATTTTTTAATAAACCATGTTTTATGCTGCCATATCCTGCATTATTTGTTGGCTCTGCCCCCATCCAGGCTGTGTGACACTATGTGGATATTCTTACAACTGGCATGTAGCCATTAGTGTAGAATGAATAGGTTAAGTTTAGAAACCAATGTTTCTTCCGTCCTGGAATCAGAGGGGAGGGTGGTAAGGGGAGTTGGGTTGTTCCAGAGAGTTCATGCCATGAGGATGAAAATAGGGGATTGGAACAATGCAATAGGTGAATCCTATTTATCTGTAGTGAAATTTGGGAACTGTTTGAATTGGTCTGATTAGGCTCCCTTGAATTTATAAGAATCCTTTAGGTTTGTGAAAAACATAAACTTTAGACACATTAGCATGCAAATTATGGTAGTAGCCAGTAGACTGTGAGCATCCATGTATTTTGAAAATGGCAGATACCTTCAGGAAAATGGAATTCACCTCAAATTTGCCACTGTTCAATGGGTTTGCATGTTGTACAGTAGTCTGTTGGAATCAGACTTGTAACTTAACTGCAAATTTATCGACTCAAGGGGAGATTGTGACCACTAGCAGGATGACAAAGAGAGAAATCTGGGCCATCTTTCATTCTCTATGGAAGGCAAACCTTACAATCCCCATTTCTGGAATCAGCACCCTGTAAACTCGGGCATAGCTCCCTCACTGTCCTTGTCTGTAGCATCAGAGATTTTGAGACAGATGATGAATGTGTTGCCTCAAGTCAATAATAAGAAGAGAAGAGAGACTCTATAAACACAGTTCAAATGCACAGCTGCCCGAAAGGCAGGCTGATACCTGTCGAGACCAGACCAGTTGTAGCTGCAGGATTCAGTCCTGCTTGCAGAGCCAGAGCCAAAGACAGAGAGACAGCAACAAAGAAAGACAGGGAGGTACAATTTGTGAAGAGAGACTGAGGCAGTGAGTGTTAGACTGACCAAGCCTCAGTTCAGGCATAGACCTGTCCAGACCAGGTACAGGTGCAGGATATCAACTAGGCTGCTGAGTCAAACACAGCGAGACTGAGAGAGAGTGAGAGACATTGAGATATTGACAGAGACACAGACACAGAAACAGAAAGAGACACAGTCGGATCAAGTCTTGTTGTAGGCTGAGATCAGTGCATACCATGTACAGCTCTGCAGACTCTCAGCCCAATCATAAAGGATGCCTTATCTGCCTCATGAACTCTGTGCTGTTGCTGATATCATCTCATAAAACCAAGTTGCTGAAGTCCAAAGACCCCTCAGAATAGTCTAATAATTGGAATGCAAACCCATGATGAGAAAGTTAACCATGGAAAACGCACCATTTGTTGGGTGTTTTGAGACATTTCATTTTATAATTCCATTATGTTCCTTCTTAGGAAAGATTACATTAATCCTCAGAAAGCCTTTGAACAGTTTTTCCACAAAAACAATAACCAGAAGGATCCCGTAAACATAAGATGCATTTCCCAAGGACAAGGACAATGGTGCCTCAGTAAGGAAGAACTCATGACTTAGAATCAGCCTGAATTGGCAAACAAGGATAGAAGAAAAGATGCCCAAAAAGTCCAGTCGACAAGAGGTCTTGAGAAAGAGTGGGAAGAATCTGTTGCAGACTTAAAAGGGAAACACACTAGTGACTCAGCTTATGCGGTGGTGGATCTCATCCTTGTGAAACATTCATAGGTGAAGTGGTGTCTCACAGGTTTGTATGTCTGAAAATAAGCTATTCAGGATGTCCCACTCACCCCAGCATGGGTGGGCAGATAGCTAACAGAGAGAGCCTCCGTGATTTTCAAACCTCTAATGTTGGTCTTTTGTTAACATGGAAGGGGAATACTCACTATGGAGATGGAACCCTGACCAATGGAACATGAACCATAGAGAGTCCATTAACCATAGTGTTTCTGACATGTTGGGAGAGGAAGAGTGGGAGAGAAAGAAGAGACAAAGAATGTAAGAGCCTGAGCAAAGAGAAAACAGAAGGAGAGAGAGAGAGAGAGAGAGAGAGAGAGAGAGAGAGAGAGAGCATGATTGGCCTGGGTCTGTTTTTACAACTGCCTGCAGCCTTATGACCCAAAAGACCCTGCCTGGAGTGATCAGAGTAGCGTCAGAATGCATCATTCCATGTGACCAGGGGAAGACCAGCCTGATTCCAACCTTCTCTGATTACTAAATGGTGGGGTGTTAGACATGGCAGGTTAGGAATTAAGGACCTCAAATCCTGGACACTGCTTCCTGCTGAGGTGAGGGGAGTGTTGAACTTCTTGGGGGTTTTCATCTTTGTGTGTAAACCATGTTTGGTGCTGCTGTATCCTGCAGTATTTGCTTTGTCTGAAACATTCCACTTTGTGTGACACTCTCTGGATCTCCTTAGCACTGTCAGTAGTCAGCAGTTTATAATGAATAGGTTAAGTTTAGATACCAATGTTTCTTCCTTCCTGGAATTGGAGGGGAGGATGGTAAGCAGAGTTGCGTTGTTTCAGAGTGTTCATGACATGAGGATGAGAATAGGGGACTGGCACAATGCAATAGCTGAATCATTTTTATCTGTAGTGAATCGTGAGAACACTTTGAATGGCTCTGATTAGTCTCTTTTGTAATTACAATAATCCTTTGGGTGTGAATAACATAAACTTTAGACACATCAACAGCCTAATTATGGTAGAAGCCACATGGATGTAAGCATCCATGTATTTTGAAAGTGGCAGATATCTTCAGACCAATGGAATGCACCTCAATTTTGCCCCTGTGCAGTGAGTTACCATGTTGTTAGGTACTCTGTCAGAATCAGACATGTAACTAACAGGAAATTATCAACTCATGGCTGTGACCAATATAAGCCTGAGAATGATAGAAATCCAGGACATGTTTATTCCTCTATGGAAGGCCAACCTTATCATCCCCATTTCTGATGTCAGCACTGTGTGAACACTGACCTAGCTCTCTCACTGTCCTCTTCCATAGCCTCAGATATTTTGAGAGGGAAAAAATGGTGACCCAAGACAATGATAAGAGGAGAGAGACAGTATAACACAGTTCACAAGCACAGCTTCCCACAAGGTGGGCTGAGACCTGTCCAGACCAGATGGGGTACAGCTGCAGGATCAAGTCCTGGTTGCAGATAAACAGAGATAGAGAGACAGCGACAGTGAAAGACAGGTAGGTACAGATTGAGAAAAGAGACAGAGACAGATTGAGTAAGACTGACTAAGCCTCAGATCAGGCACATACCTATCCAAACCAGACAATTTACACCTGGTGCATGCTGCACAGATTGCATAGATTGAGAGTTTGACAGAAAGAGAGATACAGAGATTTAGACAGACAGACAGACACACACCACACCAGGTACAGCTGAAGGATCCAACCCAAGATGCAGAGATAGAGAGAGACTACGAAAGTGAGAGACAGAATGATACAGCGTGAGACAGATAGATAGAGACAGGGAGAGACAGACAGACCAAGCTACATTTCAGGCATAGACCAGTCCAGACCAGGTACATGTTTTTATCTATGCTGCAGAGACAAAGACAGAGAGACTGAGAGACAGTGAGAGACAATGAGATATAAACAGAGACACAGACAGACAGATGAAGCCTCTATGTAGTCCGGGACCAGTGCAGACCATGTTCAGCTTTGCAGGCTGCCACCCCACTCATGGAGGATGCTGTCTCTGCCTAATGAACTCTGTCCTAATATGAGGTCACCTCATGCAGCCAAGCAGCTTCAGTCCAATACCTGAGTCTAGTCTAAGAAATGGAATGTAAACCTTGCTGGAGGAAGCCAACCATGGTTAACTCAACTTCTTTGTTGGGTTATGTGACTCTTTTCAGTTTCTAAGTCCATTGTTGTCCTTCTTAGGGAAGATGACTCTCTACCAGAAATGTCTTTGAAAAATTTTTCCATGGGAAGAGTAACCGTAAGGATCCAGTAAACATAAGATGTATTTTGCATGAGGGAGGTCGAAGGTGGCTGGCTACTTATGGGTGATCTCAGAACTAGGAGTCAGCCTGAACATGCGGCCAATGGCAGAACAAAATTGCCCATATAATCCAATTAACACAGGGGTCTGAAAAGTGGTAGAGAGAAACCGCGGAGTGCTGAAAACTGAAACACACTGGTGACTAAGCAAATGCAGTGGTCGACCTCATTCTTGGTACACACTGACCCGAAGGGCTATCTCACCATGTGGCTAGTCTGAGAAAAATATCTCTTGGGCAACCCACAAACCTGAGCGTTTTCAGGAAGAGAAGTCACAGAGAGATCCTCCCTATTTTTCCACTTCCAATGTTGTTCTTTTGATTATGTGGAATGTGTGGAATGGGATAGTAACCTATGGAGAAGGAACTGTGAGAGATGGAACATGAATCATAGAGAATCCATGAACCGAAGAATTTCTGACAGGGCTGGATAGGGAGAGTGGGGGAGATACAAGAAGGGACAATGAATGTAAGAGGAAGAGTATATAGCAGAGAAGAAGGCAAAGGTGTGAGAGAGAGGGAGACAGAGAGAGAATGAGAGGGACAGAATAACAGGGCATGAGTGGGCCAGTGTCTGTCTTTTAAAGGGGTTCTTTAAACCTGCCTGTAGACATAGTACCCATGGAACACTTGATGCATGAGAGCCTTCTGCCAGGGGATTAGGGAAGGTCAGCCTGATGCCTGGAACTTTAATTGCTACATTCACTGATTATTAAAATATGGGCTTTCTCCTTTCAGGTCAGGAAATAATGATGTGGAATTGTCACAACTGTTTCCTGATGATGTAGGGGGTGTTGGCTGTATTTGGAGAATGCAAGAATTTTGGAGTACTACCATATCCTGGAGGATCTGGTCACTTGGCTCCAGTCCAGGTTGTGAGTCACTCTCTGGGTCCTCCTAGACCTCACCAGATGGCAGCAGTGCAGGAGATGAGTTTAAGTTTGAAAACAAAAAAAAATGTTTCTGAAGTCCTGGAATCAGGGGGGAGGATGCTCACACATGTTAGGGGTTCCTGAAGAAGAGATCCCAGAAGAGGAGGAAGGGAGTCTGGGTCCCACAGAGAGGCTGAATCCTATTTATCTATAATGAATTTTTGGACCTGTTTGCATTTTTCTGATTCAGCTCGCTGGTGGTTAAATTAATCTTTTGGGTTTCCAAAAAGTATCAATTTGAGACAAATCCACAGGCACCTTATAGTAGAAGTGGCTTGTCTGAAAGCATTCACATTTTGGAAAATAAAGGATATGTTCAGGGCAGTATAAAAGCACCTTAATTATGCCATTGTAATGTGGTTTAGCATGCTGACTGAGAGACTGACACACACAGAGAGACATACAGACAGAAATAAAAAGGGCCAGTTTAGATTGAGGCAAGTCCAAAGCAAGTAGAACTGCAGGGTTTCACCCAGGTTGCAGAGACAAAGACAGAGGGACAGAGAGACTGAGAACAGTGAATGACAATGAGATACAGACACAGACAGAGAAATACAAACCAAGGCTCAGTGGAGGCCCAGGGCAATACTGGATTATCACATGTAGAGAGACAGAGGGAGGGAGAGAGAGAGTGAGATAGAGAAAGAGAGAGAGAGAGAGAGAGAGAGAGAGAGAGAGAGAGAGAGTAGACAGACAGACAGACAGACAGACAGACGGAAAGATTTTTGGATGCCAGTCCAGAGCAAGTACAGCTGCAGGTTTTCACCCAGTTTGCAGCGGCAATGACAGATGGCCAGAGAGACTGATAGACAGTCAATGACAATGAGATGCAGGCAGAGACAGACAGACCAAGATTCAGTGGAGGCCCAGAGCAGTACTGGAGTATCATATGCAGGGGAGAGAGACAGTTAGAGATATGCGGGGAGAGAGACAGTGAGAGAGACAGAGACAGAGAGAGATAGAGACAGAGAGAGAGAGAGAGAGAGAGAGAGAGGCTCAGTATACCAGGCAGGCCAAGTGCAATGCAGGTAGAGTTGGAGACTCCAACCCAGGCTGCAGAGATATAGACACAGAGACAGAAAAAATGAGAGACACAGCTACATGGAAACAGAGACAGTGAGTGTTGCAGACTCCCACCCGGACTGCAGAGATATAGACACAGAGAAAGAGACAGTGACAGACACAGCTTCATGGAAACAGAGACAGTGAGTGTTAGAAAGACTTAAAATCAGAGACAGACAGATACACAGACAGATCAAGGCTCATTGTAGGCTGAGACCAGTGAAGACCAGGGACAGCTGCAAGCTCCCACCAAACACATGGAAGATGCTATCTCTACCTAGTGAACTCCTTCGTGCTTCTGACATCATCTTGTTCAACCAAGTAGCTGCAGTCCAATGATCCTTCAATGTAATCTAAGAAATGGAATTTAAACCTTCCTGTAGGAAGCTGAAAATGGAAAACTCAACTTTTTTGAGTAATGTGAGTCTTTTCATTTTCTTAGTTCATTGATGTACTTCTTAGGAAATATGATATTCCTCCACAAAACACTTTGAGCAGTTTTTCCACAGGAACAGTAACTGTAAGGATCCCTTAAACATAATATGTATTTCCCATGTTCAAGGCCGAAGGAGGCTCGGTACCCACAAACTCAGAATTCAGAGTCAGCCTGAACTCATGGCCAAGAGAAGAACTAATAATGCCCGGAAAGTCAAGTCACCACAGGTGTCTGAAAAGTAGAGGGAAGAAACTCCCGAAGGCTTACAGCTGAAATACTCAGGTAATTCAGCGAATCTGGTGGTGGAATTAATCCTTGGGAAACAATCCGGCCTGATGGGGTGTCTCACCGGTTGGTCTGTTCGAGAAAAAATCTCGGCGGTTTCCTGTTCAACATTGATTTGGAAGGGAGAAAGGTCACAGAGAGACCCTCCCTGGCATTCACAGCTCTAGTGTTGGTCTTTTGTTTATGTGGAAGGGGAAAGCTCACTATAGAGACAGAACACTGAGAAATGGAACACGAACCATAGAGAATCCATGAGCATTACAGTTTCTGACAGGTTGGGAGAGGGAAATTGGGGGAGACAGGAGAAGATGCAAAGAGGCTAAGAGGATGAGCAAAGAGCAGAATGCATACAGGATTGGGAAGGTGAGAGACAGAGAATAAAGAGAGGAGAGAGAGAGAGAGAGAGAGAGAGAGAGAGAGAGAGAGAGAGAGGAGAGAGTAAGGCTCAGTATAGCATGCACACACAGTGAAATGAAGCTAGATTTGCTGACTCCCACCAACAATGCAGAGACATAGACACAGAGGCAGAGATAACAGAGACAGAGACAGTGAGTGATAGAGAGAGAGAAAGAGACCCAAAATGCAGAAAAACAGACAAATGCGCTGACAGACCAAGGCTCAGTGTAGGCTGGAACCAGTGCAGACCAGGTACACCTCCTTATGCTCCCAACATACTCATGGAGGAAGCTGTCTTTGCTTAATGAACTCTGTCCTGCTGATGACATCATTTCGTGCAACCAAGTAGCTACGGTCCAATGATCACTCAGAATAGTCTCAGAAATGGAATTTAAGCCTACCTGGTAGAAGGTAAGCATGGAAAACTCACCTTTTTTTTGAGGAATTTGAGTCTTTTCATTTTCTTAGTCCATTATTGCACTTGCTAGTGAATATGACATTCATCCACAATCATCTTTGAACAGTTTTCCATGATAACAGTCACCGAAAGGATCCCTTAAATATAAGATGAATTTCCAATTTGCGAGCCCAAAGGAGGCTATGTCTCACTATCTCAGAACTCAGAGTCACCCTGAATTCATGGCCAAGGGTATCACAAAAAATGGCCAAACAGTCGGAGGGAAACAGGGATCTGAAAGCAGTGGGAAGAAACTACCGAAGGCTTAAAGCTGAAACACACAGGTGGCTCAGCCAATATTGTGGTAGACCTCATCCTTGGGAAACATACAGACCTGAAGTGGTGTCTCATAGGTTGGTTGTTCCCAGAAAAAGATCTCTGAGGTTTCCTGCTTATCAGATCCTTGGCAGGTTGAGAGGTCATAGAGAGAGACTCTCAGGTTTTCACAACTCCAGGGTTGGTCTTTTGTTTACATGGATGGTGAAAAAGTTATTATGGAGAAAGAATGCTGAGCAATGGAACATGAACCACACAGTATCCTTGAACTTTATAGATACTTACAGGGTGGGAGAAGGAGACTGGGGAAGAGAGGAGAAGAGACTAAGAAGGTAAGAGGAAGAGCAGAAAGCAGAGAGCAGAGAGGAAGGGTAAAGTAATAGAGAGAGAGGGAGAGTATATAGATAGATAGATAGATAGATAGATAGATAGATAGATAGATAGATAGATAGAATAATAGAGCACGAGTGGGTCGGTGTCTGTCTTTTAAAGAATCTGTTATACATGCCTGCAGACTTAATACCCATGGAACACTGAGATCTCCAGAATACTACCTGAGTGCATGTTGTCAGGTGACCAGCGCAGGCCAGCCTGATGTTAGGACTTTTCATTCCCACCTTCCCTGATTATTAAACATTCGGGGGATAGACATGCAAAGTTAGGCAATAAGGATGCCAAGTTCTCAATAGTGCTTCCTGCTGATATATGGGGTGTTGACCATATTTGGGGCATCACATTATGTTGGGGTTCCTCTACAACCTGGTTTATCTGGTTGCGCTGCCCCAGTCCAAGCTGTGTAGTGATCTCTGTAGTGATTTCTTGAGTTCTTATAAATTTGGGAGATCAGCACTCAGTCAGATATGGGGTTGGGAAATATCTTTTCCCATTCTATGGGCTGCCATTTTGTATTGCTGACTGTGTCTTTTGTCTTACAGAAGTTCCTGGTTGTGTAGTAGGAAGAATAGATGAGAACAAAATAACACCATCAGAGAGGGAGCCTGTACAGGTTTAAGAGAAATCCGGCACTATGTAAATGTGTGGATGTCTACAAGGATGAAACCAACAAACCATCTATGCAGCAGTGGAGAGGCAACCTTAAATCCCCTCCCCTGATAATGAGATTGGTTACTAAAACTGCTAAGTCTTTTATTGGTAGATTTTCCCTTCCATAAGAAGAAAACCCCTATTCAGTATTCTCAAATTAGTTCTGTAACCCACTTTTTAATTGTGTTATTTGCTTTCTGGTGTCTAGTTTCTTCAGTTCCTTGTATATTTTGAAATCAGCCCTTGGCTATTTCATAGATGTGGGGTTGTTCAAAAACTTTTCCCATTCTATGGGCTGCTGTCTTGTCTTGTTGACTATGTCTTTTGTCTTGCAGAATCTTCTCAGTTTTAGGAGGCCCCATTACTGAATTGCCTATCTGATTGTCTGTGCTAATCTTACATTCAGGTAGTTGACCCTTGTATAAATTCATTGAATGCTTCCTTACAATTACTCTACTAAGAGGTTCAGGGTGGCTGGATTTAAATTGAAGTCTTTGATCCACTGGGACATTAATTTAGTCACTAGAAGGATCTAAAATGTATAAAAGTCACTTAACATCCATAGCCTTCTGGGAGATTTATAGCATAACGATTCTGAGATATCATCTTACATCTTCTATATTGGCTACAAAAACTCGATGGACAATCGTGGAGGAGGGATGCGGAAAAACGGTTCTCTGTTGTTGCTGTGAGTGAAAAATTCTACAACCAATTTGGTATCAATAATGAAGTTTTTCTGAAAATTGAGTATCAGTATAATTCACCATTGAGAAATTTTCACTGTTTGCAGATTGGCAGCTCTTCCTTGGGGCTTGGAATGAATTTCTTGTACCTATAGTGTAACTCCACTTGGAGTCAGTCCTATGTCTTCTTTTGGCTGACACTCCATTGTATGGTGACATTGAAACCCCATGTACAAAACTCAAACTCTGTTGTTCCCTGTTTTTTGACCAATGGTATGCCCGGAGAGATTACTGTCAGAGTTGCCATGAAACACTTATATCCTCTCTGTCACAATCTACTACATCTTCAATTTCTAAACCAACGACACCCATTCATGACCTCACAATATGTCCTCCTGGACTTAGTCCAAAGTCCCAAGTCGCTCTTTGAATATTTTTACTTCTGCTGTCCCACAATAACCTACTATGGCTTCAGTCCAGTACATATGTAAGTAATTGCATCATTGCAACATTCCAGCTGATTGATGACCACTTAGATATATCCCATATGCTGCAAAATGGAGAGAACCCAAGTTTCTTGTACATTTTTTGGTGGAGGATTAGTTCTGACTGGTGTTTCTCTTATACATTAATTACTTTAGTTTTACTTTTTAGCTTTTTACCCTATTTTATATTTAAATTAAAAAAATGATTATTTTACATGTCAATCCAGGTTTCTTCTGCCTTCTCTCCTCACCTTGTCCCCACTAATGCCCTATCTATCCCACACAATTTCATCTCCCTAGGGAGTGTGAGGTGTTCCATTCGGGGCATTTCAGAATCTGTCATATCTTTTGGGACACGGCCTAGGGCTGCCCCTTAATCTAGGCTGAGGGAGTATCCCCCTATGTGGAAGGGGATCCCAAAATCCATTCTTGTGGTAGGGATTAGTTCTGATCTATTACAAGAGGCCCCATAGATTTGCGAGGTCTCCTCACTGACACCCTCATTTATAGGGTCTGGATCACTTCCATTCTTCTTTCCTGGTGATCATTCTGGGGCCAAAAGTTCCCTATTGTTAAGGTCATATGTTTCTATGAGTTTCAACAACTTATTCTTGTTCCAGTTGATCATTACTCCTCACTCTGGGACTGAATTCCAGTTCAGTTCAGTTTTTATCTGTGGGTGTCTGCTTCTACTTTCTTCAGCTGCTGGATGAAGTTTGTAGGATGGCATTTAAGTTAGTTGTCAACATCGTTATTAGTGGAGGTCATATAAGGTAAAATCTCCACTGTTTCTTAGATGGTTGGCTGGTGTCCCTTTGTAGTACTGCCACAACTTGATTCTAGTAATCACACCATGCCACAGGAATTCCCAGACCACATATTTATAATAGGGATGTTGTTTGATTACTGAAAATAGGTTTGAAATGTACTTGGACGAGGAGATCCATTTTCAACTCTCTATATGCATGTCTTTTAAAAGTAAGAAAATATAAATATATAAGTAAATATTTGGTCAAATATAATTAAAAGAAATGTTCAAAAAAGCAAATCTAAGAAAGTAAAATAAAAATGTGTAGGATGTAATAAAAAAGTAAAGTATAGAATGAATAGGAACAGAAAAATATGAAAATGAATCAAGAATTGAAGGAAAAATGGCATCAAGCAAAATAACCAAGATGCTAATATTAATTTCATTATTGCTCTCTCTTTCTCTCTGTCTCTCTCTCTGTGTCTGTCTCTCTGTCTCTCTGTCTCTCTCTGTCTCTCTGTCTCTCTCTCTCTCTCTCTCTATATATATATATATATATATATATATATATATATATATATATATTAGTTTGTAACAATAATTGCTTATAATTGAGTGAATAAAATTGCAAGTAATTGAATATAACTTGTTATTTTAATATATTAGGTTGTTTGGTCTTTTATTAAATCATCAATTTATGTAACCAACATGAATTTTTAGTAAGAAATATTTCTTTGAGGTGGGAAATATATTCCTCCAACTGTCAGCATCCCTCAATTTTTTCTGTATAGTCTTCTGTGAAAATATCTTTTGTTTTTCCATATTAATTTGGGAACATCATTTGTTAGATTGAAAAGATCTTGTTTACAATATCATACTCAGGTTTACAGGGACACATTGGAAAATGTTATCAACGTGAATAGAATAAGCAGATGTAACTGGGAAGTGTTGGAAATGGCAAACCAAATGGGAAATTACAATCATATTTTTATCTCAAAAATAGACATTTTGAGGAAGATTATAAGGACATACACACAGGCCTTAATTGCCCAGACATGTCATACTTTTAGAGTATATCAGGTAGGATGGGTTGTGTAACTGCAAGTGTAGAGGGAAACAAACACAAATATGAAAACCTTTCTTTTCTAGAAATATGATAGCTGTAGGAACCCTGAGGCACACCCATGACAGGCGTCTCCCAAAAGTCTTTCAAATGCTGGGTTCGATACCTAGAACACTATAACTGTCCTAAAAACAGCATATAGCACCCATCCTATCCTATGTCCAACTGTGAAAAGGACCACACCTCTAAAGTTCCACCATCCCCACAATTGGAAGCTGTACCATAAATCATCTCACCACTACCAATGATACTCTTCAAATTTCCTTCAGTATTTTCAGTCCCCTGCTGTATCTTCTCACATTTACCATCCTGGATTTATCCCTACCAAGAATCTCTTGTATTATAATGTATGACTTAGTGGTATTCTTGGACTTGCAACTGCCAGGATAGATTTGCAGCTGAATTTTAATATTTAAGAAATATAACTGAAGCATTGTAACAATGCCAAACTCACCATGTGTTGGTAACCTATGGGGCCTTTAATACCTGAATTCAGAATATTAATTTTCCATGAAGACACATCCACCATCAAAATCTTTGAAAATATAATCCAAAGAGGGCATTCATTGAGATGATGTACCATTGACCTGGAAAATAGTGCCAGCTGAAGTTTAATGGAAACAGGTTTACCTATTAATTAATTTGGAGAATTACCCCCTATCTATGCTGACTTTAAAAGTTGTACAGGTCATTTATTTATAATGCTAAACATACAAAGGAAACATTAAATCCCAATTTCTCCATTTTTCTTGGGCTCTTGATACAAGTATTCTGAATCCCTACTTAGTTTGTGAACCAACTGTTATAATCAGCCTGTCACTCTTTAGTTCATCTCTATATTATAAACTAACTTGCCCACCTATGACACTGTATATGTAGCCTTGTTTACAGAACACTAAGGACACTAACTAGTGTGAGTTATAATTATTTTTATTTTTGATACCCCACAGCAATCTAATAGATCTGGGTATAGCAAACATGCAAGTGAAAGTGTCACTATGCCATTATAATTGAATGATGAGAACATTGATGTAGTTTATGTACTTTAGATTTCAGAATGCAGACAAGACCTCCAATGTTCCTATGCCTTATCCAGAATCATTTTTCTCAAATAAAAACAAAACCTGAATTCCTCTATGTCATCCTCCCCTCATTACACAACAAGACCAGCCTATCGACTTCAATTACTTCTGACTTCACTATGCACATGGTTCCTAGCCAAAGTTCTTATTTGCTATGAAAGAAAAACAGACAACTCTGCTGACAAGTGAATATCCCTCTCCTAAATAATTCATGGTATATAACCTGGATTAACCTGAGTTTCTGATGAGAATTTAGTCTACTGTCTTCCATTGTATAATTATCTTTAGCTGTGTTAACGCTAGATTAGGTCTAGTAGCAGATATGGTGTCCTACATTAACTAATCAATAGAATCACTCTGAGATGTATATTGCACCTTTCCATGCTTTTCTTCCTCTACATCAAAAACAATAATGAATCATCCATAGTTATTTTGTGAGATTACTTTATCCAGACTTGTCTTACATGTTTTATAACCAGTGTGTTACCCATTTGTTCACCTTGAGAACTCTTGGTATTCCCAAGTAACAGTGGCTTGATATGGAATAAGACGGCTGGAAGATTTTATAAATTTTGACCCAGATACTTCTTCCGGAATTCTTGACCAATGTGGTAAGTTTTACAAAACTCATGATTTATCATTTATTTCGAGATTTATATGTACGTGGACCGCAAGGAAATGAAAATAGGACAGAAGAATCTCTTCCTGTTTCCTTGGTTGAAATGGAAAAAGATTACTGAGTGGAAGTCTCTTGTTCTGCTACTGTTCACCCCAAGAAAAACTCTGTCTTCTACTCATCATTGGTACATACCCAATAGTAAAGTCAAATTGCTAATATCCACAGTTACTCATAGGTAGCCCAAGACCAAGTATGAATAATGGACATGATGTATTCTTTCAGAAACATTTTTTGACATTCACTATATCTATGACACACATATTTAGCTCTCTTATGGAGAAATTTTAGAAATGTAAAAAAAAATAAAAACTTGAACAAAGGAAAAAATTTACAAATAAGAAAGGAATATATTAGGATAAACTTGATAAAAATTACACAGAAGGTAGTAATAAATGGTAAAATTTTGAAAGTTGGAGCTTACATAGCTGTCAAAGCCAGATGAACTTCTTCTAAAGATGGAACCACTGGGACCTTGATTGGCCTTGCATTGAATCTGTAGATTGCTTTTGGCAAGATTTCCATTTTTTACTGTGTTCATCCTCCCTCTCCAAGATTACGGAAGATCTTTCCATTTTCTAGTATCTTCTTTAATTTCTTTCTTTAAAGACCTAGAGTTCATGCTCTACTGGTCTTGCACATGTTTGGTTTGTGTTACTCCAAGATATTTTATATCATTTGTGGGTATTATAAAGAGTGATATTTTTCTTATTTATTTTTCATCACACTTATCGTCTGCATATAGAAGGAGTATTGAATTTTTGAGTTAATCTTATATCCTGCCACTTTGCTGAATGTGTTTATCAGCTGTAGAAGCTCACTGGTAGAGCTTTTGGTTCACTTTTTGTGGGAAGAAATGGAATCCAGGTGACAGGAGCAGCAGGAGGGGATCAGGAAGTGCAAGCTTTAATAGTTTCTGAGAACACTACAAGAAGACGGTTTCATCATCAGCCAATTTAGCACTCAGTGTCAGCTACAGGCAGCATCTGCTTGTGAAGGGCAGAAGACAGAGCATGAGGTCAGTGACCCAGCAGGTGACAAACAAGCTAAGCAAAGACAGCCTTAATGAAACCTCATTTCAACTCCTGGTAACACACAACATCAGGCAAGAGGGTGTCTGGGGACCTAGTCTTTTTATTTTTTATTTTTAATTGCTCATATTTACATATCCATCCCCCCATTTCCTCACCCTGCCCTCCTTCCTTGTTCCCCAAGCAACAAACCCCAACCCTCCCACCAACCCCTGACTCTTCTCCATGGATAGTGAGGCCCTCTACCAAGGACCTATAAAGTCTGTCATATTGTTTGGGGGAGGGCCCAGGCCCTCCTTGCTGTATCTGGGCTGCAATAGTATCCCTCCATAGGGAATGGGCTGCCAAACTCCATTTGTGCTCTAGGGATAAAAACTGGCTCTGCTGTTAGAGGAGCCGTAGACTGTCTTGGAGACATAGCTGGCACCTACATTCAGAGGGTTTGGTTAGCTCCAATGCTGATTCTCCAGCTTTACAATTAGGGTCTCCATTCTATAAGTAGGTCAGGTCTGTTTCTGCAGGTCTCTCCATCCCCATCTTGCCTCCTTTTCTCAATCCTCCTCCCTCTCCACAACTGAGTTCCAGTAGTATGATTCAGTGCTTAGCTATGGGTGTCTGGTTCTGCTTCAAACCACAACTAGATGAAAACTCTCCTTCCTCTCCCTGCCCCCAGGCTCCCACTTTGGTCAGGGGTTCTTGTCCCCATCCCTTTCTTAGAGTGACTATGCAATCTTCTCTTGGTGTCCTCCTTGTTTCCTAGCTCCTCTGGCAGTGTGGAATGTAGGCTAATAATCCTTAATATTTTCTTTATTTTAATTTGATTTGTCATTCTAACTACAGTTCTCCCACCCACCACTAGCCTATTCTTTTTATATGTGTATGGGAGGGTGGTGGGGACATTGTGTGTGTGAGTGTGTGTGTGTGTGTGTGTGTGTGTGTGTGTGTGTGTGTGTGTGTGTGTGTAGGCCTATGTAGTCCAGTGGCCAGTATCATGTATCTTCCTGCATCACTCTAATATTTGAGAAAGGGTCTCACTGACCCAAAGCTCACTGTCTTCACAGGGTTCTCAATACTGCAATTACAAATGCATGCTGCCATGGACAACATTTTACATAAGTACTGAGCATCCAATCTCATTTCCCGTGTGTCTTAGTCACTATTCTATTGCTGTGAAGAGACACCATGACCAAGGCAATGCTTGTAAAATAACACTTTTAATCATGGCTTGTTCACATTTTCAAAGGTTTTGTCCACTATCATCATGGCAGAGAGGATGACAGGGAGCATGGTGGCTCTGGAAAATCAGAATCAACTAGGGTAGGACACACAGAGGCTCTGTTCTAAACCACAAGCTTCTGAGCCTCTAATGGGAAGGCTGTTGCTGATCTCTGAGATATGAGGACAAAGCAAAGGACATGTTTCATTGCACTAATCTGTAAGACCCCCCGGAAGCTCAGGCCTCCAGGATCTCAGAACAGGACCCTGGTCACCCCAATCACCAGGCTGATTCAAAGGCTTGATGCTTTATTGTAGTTTTTTAACGATCTAACCCCATGGTAGTTCAGGTCTTTCATCCACCAATGATGGTGGATGTCTAGGAAAGACAGCACGAAGCGTCTGAATAGAGATCTTATAGGGCGATATAAGGGGATTGTCTAGGGGTACACACAGGCTCAGGATTTGTGTGCCCCCAGGCTTGGATGGTTTGCCCTGTGTTGAATGGTCAGCTGGTTTTTATGGACCTTAGGCCCTCCCATCATGGTTGCTATGCTCTGAGCATATTGCTGTGCACTTTTCTGTAAAGCACACCCAGAGCCATAAACATAGTACCACCAGCTAACTTCTAATTTGTTCCTTACTACAAGGCAGGCATCTAACCTCCTAGTGACTAAGACAAGGTCAGACAAGCACATGTCCAGCTGTTATGGCTGCTGAAATGGGGAGCTGGTCCCTTCAAATCTCTTTGGCAAGGACACTGCCCTTGATTCCAACTTTAAATACACCACTTTCTGGTACTCATACAACCTTAACAGCACACTTAGGATGACCCCATTTCTTCCCATTATGCCCTACCTCCAGAAGGGTTTAATCAGTTTTTAGTAGTTCCTCTAGGGATGAATAAGACTTTAAACATGGGCTGTGGAGATGGCTCCATGGGTATAGCTCTTGCTACACAACCATGATTAATTAACCGAATAACCCTGTATGCAGTAGGGTACATGCCTGTAATCCCAGCTGTCCTATGTGGAGATGGGAGGCAGAGATGGGGAAATGTAAAGAAGCTTGTGGTTCAGTCAGCAGAAGAATATCACACTTGTAACTCAATGTGGAAGGTGATGACCAACCCTTGAAGTTATATTCTGACCTTCATTCCTTTTCACACACACCCACATACAAATGTACCTGTGTACACAAACACACACACTCTCTCTCTCTCTCTCTCTCTCTCTCTCTCTCTCTCTCTCACACACACACACACACACACACACACACACACACACACACACACACACACACACACACACACACACACACACGCACGCACGCACACACACACACACACACACACACACACACACACACACACACACAAACACACACGGAACACTGGTAGCCAAAATTAAAAAAAAAAATCATACCCAGGAGACACTCTGAGACATGATTTACCAAGACTCTCCCTCTAAGTCCTTCCTACAACATCCACTATGTTAAAATCTTTTTCACAAGGAGAGCTCTGCTAATGTCAGTACACAACATCCTAACTGTAATTGACACTTGATATTTTGTGTCCCTCTTAACCTCTCTTCCTGGGCCAAACCCCTGCAACAGCAGGAACAATACTGACTCCTACCAGGGAGGTAGGGCTTGCCATCAGGAAATTCTGTGGCAGCTCTCTGGATTCTAAGTCCACCTCCCTCCTCAACCATTTCCTAGCAACCCTTCCTGTCACAAGATGAGACAAAATGTTAAATTAGGAACCAGACAAGCTTTCATTAAAGGGATGCTACAACCATGCCCCCACACAGAAAGGCACCTTACCTTCAGTTATGATGCTGTATCATCATCAGAAAATATCACAATTCAAATGCATGTTTAATTTACCAAACTTTGAAGCATTGTACCTAGCCTGACCCACCTTATTCATGTTCAGAACAGACATTATCTTATAATGGAGCAAAATCATCTAATGCAAAGTTCTTTTTATGATAGAATATCAAACATTTCATGCTACTGAAAGCCTACACTTGGTATCTTCTCCATTAGTGTCAAAAACTTCCAATATGCAAGATCCTAACAGCTTACCACAGTGAAGAACATTTGGGTCTTTTACCCAATATGCATTGCAATGTCATCACCAGTCTGTGCAATGGTAATACAAATGCAAATATTATTTGTTGTGAATTCCTTTTCCTTTATCATCCTAACATTAACAATTTCTAAGGTTAATTTTATTAAGTCAGAGATGCACCCAGGAAACATGATTCCAAGGACACCGGCAAATAAAAAACCAAGATGGAAGCCTACAGCTAGTATATCCAGTATCATATTGGCACTAGGAATGAGGTGGGTGCATGCACACACAGAAATCAGTATTGGTGAATGGCAAATTGAACCCTGGCTTTGTCAAAATGTACACAGGTAATGGGTTTCTATGCCTGGGAAATGGGGGCCTTGAGCCTCTGTGTCTTGGAGTAGAAGGATGTTTTCTGTCTTCCTGTCCCTCCCATTTAACCCTTTTCCCATTGAGGAGTTCAGGAGGGGAAATTTGTCATATAAGCTTACACATTATTTTTTTGTTGTGGAGAACAGATTTTAATTGTCAAATATCTGTTTGAAATAAAAGGACCCAATACCACCGATGCAAAGAGAAGTATTTTCACTTTTGAATCCCATGGGCTACTTATGCTGGGCGAGGCCTTGATGTGCTGGGGAGTCTAGCAAAAGGGTGACTGAGACTATCATGCTGCAGGGTGCAGATATACCAGCACTTCCCTGGCTGGACACACAAGGACTGCTTCAAAAAGTATGATATGAACAGCACAGGATGATCCAAGGATCTCCCAATATCATAATTACAAATATGTCTGGCTCTGTTGCTTAAACCCTCTATATTTGTCTGAATATATAATTGGCTGAGTAAGTGTAAACATTGTAAAAATACTCACGAGCCTACCCTCAGTAGGAGTGATGCAGGACTCAGGATGGAGGAATAAAACAAGGTCTACTAAAGACGAAATGAAGGAAGAGGGCACCGGTGACCCCAGTGTGCTGTGACTATAAGAAACCAATAAAATTTGCCTAGAGGCAAACACCACATATGTGCAATCACCTCCAACAAGGATGCATCATTTGAATTGACCCCAAGATTCTCATGCACCTGCTGCAACACCTCATGGAATGTCCCCAGACCTGTTTTACTCTCTGTCCCTCCCCCACTGTAGAATGCTCAATGCCACATTCTGGAGTGGTTTACTTTCAAACTTTTCAAAGCTGTGGCTGGCTCTCTTGAGCCTCTGGCACATATTTGTGACTCTTGGCATGATTCCTCTGAGATTGATCACCATGAATCCTAGCAGACAGGTGTGGTTACTTTCCAAACCTTTAGGAATAACTTCAGAAGGTAAGCCTGGAGTATCAGTGTGTGGCACCTGAGTCCCTGCCACTGGCAGTTTAAATCTGTTACTAGTAATGACTGAATGAACCAAAGGAGTGGGTATGAAACAGCTCTGGACTTCTGCAAGGACATCTCACCTTGGAAGATGACAAAGCTTATGGCAGGATGAACAGAGCCCATGGTGGAACTAAGTTGACACAAAGAAGCACACTTGATCAGAAGATAAAATGACAGGCCCTAGACTGGCTCTTCCTGTGTGGCAGGCAGTTCTACTAAGCACAGTTTAAATGATGTGTTCGAATGGTTCACTGTGGTGTCCTAGAGAATATTCATCAGCAACAATTGAGCTCTGGGTCATTTATCCAAGCCGCTGGAACTTGTGCTATGACATTACGGATCTCAGATATTTAACTGGGCCAACCAAGAACTTAGAAGGACAGTGCAGAGAAATGGCCAGTTAGAAAACAGTGGGGTCCTCTCTGTGGGGATGGAGTTTACTCTACCAACTGGCAGCCCAGAGTCGCTCATGCCTTCCCAGGGAGGAAGGATTCTCTATCACCAGGTAGTTGATGTCTTCAGAAGCAGGTAGGAAATGTCAACTAAGAAAGAAATAGATGGTTGTTCTCAACTTTTATACTTACTTGCTTTGATAAAGTTTGACGGGAACCTTGGCAGATTCCATGGCAGGTGAGGGTGACAGAGGCATTGGGACAATCACAGTAGGCAGACAGAGCTTATTGAGACGTTTAATTAGAAAATGGGGTGGGAGAAAAGTGGTGGAGACACAGAAACAGAGATGTAGAGAGGACCTAATAGAAGAGGGAGACAGGAAATAGACTATCTTCCCCAAGGGAACAGTGGGAAAGACACACACACACACACAGAGAGAGAGAGAGAGAGAGAGAGAGAGAGAGAGAGAGAGAGAGAGAGAGAGAGAGAGAGGAGAGAGGTAGAGAGAGATCAGGAATCAGAGATCAGAAAGGCAGCAGGAAAGAGAGGGCTGGAAAGAGATCGTAAGCGGGCAGAGGTCTTTCTTTTAAAGTGGTTCTTTGCATCAGGGATGACCGGGGAATTGCCTGAGTGCATTCTTCCTGGTGACAGGGGCAGGCCATCATAATGCCTGAATCCTTACACTATTTTTTAAAATATCAGTTTAGAGGTGTTGTCTTGGGAGTATGTGTGGAGTTCCCTTAGCCCATCATGTAACTGGCAGGAAGGCTCTCTTCCCCATTGCTACTTTAACTCAGGGAAGGGACCTGGAGTGCTGTTGGTTTTGTTGGTTTCTGAAGTGGTTGGATCCTTTTACTGAGGCTTTAGAGAGAAGCACTTGTCTTGGATCATGCTCTGTGTTACTGTTAAGCAGAGCTAGGACATGTTTCCTGGCCATCATGTGCAAACTTTTTGGACTTGGCTTACTTGATGGGGCCCCTCATGGGTTCCTATTTAACCTAAATAATTTCAAACAACTTCATCCCATTTGGTACCTGGCACATGGCTATACCCAACCCCAAAGCATTCTTTTATATTGACTATACCCAGCCCCCAAAACATACTTTTATATTGGAGGGAGCTCACAAGTAAAGGACCACATGGGGTTTTCATTTCATGGCCAACTGTGACAATACCAGTGACTGTGATTATACACAGAAACTACCTGGCAGGCTCTCCACTCACCACTGCTGGGATTTCAAGGTCAAGGTTCCAGGTATCTGCATAGGTATCTTACATGCAAGTGTTTTGAAAACATCTCCCAACCACAGTGGGGATCAATGAGAGTCAGGGCAGTGTGGAGCTGCCAGAATCTATCCCATTGCTGTTCTCTGTGGGAGACATTAGGAGAGGGAGGAGCAGCATGGGTAGGACATGCTAAGGGGTTGCCTCCAGGATTCCGGAGTGATGGCTTGGAGGGTAGCACAGAGGTGGTTTTGGTTTGCAGTATTGTGCTAGAAAGGGAGGGGGGTTTGAATACTCAGAAGGGATTGAGGGCAGATTTCAAAATATTTGAAAGCTGCCACCTTTACAGAGGCCCTTATGGAAACTGGCCCTCATTGATGGTGCCTTGCCTCCTGCGAGCATCATTACTGGCATAATGGTCCAGACAGAGTCACACTGATCCATCTCTAGGGAGAGAGCTAGAATGATGATGAGTTTTCTGCCAGGGATTTCCAAAAGAGTCTCTAAGGGTTGGGAAAACCGAGGGCTCCTCTCCACAGCATAAATCAGGGAATGTTGGCGAATGGAGAGGAAGATCCCTGCTAGAACACTTCTCAGTCAGATGAACCCAGCAGGGAATTCCCTAGGGGACATCTGCAACCAGTACAATCTCCTCTTTCCCATCATCCTCCCCCAATTACCACTGACTACCAGGACCAGAGAGCTGCCCTCCTGTTTCTCTTTATCTTTCCAGCATCTTCATTGGGATAGAACATGACTGTCAAACTCAGTGCCTCCATGTCTACATATGCTGATATTTTCTATTTCAGTTTTTCTGAACTGCATGGTAATAAAAATATTTTATGAGGTTTTTTTCTCAATAGAAAAGAAATTTTACTAATTAGAAAAATAACAGTGGACCTTCAAATGCCATCCAGATCATGATGCCAAGGTCAACATATCCTGACCTGGAACCTCAAATTCTCAGTGAAGAGCTCCCCACAGCCGAAAATCATTGGTGACAGGACCAGGCAGAAAATGCCAAAGTGGTCGCACCCCAGCAGGAAGGACCACTCTGAGTCTGACTACACTCTTGGTTCCCCCTCTGCCCTGTACTTTCTGCTTGATTTGAGTGTGGGCACTGCTTATGCCTAAACTCCCACCAGCACCCACCACTTGGATCTTCCATGACCTACAACCTCACTTAGAGTAGACTTGTAATGGCCAGAAAATCAACCATGAGTCGACACACATCTACCTTGGTCCCCCTCCAACATGCCTCCTCCACACTACAACACCAGGGGAGAGTGTTGTACTTTCATTCAGGTTTAAAGGAAAAACAAGTTAGATGGGCCCCAACATGAGAGATACATTAACAATAGAGTTTATTACAGGTGGGAGGAGAGGGAGAGTGAGGGAGAGTTGAGAAGAAACAAAGAAGGTAAGAGGAAGAGCAGAGAGCAGAGAGGCAGAGGAAGACAAGAAACCAAGAGAGTTAAGAGTGAAAGACAGAGAACATAAGTGGGGAATTCTGTCTTTTAAAGGTCTGCTTTACATATACCTGCAAACGTAGAATATATGGGAGCCTGGGATGACCAGAGTTCTGCCTGAGTGAATTCTACCAGGTTATCTTAGCACGCTACCATTATCCCTGAACCTTTTATTCACACCTTTATGTTTTATTAAAATGGTGGGGTGTTAGATGTGACAGATTAGGGAATAGGAGCATCAAGTTATCAAGAATACTTGACCTGGGGGCACTGATGACTTGTGGGGACCTGAGAAACCTGGGGTGCTGCCATGTCTTGAGGTAGCTGGTAACTCCATCACAGTCCAGTCTGTATGGAACTCGCTGTCACCTGTTAGAACTGGCGAGATGTCAGCTGCATAGAAGACCAGGTTAAGTTAAGGAAATATGTTCTTTAAGTCCTGGTATTGGCAGGGAGGAATGTAAGTTGAGGGTGGGGTTCCTGATGGATCCCAAGAAGAGGGAAGAGAATCTGGAACCAAGGAGAGGTTGAATACTAATTATTTGGAGTGAATCTGTAATGTTTGGATGTGTACAATTCAGCTCCCTGTAACTTACATGAATCCTTTGGGTTTGTGAAAAACATAAATTTTAGATCCATTAGCAGCCTATTCATGTTAGAAGTGACTTTGCAGAAATCCTTAATGTTTTGAAACTGACAAATATCTTTAGGACAATGAAAAGCACCTTAATTTTGACCTGCAGGCATTGTATATTGGTATATTCTGGTTAGTTCTCTGTCCAAGTTGGATCAGGAGCATATTAGAACTTTATTGATTAGTGTTACAACTATGAACAGTATCATTATGAAAGAGAGGAAACTGGACCATGTTTCATTCTTTGGAATATAATGTAAACCTTAAAGTATTTGTTCCTGAAATATGTTCTGTTTTAAGCTTGCAAAGCTACTGTTGTCAAAAACAGAGTTCTTGAAAAGGATAAAATTTTACCTGAGTCAGTGATGAGAGAGTGAGAGAGATTCACTGCCTGGCCCCTTGGAAACCCAACAATGTCCTCTGTGGATGTTAAGGGCATCAGCATTAAGGACATCTGCCTCCTGCCGATATCATGGGACCTGTGGATCAGAGAACAACTTTAGGAAGGCTAACATTCATTTGACCCAAGCAGAATAGGGAAATAAGTTTCTGCTCTCCTCTTGTCCACAGTGTGAAGAGTCCATTGCAGCATTTGAGGTGAATGGCAGGGTTGTTGTGGAGTTTCTTCAGTGCCCACCATTATTCTTAGAGGAAAAGGGTATGGCAGCAGGTGGCCTTTCCCTGTGATGGAAAGCTTTTTATTAAAACATTTTTAATGCCACAAATTCTATATCTCTGAACCTTGGAAGGCTATCTGTATATTTTATATATTTCTGCAGACAAAATTTGCCTTAATTGACCTGCTTTAAGCTCATATGTGACTTCAGATTAGTTTCAGATCTGTCTGGGAAGCGGGATGCCATTTGAGAGTGACTGTGTAGGGATGTATCACTCAGGGCCCTCTAGCCAGATTGTCACCAGTTCTAACTCAGTTGGTTAGAGTGATACTTTTAAAAGAAAAAGAATTAGAGAAAATTCCCTTTGGTATTAGAAGATTTACCTGTGGAAACAGCTTGGTGGATGGACTGGGTGCTATAAATATTTTCATAACTTGAAGTAGAAACATATGACTTTAAATGTTTGTCATTATTGAAGATACATCCTATTTAAATTTAAATTGCATACAGACTTGCTCAATATTTTAAACAGTAGCTTCATGTAGAAATAAAAGCTAAAAAGTAAAACAACTAATGTACCAAAGTGTTTGAGTGAAACACCAAGAAGTCTTAAACCTTCACAAATACTTGCAAGAAACTTAGGGTTGTCTCCATTTAGGGAACTTTAACATATAGGAAATATCTAAGTGGACAGCAATCAACTAGAATAGTATAATGATGCATTTACTTACATGTGTACTGAACAGAAGTCACGGTATTTTACTGTTGGGTAGCAGGAGTGAAAATAGTTAAAGCCAGAGAGAAACTTGTGCCTTCTGCCTAAGGCCAGGAAGATATATTGTGAGGTCATGAGTGTGTGTGATTGGTTTAGAAATTGAAGATGTAATCGATTGTGACAGGCAGATGATAAGTATTTCCTGGCAAATGTGACAGAAATGTCTCTGCCCATATCATGGGCCCAAGAAAAGGGAGCAACTGTAATGCAGTTTTGCAATTGGGATTTTAATATCCTAATATATTGTACAACTACTTTTTTGTCCCCATACAATGGAATTAGTTCTGCAAAGGATCCTATGACAAAATGTTTAGGCATTTCCAAGCAACAGGAACTGTTCAGCAACATGAGGGACCTAATCTCATTAAATGTCACTGGTGAAGGACCTGCTCCAAATCTTTTATTAGAAGAGTTTATTTGGTGTTTTGGTTATTAGTTTCTTCAGTTCTTTTTATATTTTAGAAATCAGCCCTTGGCTAGATGTGGGTTTGGTGAAGATTTTTTCCCATGTTGTGATCTGGTGTTTTGTCTTATTGACTATGTCTTTTGCCTTCTTACTGTAGCATATCTGTTTCAGGTGGCCCCAATACTGAATAGTTAATATGAGTGTCTGTGCTGTTGTTATGTTCAGGAAGTGGACTGATGTATGAATTCTTTCAGTGCAACCTCCTAATTACTTTCCTAAGAGGTTCAGTGTGGCTGGATATATATCAAAGTCTTTGATCCATTTGGACTTTAGATTGGTCAATAGAGGAGGCTAAAATATCTAAAAAACACTTAAGAAATTGCTAAACATCCATAGTCATCAATTAAATGTAAATCATAAAAACTCTGAGATATCATCATACACTTGCCAGATTGGCTACATTAAAAACCCCATGAACAGTTTTTGCTGGAGAAGATGTGGAGAAAGGGGAATGCTATTCTGTTGCTTCTGGGAGTGAAAATTTGTACAAACATTTTGACAGTCAGTATGGACGTTTCTTTGAAATTTGGATATCAGTGTATATCACTATCTAGCTATTCCACACTTTGGCATGTACCCAAAGGATGTACATTCATACAACTTGATACAACTCGCACATTTATAGACCTTTTTTTCAAAACAGCACTATTTGTAATAGCAAAAACCTGGAAACAACAAAGAAGTCTCTCCACTAAAGAATGGATAAAGAAACTGGAGTACTATTCATTGGGAAAAAACAATGAAACACATGGATGGATCTAGAAGAAACCACCCTGAGGAAAGACAAACATGTTATGTACTCAGTAATGTATGATTATTAAACAGAGAAAATGACAACTAGTATACAATCCACAGCTCCAGATAAGATAGGAACATACAGGACCCTAAGTGAGACATACATGCTTCCTCAGAGGAGGGGAAAGGCACAAGATATCCTGAATATTTGGGAAAACGGGAAAGGAGGTCTTAGGTAGGTGAAAGAGGAGGGGAGGAAAGGAGGGAATAGGAGAACCTGAGAGATCAGGCAGATTGATTGGGGGAAGAAGAGATGAGAGCCAGAAATCTGATACTTTTGTAGAGGCATGAATTGTAGGTTTAAAGTGAAATATGACACTAGGCAAATATCCAATAATCCACAAGGGTAATCCCAACTATCAATCTAAGCAATAGTGGAGAGGCTAATTTAAATGCACTTCCCCTACAATATGATACCATCCTAGAGCCTTCAACCATTAGCTGATGGAAGCAGAATACACACAAAGTTGAAGAATGACCTGAACTCCAGGAAGTTATTGTCAGAAAGGGAAGAATGATGAGCAAATGGGTCAATACCAGGCTGGAGAAATCAAGAGAAATGAGCTGACATGACAAACTGGGAGCTTACCTACCCCATTCTGACAAATGGGGAACCATCATAGTATCATAACTTTTCTCATGTCCATTTCATTGATATTTTTCCATTGGAAAAGTATTTCACAAACTTTTATTATGAGGTATTAAGTGTCTTTAATGTTTACCTTTGTTTAATATTTGCAGAATTAGGAGAGATCCACTTTTCATATACAATCTATTAGCCTGTGTCTTTTTATAAGTATATTATGTCCAGTGATATTAAGAGATATTAATGACCTGTGATTTTTATTTCTTTTTTATCAATTTATTTTAAATTCCAATTCGATCCCTCCTCTCCTGTTACTATGCACTATTTCTCCATACCTCTCATTTGCTCCTAGGTGCTGCTAAGGCCTCCCATAGGAAATACCCTAAGTCTGGCTTATTATCTATTTGACATATGATGAAGGAACCACTCTAGCCACCGTTACCACTTGTCAATGGTTGAACAACCTATCTCTTCATGTAGAATAAGCTCCAAAGTTCAGTTTATGCATTGTAGTTAGAACTTGGACCCACTGATGGAGACCATATATTGTCTGTCAATCATCATTTTTAAATGAATTAAGGGAGTGGAGTTCATTCCTATGTGGGTTCCTTCCTTTTCGAAACAGAGCCAGTGTTTCTAACTAGCTTGGGTCAGCAGATTCTGTGGGTTTCGCCATCAAGGTCTTCATTCCCTTCTTCATACAATTTCTCCTTTATCACTTTAAAATTTACTGCAGGATCTTGGCAAAATATTTATTGTTGGACTTCTGAATCTGCTTCAGTCCGTTTCTGAAAGAGAGATGTAGCATGTCCTGGGATTTTTATTGTAGGCTAGGAATCTTTTGCTTTATGTATTCTATCTAATTATGATTGAGTACATGCTATATTTTTTGTTTCTTGGATACCTCACTCGTTATGTTTTTTTTTTTGTAATGTGCATTTTCCTACACATTTTGGATGTCCTTTTTTCTTACTCCTGAGTAGTATTGCATTGGGAAAATATGCCAATTTTTTTTTTTTTTTATCCATTCAGCAGTTGATGGGCATTAAGTTTGTTTCCAAGATCTGGCTAGTGTAAATAATGCTGCTATGAACATAGTTGAACTAGTGAACTTGTGGTACAATTGAGCATCCTTAGCAGCCTCTGCTCTTGCTCAACTACTGACAAAAACCCCATTCATCCGGATCTCTCTGGCCGTGTGCCTGCATGGAATGGACCTACCCAGCCAGGGAGGAGCTCCCTGAGTCTGGAAACACCTCATACTTCATTCTGCTTTGCAGGCCTGACCCCTACAGAGCCTGACACCTACCAAATGAGGAGACTACCAGGAGAGGCAAGACCATCCAGAGCTTCTGACATGGAAGTTGTGGCCCACACACACCACCAAGTCACAAGAGGAGATAGAGAGACCCCCCACCTGCTCGCACTGTAAGAAGAGATCAGAAGAAGCCAGAATAAGAACATATACAAAATCAGAAAGACCAATATGGCACCACCAGAATCCAGGGACTCCACATCAGCAAGATCTGAAAAGCACAACACAGAGGATGAAGAACAGATGGATCTCAAAAATTATCTTGGAAAGATGATAGAGACCTTTAAAGAGGAAACAAGAAAATCCCTTAAAGAAATAGAAGAAAAAAACAAGCAAAAAATTACATGAAATGGAGGAAAAGACAAGCCAAAAACTTGAGAAAAAACAAATCTAATAAAGATCTAAAGACAGCCAAGAAAAAAAAACAACCAAACAAGGGAAGGAAGCATGTGAAACAGGTCAAGGCATGAAAGCTGAAAGAGACACAATAAAGAAAACACAGAATGAGGCGATGCTAGAAAGAGAAAGGCTGGATAAATGATCAGGAACTGAAACTGCTCTTATTCTAGCATTTTTCATATATCCTACTGGCTTTAATTGCTCGTCTGAGCTCAAAAATTAATATTTTGAATCTCCTCAATCTAAACAGTTACCATTACTTTCCTTATCTATATAACTCTTGTATTTTTCCCTACCTCCCTTGTCATTCCTACCGCCTCTTTCAAAATACTCTGAATACCATAAAAATTGTTTTTTAGCCTCTCTTAAGTCCTGTGTGATTGACAAGCTGCTGCCAATTGACTCTGTCTCAATTGAATACTTTAAAGTTCTATTAATTTATTTTAGACCTTATACTCTCAGACAGAGCAGTAATTAGTGATGTATTTTAATCAACATGATATTCATATTCATTTATTTTATTTGAAGGATTCAATTTTCAAATAGTCAAAACAGATATATATTTGAACTAATAATAGTGACGATAACTAACACTTATTGGATGAGTATGAGATACTATCTTAGCATCGTAACTATTAAAATAAGCCTTAAAGTAGGCGCCATGATTATCTATATTGCATAGATAAGGAAGTGGAGGCTCAGAGTTAAGACAGAGTTTAATAGCTGTGATAAATTATAAGTTATACAGATTTACCAAAGCTTTCTAACTATGCATTTACAAGTACAAAGTCAAAAAAAGGCCAAAATCCTCTAAAATTGATGGGCATTAGCTGAATAAATTTTAATTTATTAGTCCAAATTAGAAAGAAGGTTGATTCACATGTCAATCCCAGCTCCCTCTCCCTTTCCTCCTCCCCTTCCCCCCACCAAACTCCCACTCCACAATCCCCTCTGCTCCCAGGGAATTACCAAAGTCTGTCATATCATGAGGGGTAGGGCCTAGGCCTTCATCCATGTATCCTGGCTGAGAGAGATTCCCTCCATGTCGGATGGACTCCCAATTCCTTTCCTAAGCCAGGGACAAATACTCATCTGAAACCATAGGCAACATAGAGTGCCGAGGCCTCCTAACTGACATCCGCATTCAGTGGTCTGGATCAATCCATTGCTGGAAACTTGAAATTCGAAGGCAAATGGATGGAACTAGAAGAAACCATCCTGAGTGAGGTAACCAGTCACAAAAAGACAAACATGGGGTGTACTCACTCATATATGGATTTTAGGCATAGAGCAAAGCATTACCAGCCTACAATCCACACCACCGGAAGAACTAAGAAACAAGGAGGACCCCAAGAGAAGAATGCATGGTCCCCCAGAGAAGGAGAAGGGAACAGGATATCCTGAGCTAATTGGTAGCATAGGGGTAGGGGATAGGAAGCCAGGAGAGAGGGGGAGAAGAGGAGGGGAGAGGAGGAAATGGGGGAGCAAGAAGATTGAGTCAGTGGAATTATAGACGAGAGCTGGATGAGAGATACCATAATAGAAGGAGCCATTATAGGTTCAAGGAGAAATCTGGCACTAGGGAGATTTCCAGAGCTCTACAAGGATGAAACCAACTGACAATCTAGGCAATAGTGGAGAGGATAACCTAAATGCCCTTCCCATATAATGAGACTGAGCAGAAGCAGACACCCACTAGCTGAACATCTTAAGATCCCCTTTTCCATTCTACTCAAAGCAATCAGATGAATATGCAGGTGAGTAATGAGGACCAAGTATCTCATTTTCAGGTAACATCGACGTAAGCAATCTTCTGTTTATTTCTAGTAAAAAAATCACCTTTGTTAAGCATACTAGAGAAATGAGAGATATGTTAGCAGATACATTAAGACCATGACAACTAGGAAACTGTGTAGTAAGTAATCTTTCCTTCAGTCTTGGCTTTCACATTTAGCTATCCATATGGTAAAACTCTTCCCGCTAGAAATGCACTCTAATCTAGTATCTGCTAGTGTTTCCCGCTGGATCATTTAATTAAAAGTATACATTATGTTCATCCCAAGAACCAAAGATAAATGAAATGGACTTATCATGGTTATATGCTCACCACTAAATGTCAATAACAGAAAGCAGAATCTGTAAGTCATGCAGGAATCATGACTCTAAAAGTAAAAAAGCCTTCTCATTTCACTACAAATCATACAAGCTCTGCATTTTAACTGAACACTTCTACATCTGCTATGTAACAATCCTCTTTACTATCCTGACAAATTAGTATCCAGGGACACACCACTTTTTAGGTGAAATATTGAAGAACTGATAATCCAATGGTACAAATGAAAAAAATAGAATTCAACCTAATTGGATCTGGTTGCTGAATATGAAATCCTTTTTTGATATATATATATATATATATATATATATATATATATATATATATATATATTTGTCTTCTTTGTGTAGAAAAATTGACTGTGACTTTTTGAATGCTACTCTCTCCCTCTCTTTTTATTCTTTTGATATGGTGGAATGCTATGCTTTAAGTAGAGTACTGATTCTAAGACAAAGGACTGAATTTCTTTAAAACACCTAATCCTTAAGTTAAGTAATCTAAAGATTTTCCAAGTTTAATACAGTGTGAAATATGGCAGCATACTTTCTTAATCCATACAAAACACTAACAGATCAAAAATTATCTCTGCAACACCTGAGGATGTTATGAATAAGCATCAAAAAAATGGCCCATGTGCTGAAGTCCAACTTTATAGTTGCTTAGTAGAAGATGGTATTTGCTTGAGAAAATGGGAGTAGAAAAATAAGCAGCCATTTAATCTAGTGCTCAAAGATAAGAAAAAATAATTGAAAGTATCTAACAAAAATATAGGTAAATAATAATTCATGGATGATTTCCATGTTTATGGAAGTCATTAAGAATCTATTAATGCATTATTAGGACACACTAGTAAAATCTAGCAACAATCTAATTTGTGAATGTGATCTAGTTTTATTACCACAGCTTGACAAGTATTCACAAGCATTCAGGAAATATATGTTAAAGAAAGACTTCCTATTTCAATGAAAACAAGTATTTTTATGGGACTACAAACACATCCCTATAGTACTTTTTTGACATGTTAAAAATTACAGAGAGTAAGGAGAAAGGAGGAAGGACAGAAATGTTAATGTACTAACATCAAACATATTACATATTTTCATGGATAGAATCTCATTTAAACTTCTCTTAACAATATAATAATTTTACAATGTATTATTAGCTGTATATTATACAGAAACTCATTCACAGAGACTAAAGACTGCAAAAGTCAGAAGACACTAAGGGGCCACCAGGTTTCTAATCCAGGCCTCTTTGAAAATCTTACAGAACTGTAAATAATAAAAAAAATTAATGGATAAAACCTTGATGAAAAATGCAAAATAGTGCAGAATATTGGACCAAAGCCATAATCATAGAAATCTAAAGCCAAGAAATTAATTCAATAGCCACACAATGGAGATAAGAAGAGGAGAAATTTTAGCTATTGTCGCAGATTGGCTATTAGTGGAAAATATTAACACAAGCTATTCTGGACATAATAATGTCTATCAACCACATTACTCAGCTACTTGTTCCCACTCTTCTCCTAGCTCTTTTTTTTTTTTGGTTTTTCGAGACAGGGGTTCTCTGTGTAGCTGTGGAGCCTATCTTGGTACTCGCTCTGGAGACCAGGCTGGCCTCAAACTCACAGAAATCCACCTGCCTCTGCCTCCCGAGTGCTGTGATTAAAGGCGTGTGCCACCAATGCTTGGCTTCCTCCTAGCTCTTAAGAGTAAGAGAAACAACAACAAAACTCAACAGAATGCATTGACTTTGAGGCCTATCCAAGGCGGAACCTGGATAAATGCCTATAGAAGGAAATAATTATACAGTGTTCAACTCAATGAATTAGAAGAAAAGGCCAGAGCAGAAAGAGAAATTCAGCTTTGAACAAAGGGACAAAACCAAAGTCACTGAAGGGAGTGATGATAGGGGTAAAAATAAAACCTATTTCACAGACTGGCTATTGAAAAAAGCAGTTTAAGTGTATGACTATCCAACTAGACATTTGACATTTGATTTGGGTCACAATCCTGGTAATCAAATCCAGGATCTTACACATGCTAAGCAAATTCTCTGCCACTGTTATCTATTCCCCCCCTGATACTAATTATATTAGTCAAGTTTGTTTTTAGAAAATATTTGTCATAATATTTTAGCAAGTACAGCAATTGAATAACCCAGGTAAAGAGATGCTTCTTCTGAGGGGCAAAAGTGACACAAAAAGGCAATACAATATGCTGTGTGCTTGAGAGAGATGACACTATCAGTGTCCCGGTATACTGGAGACTTTCATCTAGCCTATTATCCAGATACAGAAACTAAGACTCAGAAGGCTTCCATGATGCCATTATTCCCATTAATGGATTGTTTTCAAAAATAGAATTTTGGAAGAAAGACAGCTTCTGCTGTGAAGAACCATGGAAAGACTGAATTTAAAAACAAATTCAAAGATTCCTAATTCAAGTCTAGATTCAAAAGCCCAGAACTCCCAGAGCCAAGTCATCAGACTATAAGCCTGCAAAAGAGAAGCATTCTTTAAGATGTCATGCACATATCAAAGGAAAAAAATTAACTCTTCAACATAAAAAAATCACAAAAAGGGGGAAAACCCAGATTTTCAATTCATGGGGTCTAGTCCTCAATGAAAAAGCAAGAGCAGACAAGTTATCCTAATTGTGTCAATATCATCTTGCTTCTACTAATAAGTATATTTTTATGATTTATCTTAAGCATAAGATTTTTAGACAGCTACACAATAATTTTCTGAGTCCTAAACAAGGCAGTGAAAATACTGGTAAACAGAAGGAAGAAACAAAAGTTAGGACTGCAAACAAAAAGCACATATTTCCAATTTTCTATAAGCAGGGGGAAAAGAAGGTTCTGATTATATCCATCATATTAGCTAAGGTCAGGTTTGGTTAAGCTAAATTCAACTCCAAATTACTCCCAGCAGAGAAGGGAATGTTTGCTAAGGAGGAATGTGCTTGTGTTAAACTGCATACTGCTTGCTTCTTCTGACAAAAAAAAAGTGTATTATAAAACAAGTATGGCAACTCCTGTAGATTGTTTGCTTTTCCAGAAAATATTGTAGCAAATGCCCGTATTTGTTATCAATTTTGTTAATTGCATCAAAGTGGTTAATTCTAGATGTTTCTAGTTTCTGACAGATCATAAACTATGTTGTTGACCCTGACCCAACAACAGTAACAGGCTGGAGTGTATTCAAATACAAGAACTAGGCAAAGGAATTAAATTTCAGATCTTTTGTTTTGGGGCCAAGTGTTATTTTCTACAACATCAAAAACAGCACATACTCTCCGGGGATAGTGATAATTGTTTTCATCAAATGCATCGAGTATTCCAGCAATGGAGATTCCATCTCTACTTGACAACTACAGCACTGAATATAAAGGACTCTGCCTGCATACAACCTACTTGATTTGACTTGCTTTTGCAGGAATGCCACTTGAGCTGCACAGTCATGCACTACAAAAGACATCTGCTAAATTGTATGCCACAAACTTTTAGCTCATCCCATCATATTGGGACACTTGGGGACATAATAGCAATCTCAATTTGTATTAAGTCTTCTTTATAATGTTCACATAATGACAGAATCATCTAAAAATAAATTACTCAGAACACATCCTTCTAGAAATATATACCAATCTTTTGATAAAATTCTTGAGAAAAAGCAAATTAAAATAGACAAAACTTTATTTAGAACCATGTTTCAGTGGCCTTGGGCTATGATGGTTCATGGATGGTTGCTTACTGCCCTGTAATGAGGCAGCATATCAGGGCAGACATATGAGGCAGAGTAAAAGAGCTCATTTTGTGGCAACCAAGAAATACAGATCAAAAGAGGAGGGGCCAGGGACCAAATACCTCCCTAGAGGGTATGTCCTCTCCGACTTTATGATCTTACTTCCATGTGCTAGAGGTTTCATCAATAGCACCTTCATCTGAGGATGAAGTGTTTAATAAAATACTTTCAAAGATATGTAAAATCCCAGTCATCACCATGCCCTGAAACTCTAGTTATAGTGAGTTTCCTAGCAGGATCTTTCTAGTACTCCTTCACTGAGGATTCAGAAAACGATTCTGTCTTAAATAATTTAGGAATAGATACTCTATGAGTTAAACCAGGTATTGGGACTAGCACATTGGAAGAGCCTTACCACTTTCTCCATTCTGTTTCAATGGGTGACATATGGGTTTCAGAAAACAAAGTGGTGAAGTGGTTCTCAGCATAAAAGCCAAAATTTTCCTATTAAATCGTTCAAATAAGTGTATTTCTCATTGGCACATTTATTAGAGAAAAAAAATGCCGTGGGGTCTGGCTTTCTAAGACCTAACTTTTGGTTTCTTACTTAAGATTAAACAATGGGTGTCCTGGTTACTAAAACATAGCAAAACCCTTTTATTCATCTGTGTGAGTAAATGTCCCATAGAAAGAATAGCTACCTATTAAAGTTTAATAATGCACAACACCTACTTGAAAGATTTTAGTTTGCTGAGAGAAAAAGTTTCCCACAGGTCTTCGCCCAGGACAAGGGAGTTGGCCCCAAACCGAGGGCAGACAAACAATCCTTTTTGGGTCACACCTAGCCAATAGACAATCGGGGACTTTCTAGGATATATTCTGTGGTTTTTCCTTCGTAGAAAAGCAGATCACACCTGGGTGACCACTCTAACATGAGATCATACTTTATAATCAATCACTCTGTGCCCCTTGATTGTATGCTGATCTGCGGTTCTTTCCTATATAAGGAGCTTGCACACCTTGCAGGGGTGTTCAGCTTTCTCAGTATTACTGACACCTGGATGCACATTCGTTTAGTAAACTCTCTTGGTTTTTGCAGCTCTTGGTCTGGTTTCTGAGTCTCGGGGGCTCCTCGGGATCCTGAAGCCCTTAGGGGTCTGTAGTCTTTCTTTTGGTGAACCAGCCAAGGAGGTCAGGACTTGAGGAGACCCCAGACTCATTACCAAAACCGAGAGGAGGTACATCTGATGGGCACATTTATGTTCATGTTCTATGTTTGTCTGTCCATCTGGAAGACGTGTATAGGCTATGTAGGCTTTGTAGAGACTCATGAGGTAGACTGTCATTCCCCTCTGAGTCTGGCCCTGGAGGACATTCCACAGGTAGTTTGGATGGGCAAGCGCAAGCAGGCAATCCGAGTTCCCGGGAGTAGACAATGCAAGTCTTTGCTCCCATTTGAATTTGTGGTTTCGGTTTGGCAACGATCTGCAGCTGCAAAGCCTTTGTTGTTTGGCCTGACTGTCTGTCTCAGTGTTTGTCTCTTTTTGTTTTTCACCATCTGACCAGCATGGGACACGACTAACGACCCCCTTAAGTTTGACTCTAGACCACTGGGGATATGGTCGGGACCAAGCCAACAACCAGTCCCTGGACATCAAGGAAAAAAAAAACTGGAAAATTTCTGACGTTCCTGGTGGCCAAAATTTGATGTTGGCTGGCCTCAAGACAGTGCTTTTAATCTTGAAATTGTTTTACAGGTAAAAGAAAAAGTGGTAGATTCTAGACTCTACAGACACCCCTACCAGGTTTGTCTAACATGGGGATGTCTAAGAGAACCCCCCCAAAAATTGCAAAAAGTAATAAAACCTTAAAGAGTTTGTAAAAGTGTCAGAGAAGAATGTAAACTGTTTAATATGGGCTCTCATATCTATTTATAATAGTAATACGGGTTAAAAATTTTGACCACACCAGGTTAATTATGTTTAAAAGATTTAAAAATTGTTTCTATATTCTTGTTAAAAGGTTTTATCTCTGTTTTCTGGTATTAATGAAAATTTTATTATAAGCCAAAAGCCAAAACAAAAATAGTTCAAATATTTGTGCTGTCTAATGCTAACAACAGCCAGTCATTTATGGACATAGAACAGAATTTATCTCTGAGCTGTATTCAATAAATTTGGATGATCAGGAATGCAGATATCTTATTAATAAAGATAATATTAAAATTGTTTTATGGTTAAATCTGTCAAAAATTAAAACTAATAACACTGGAAATTGACAACATAAATTTAATAGTCACCCAGATGTTAATGATTTTTAAACATATCAGGCATACTTTATTTTTGATATTCTTACAAAAAGACTTTAAATGTTTTTAATTGTTCAAATTTATAAGGTTATAAGATATTTGTGCTCCTATTATATTGTTAATATTTGTGCTTAAATCAAAAGAGCTAAAATTTAAGATCACAGCAATAAGTTCCATATGTTAATAAAAATTGAGCTGTTTATTTCTTATGGTACAGTAAAACAATGACCTAAATTTAACAAAGGGCTTTAAATAACTGCTATGCCCATGGGACAGTTCTTTAGAGTTTTCAAAACAAAACTCTTTCATAGCGGTAGCCTAGGATCATCTGTATGTCAGAAGTTTACATTGATAACAACAAAAAATATAATAAAGTTACACCTGACAATATAAATTCTTTGTTTTCTAAAAGCTGCTAACCTGTTTTAAGATGTTAAAAAATACAAGTTGCTAGCCATTCTTATAAATTAACAAGTTGCCAGATTTACATAGGCAGACTTCTAATACTACAGAGATCTGCAGAATATGGCATTTAAAATGTTAACTAAAAAGGTTATAGTATCAGACAGAGAATTCCAGACACTGACAGTGACCCAAGGTCTCTAAAGATTATGGGGCTCCATGGACTGTGGAAACGCTGACCAGTGAGCATGATGCTCAGATGCTACACCTGCTGCCAGGCAGGACCGGCCTCACACAGTGGACAGGCTACAGGACCCTGTAGAATTGATTCCACCACCTTTGACTAGACAAAATAAGGTCAGTCTTTTCCATGTCCCTCTTCCCCAGAGGAAAAATAAAACTCTCACTTTATGGATATGGTGAAGATTTACTTCTGCCCCCAACACTATTAATACTTGGGTATAACTAACTGTATATGGACTGGACACTGTCATTTTTATATAGATTCAAAAGTTACATAGAATTTATACTTCCCAGATCTCTAATAGTATGATGACTAGATTAGCTATAACTTTGTCAGCTTGGCAATATCAGTCAGCCTTAATATACCTCTTAAATTAGGATCTAAAAAATAAAGACATATAAGTCTTCATAATATAAAAATAATTTAAAAATATAAAAATAGAGAGCTTAATATTTAATAAAATTTTAATAACCGGTTAGAGCAGTGGCTAACAACATTTCAGTCACAAGCTCACTGATTTAAGATTTATTTTGGTTGCTATCTAGATATAAACATAAAGGACTTTTCATCAGGCCTAAGGCACCCCTGATTATATGGGCCTAAGAGTTCCAATAAGATATATAAGTTTTTACTTCTGTTACCAGTTTAAACATGTCTCAAAAGATTTCCACTTCTGGCAGACAAATATCTGTTGCTGACTACAGCCTGCTCTGAAGACTGTGAGCCCTAGAATTGCGGGAGATGTGAACCAGTCCAGCTGATATGGACACCCCCTATCTCTACAAACAGAGTCTCCCAACCAAAAGCTCCTGATGAATTACGCATTGTCTAAATTCCCTTTTTGCTTTTGACTAACATTTTAGCCTTCATGGGTCCCTACCTTCATCCCAAAGTCAGCAAAAATTAGCTTGGGAAAGAATACGTTTCCCATTTTCCCTAGTTAAAATGCTAAGTCAAAAGGAACTCCCTTACATGGGGGGATGCCAATATCACTCACTCCCTGATGGGGATGCGGAGGTGGTGGCCAGGGTCAGCACCAGAATTGCAGCACTGGTCCAGGGACCCCGCCACTATAATGAGCTGAAAATGGCCATGGATGAGGATATTAAGGGCATAAAAGTGTCTATCACTAAACTAAAAAAATCATTGCCTTCTCTAGCAGAAATTGCCCTCCATAATTGCAGGGGACTTGATCGACTTTTCCTTAAGGAGGGAGGACTCTGTGCTTCCCTAAAGGAGGAATGTTGTTTCTATGGTAACCATTCTGGAGTTATTAGAGATTCCATGGCCAAGCTCAGAGAAAGACTCAACCAGCAGCCGAAGGAACAAGAGTCCCAGCAGGGCTGGATTAAGGGATGGTTTAACAGATCCCCTTGGCTCACTACCCTAGTCTCCATACTCTTAGGACCCATGTTTATTCTTTTGCTGTTGCTCACTTTCAGGCCATACATTCTCAATTACTTACTCTGGTTCATTAGAGAACGCTTGTCCATAACCCAAGCCATAGTTCTTACCCAACAATATCAGGCTCTTAAACAACAAGAAGGACTATAGGTTTTAGGATTAAAACCTCACAAAAAGTAATGGGCGAATGAAAGATTTTAGTTTGCTGAGAGAAAATGTATCCCACAGGCCTTGGTCCAGGACAAGGAAGTTGGCCCCAAACCAAAGGCAGACAAAAAATCTTTTATGGGTCACACCTGGCCAACAGACAATGTGGAACTTTCTGGAGTACATTCTGTGGTTTTTCCTTTGTAGAAAAGCAGGTAACACCTGGGTGACCACTCTAATATGCCCCTTGCTTGTATGCTGATCTGCGTTTTTTTCCCATATAAGGAGCTTGCACCCCATGCTGGGGCATGCAGCTTTCTCAGTATTGTTGACACCTGGATGCGCGTTCGTTCAATAAACTCTCTTGCTTTTGCAACTCTTCATCTGGTTTCTGAATCTCTGGGTCTCCTCGAGTTCCTGAGGCCCTTAGGGGTCTTGGGTCTTTCATAATGAATACCAAGTACTGTGTTGAATACCTTAATAATTCTCATATTATATCTTTGGATGATTTACAAACATTCTTTAAATGTTTGTAATTAAATTTCATTAAATGTTTTATAGTTGATAAAAATGAAATCAAGAACAGTGAAAAAATGCAACTTAAGATTCCACAGTTAATACAAGGAGAACCATAAAGCAACTTAGTCTATAGGTAAACTAATGCCTCCCAGGTAATATATTCTTAGCATAATTAAAATATTCTGATAGAGACAACTATACATAAGAGGATCAAAATACTTGCTAAGATTAGGCAGAAACTCTCATGTCTGTTGGCTAGAAAAAGAAATCTTCCTTACTATAATTAGGATATTTTTTCCAGTTAGTAACTAAAATGAATTAAAGTACATTAATCAGGGGAAATTTGTCATCTCACACTCCAGAATTCATGAGACAGGTAGCTCCAGATTAATTCATTCAACACCTCTATATAGCAAGGTACCAAGCATTCATGATATGGATTACACCATTCAGAGGATAAAGCGGGAAAGTGAGACATTGAAAACAAAAAGTAGCCCTAATTAGACTCCTAAAACTTCTAGTGTTTTTAATTTAGAATAGTCAAACTCCTCCAGAATTATTAAGATACATATATTTTTTCTGGCCTCAAGTTTAATTTATGGTTTCTCTTTGAAAAGACGTGTCTAACAAACCCCGAGGCTTTTACATATTTCCTTCATACCCATGATAAAATTTTAAAATATCAGCACCCACATTCTGTTATGTATTTTTGTGAGGGTCAGGATAAATTAATTTAAACTAAAAGGCTTAAATTTTATATATCAACAGAACATATAAGTTGAAATTTAATCTGTATTGCATAAATGTTAAAATGGAGATATCTAAAAGATTATTGCATCATGAGAACAGAAGATTTATAACTTGAGTTAATTTCCTTATGAAATGGCTGGGGTGGCTTAACTCACCTTTCTATCATCCCATAATGGAGCAACTAAATCTTATTTATGAAGAACAAAGATATCACTGGACACCAAATCTATTGGCTTTTTTGATTTTTTACTTAACCTCTGAAACCTTAAGAGGCAAGATTTCTGTTGTTTGAAAAATGCTAATTATGTGGATTTTATAGTAGTGTAAATTAAACATGACTGTGTGAAAAGCACCTCCAATTCAATGGTTTGATATAAAATTGTTTTTTTCATGCCCACTGTGGTTCCTTCTAGGATAATTGGTCCAGCCATTAATGAAGTATTGCTAGTTTCTTTGGAAGAAGATAAATATAACATGACTAATAAAAAAGGAAGTCTTAAAGCCAATATACCCAGCCTGCATCTCACAGATTACATGTGTCTCAGGATAATTATGAATACAGCACAACACATTTGTGGATGATACCATACTGCAATGTCAAAAGACTGGACACCTATATCTTAAAACTTCTCTCTGTGAACTATAACTTTCATAGACCCAAATGATAAAATAATGTCTAAGCACATTTTTGTGGAAAACCATAATTATCTTAATAGAGGAAGCAAACAAATAATGGTGAATAGTCTGGCACAGTCAGTTGCCCTGTTTTTTTCTATCATTTTCTCCATTGTTGCTATTTTATTAAGATAATGTATAGATTACTGATATTAAACTTTTGGCTCATGCTTTCTCCAATCTTGCCTATTGCCTTGTAATTTCATTTATGACAAATTATAATAACTATTTTCCAAGTAAAAATTAAATTTTAATATAAAAAATGTCATTACTTTTCGTCCTTTTGCCTTTATTGCTTCTGAATTTAAGGTATTTCTTGGAAAAAGAGATATGATGTAAAGATTCTTAATTCCATCTTTCCTATTATTTTATAAGCTTAAGGCTTTGAATGTTCAAATGAAGCTTTCATCTCTATATGTGATGTTATGTAAGACTCAAATACAACCTATGTATCCCAGTAAGTCATTTGAGGAGACAGTATATCATTTCTACTATTTGAAGAAATATCCCCTAAGCCAATGTAGATGATAAAGAGATAGCAGAAAGGTAGGATACAGATGGCTAGGTGCTTCCAAATTAGATGCATTACTTTTATGAGCTCTCCAGCAGCTACTTTTCTTAATGTATACTCATTTCAAGTACAAAAGTGAGAAATAGTTGTTATTTTGTATAGGTCTTTCCCTGTGCCGATTTAAGGTTTATCCAAGCCTGACAGTGGGGGCATATGCCTTTACTGCCAACACTCAGGAAGCAGAGGCAGGCAGATGTCTGTGATTTCAAGGCCTACCTGGTCTACAGAGCACGTGACAGGACAGTCTCCAAAGCTATACAGAGAAACATTGCTTCAAAGAAACAAAAACAAAAACAAAAAACAAAAAAAAAAGAAAAGAAAAAGAGTTATCCTATGCTTCTCTTTGTTTGTTAATAACATGGCTTTTATTTTTGTCTTTTATAAATGAGTCAAACTATCTAATGTTATAAAAAAGTTGTCATTTTATTTTCTATATTAAAGTTAGAGAAATGTTGTATTAAAATATATGCAATATTTTGTTTTATACCCCTGATTTGATTAGTTTATTCTTAGACACTTCACTTGGTTTATTTGAAGCCCAAATGTGAATATTCTCTCAATTATGACTGCCACTCATTTTCTGTCATCAATTCCTTCCATAAAATACCCACATATGTGCTTAAATGCCAAAAAATGAACAATGGACAATTCAAAACTAAAAATACCCTAAAGAGTCTTCTAATCTATTAGGGTTATAATTTCAAACTAACTTTGCCATTCAAATAGACAAAGTACCCATAACTTAATATAATAATGGAAAAGAATGTGCTTAGCCTGCACTTCTTCTAAAAGTAGAGCAGAGGGAATAACAATGGACATATATGTTGAGAACCCCAAAAACTATGGTGGAGGACTGGGGAAATCAAAACAGGAAAGGTAAAAATGTCAATCAAGGGGTTCTTGTTATTTTTTCAGGAGTAGACTACAGAATTCTAAGTGATGTAAATTAGGTACGCAGCCATGGTGCTTCTGAACTCCTCATTCACTTACATTTCAAACGCTGGGATTGTTGGGGTGTATCCTCAAATCTTCCTTCTAACTAGATTTTTTAAAAAAGTTAAGTCATAGCCATGGAAAACTGCTTAATCCTTTAAGGGACAAAATTCCTTGAAGAAGATACAAAAGATTTGTCACAGAATCACCCACCTGACTAAAGATGTGTTAGAATTGGTTAAGTGCTTGCCTAGCATGTATGAAACATTTGGTTTGTTCCCCAGCATCACAGTAAAAAGAAGTATTAAGTGAGTGACAACATTGTGACAACAGCAGCTAGTCCATCTAATGGAACATTTCCTCCAATGGCCAGAGGTTTCCTCTGATGAATAGTAATTTAAACTGACAGCTTTGCAATTAAGTTTACCAAAATATAAAAAGGAAAAAGAGAAAACAAGTTAAATTTGACTCTACACAAAAGACAAATTTAATTAGCATTAGTCTATACTATACATTATTTTGGTGCAATATGTTCAAAAGAATATCTTATATGAAATACAAATTTTACCTGCCAAAAAGTCACTTGTCGGAAAGTAGAGGTATATGTTGCAGTTGAAATGAGGTGCCCTGAGGCCTGTAGCTGATTGCCACAACAACAACTAACATTGAAAAGGTAGGCAAAGAAATAGTAGAGCAATAAACAAATGGTAACTGTAAAATTTAGAAGAGATCCAAAACACAATTACAGTAAATATTAAGCAACCGAAAAAAGTCTTCCACAGGTTACGGGTGTGTCCTCACATATGCTGATTTCCATGCTCATTCTAGGTCAAAAGTTATGCTAAGGTTTGGGAAAAGGTGAAAGAAACACAGGATTTTCTAAGATGACACAGAATCAGGAAGACAGTAAGGAGAATAAGGAGGGATATCTTCCCTATGTGCCACCTGAGTTCAGGTACTATGCCTGATTCATCTTTGTATTTCACAATATTTAGATTATGACTGTGACAAAGAAAGTCCAGTAAATATTTACTGCCTAATCATATAAATAGGTGAATGGATGAAAAGATAAGCATAATATAAATATATTAATTAAAGGAATACTAATAAAATTTGTACTGACAACTCAAATTGAATCAATTCAGACATTTGTATGAAAACAATTGTAAAACTGTGAAATAATATAGACTCTTTTTTTTGTTTTCTTGAGACAGGATTTCTCTATGTACCTTTGTAGCATATCCTGGCACTTGCTCTGGAAACAAGGCTGGCCTCAAACTCAGAGATCTGTCTGCCTCTGCCTCCTGACTGCTGGGATTAAAGGTGTGTGCCACCAACGCCCAGTGAAATAACATAGTCTTAAATAAGGCCTTTTAACCAGAGGCATTGTAATACTGGTATTTGAAATATATCCTCCAAGTCAAGGCACTTTTACTGGTTAATCACTGATAATCATAATAATATTTATTCTTATCTCCAGAAATTTCCTGGTAAATTTTATGTAACCAGGGATAATCTGGAATATCTTTTAGAATTGTGAGTCATGGGTTACTCATAGCATTGATGTATCTTACAAATTTATTCACGTACTATATGCCAAAATTTCAAGAAAACTGATTACACAGAGACCTAGTCTATAACAGAAATTCACAAAATATAGTTTACAAGTATTAGATGGAAAAAGAAGATTTTTCTTTTGCAAATTGATGTGCACTTTTTAAACACTGCTACTAGAAATATGTCATATTACTTGCTATTAAGGGTTCAAATTTTGTCCTTTACTACAGAGAGCCCAAGGGAAATGAGTCACTGCTAACTAAAGCAGTATGATAATCAAGAAACAAACATAGGATCTAGAACGGGAATCATTGCAGAGGAATTCACGATCTTAAGAGAATTTTGAAGATTTCAAATCAATTAGATACATCATATTTTAGCTAAAAGATCTAGATGTCTTAGGTCATTAGGAAAGGTTTTCATTTATTTTCATAGTTCTCCCATAAAAGAGTTCTAAATATTTGGTTAAGAAAAATATAAAATACCTTTCTGTGGGACTGAACATCCTCACAGCAATTTTCATTATGTTTGCCTACTTTTGTACGCTCTCATGAGCATTATTTAGTAGATGGTTCCCGAGAAAAATGGGACATTGAAACTCTGATCTTGCACATGGTATACACCATTAATTCAAGCAAAACAAAAAGCTTGGGAAAAGTTTGAAAATATGGAAAAAGGATTTCTGGGGAGTGGAAGCAACAATATATTTGCCTGATTCATGTTAAACAAGGCACCCATGTTAAACAAAAAGCTATTTTCAGGAGATTTTCCCTGGGTGCTACTTCATTGAATACAAAAGCAGGAAAGCTATGGCCCAGAGGCCAAGACCTAATCCTGGCTGGTAAATGAGAACCTGCCTGAAAGTCAGTATTTCAAATCTCCAGATACTCACTCCTGCTTCATGGACCTCAAGGAGCTTTCTGATTTTTTTTGAAAAGGAAGTGAGAGATTTTCAAAATCTGCTTCAATAGAAATGTGATGGGAAAGTAGAGGACCTTTCTGGTCCTAGAAGGAGGAAATGATACACTATGTCTAAATTTTATTTAAATAAAGCTTATTCTAGAATTTAAAACTTTCTACTTCATAGGATTTGTGAAAAAATTTAAAAAAAACAGTAATGACATGAACCAAATAGATAATTTATGCATAGATCACTTCCTTGTGGTTTTTGACATTTAGTGTGTATATACTTATATTTTAATGAATTTAATATTCAAAATGAGTAATACCTATGTTGATTTACTGACTTTCTGGCAAGTTTTAAAGTTCTTAGCTGTTTTTGTGTATTAAAAGTGCTTCTGTGGCTTGTGCATTTCATAATATGAACAATTTCCATTGCAATTATTTTGCTCAAGTTATGAGCTAATGTATAGTGCAAATAATAATGCAGTCCTCTTCAAATGTTTTTCTCTAGGGAGAATTGAGGGGAGGTCTCTGGTCCATTACTCTTTCAAGGTCGGTCCTATCATGCTCTAATTAATGGCAGCTCATTGATGACCACAGTATGGGAACAGTTTAGTTTCTTTTGCATCAAATTCCATGATAATTTGCAGTAGCAAAATATAATAAGGAAGCACTGTATAAAGGACACAGATTCTATGGAATCCTGAAAATCAAACCCACTATATTTTACTTCACTCAGTATCTTCACTCAGATAAATAGGGCTTATGACTATGCAGAACAAAGAATGGTACAATAGTTTTGCACACTATCCAAACTCAATGATTGATACTGATTAGTATTACTGTGTTCATTGCAAGCTTTAAGACAAATGGGGCAAATTATGAAAGAAATGAGGCTTTAAAGAAGAACAGGACGTTTTAGAGGGCAACTGTATGCATCAGAAGAAATAAATGAGAATTGTGTACTAAAAATACACTACATGGGTAGTATGGATTGAGAGGTGTGAAAGAAGATGGCAGAGACAGGAATGAGATTTAGGATTTAGTGAGGAAGAAGAGAGATAAGGGAGGGAGATAAGCAGGGACTAATCTTAAAAGGAAACATTAAAAGGCTTCTGTAATTGTTCATCAAATGATACTATCAACAATATATATATATATATATATATATATATATATATATATATATATCAGGAGAAAAGCATAAATCATGTGTCATTTCAGTGTTAATATCTTGTAATAGAAAATTTTCTATAATTCAATAACAAAAACCTAATTAAGAATTGACAAAGGTCTTAAACACAAACTTTGCTACAACAGCTATACAAATAGCCAATGAACACATTCTTAACATCACTCTTTATGAGAAATGTGAAAATAAAACACAAACAGAGGCCAGAACAAATATGTAGTTCAGTATGTAACAGTGCTTGGTGTCCACCCACAAAACCTGAGTTTGACCCAGGACCCACATGCTAGAAAGAGAAAACAGATTCTTGAAAGTTGTCTCCAAACCTAAACACATACATCATAGAAGTGCCACCCACTAAAAAAGAAAGAAAATTAGATTTTAAAATGTATTTTTTAAGGGCTGGAGTTACAGATCAATGGTATAGTGCTTCCATGTCATGAACAAATGCTTGGGCTTTGATCCTCAGAACCAGAAAAATACATGCCAATTCATACCCATTAATATGAGTGTTACAAAAATAAATAATTCAGCTTGGAAGTGGCAGTACATGTCTTTGCTCCCAGCAATCAGGAAGCAGAGGCAGGCAGATCTCTGTGAGTTCTGTACCAGCCTGGTCTAAAACAGGTAGTTCCAGGAAAACCTACAATGCCACAGGGAAACCCTGTTTTCCAAAACCCCCAAAAAGAGAGAGGTGGGATGGAGGGAGGGAGGAATAAAGAAATGAAGAAGGAATGAAAGGAAAGAGAGAGAGATAAAGAGAGAGAGAAAAAACTAAAAAATGCAGAAAGTAAATGTTGTTGCTGAAGCAGATAAATTAGTCTTTGAGGGTAACTGTTAAAAATGTAAAGTTGTAAAGCCATTGTGGCAAACACTTTAGTCATTTCTGCATAATTCAACAGAATTGCTATATGATGTAAGCATTGTACTTCAATACAGAATTGAGTCCAATATTTTATAACCATTTCTACAGGCTCAAAGAATTCATTTCTCTTGACTTGTAGCAAAAAAAAGACATATACTAACATTTCATCTTTTAAAAACTGATTTTTTTGTTTAAAAACGCTTCTACTGAATTTAGTTCCATGTCTGTTATAGTTTAACAAAAGCATCAGTAGTGAAGTAGTACAAAGCATAAAATAGATGAAAGAGGATCTGTGACATCTTTAGATTCCTGATGAATCCCAATGACCCATTGTGAAAGAAAATATGAATCTATGAGATTCATAGATACATATATTTGTGTTTCTAAAGGAGGTATTTTTCTGCATAGTATACAGAAACAACAACCATCATCTCAGCACGAATTCCTACTTTTAGTTCTGTTTCAGAAGAATCATTAAAAACTGAAAGAATACCCTAATCTGCTTGGTAGTTATACTATTTGGGAAAACTATTACACTAGACTTGATTTATGAATTTACCATAAGTAATATCTTGAAAGTAACACAGATGAAAAACTATATTAGCAATAGTAAATGACAAAACATGCAATTGAACAGTCTTGCAATTGTTGGTAAGAGATAATGAATCCTAATTATCTTCCAGGAGGGTGAAACCTTATTCTTCTGAATGTCTTCACTACCATTAGTACACCTGAAGTGTCTCAATTCTGCAACACATACACGAGAAACCACCTAGCCATCAATAAAGCTCACTGATATTAAAAGAATTTCTTCTCTTTTACCAAAACAGGAAATTACAAGCAGAACAATTTTGTGTCTTAAAACACTCTTTGCTGTCGGTCTACCTGTGTCTGTGTATTTAGTAATAGAATTTTGTTTGTTCATGTATTTAGTCATAAAAATTACATATACTAGCGATAAGCTAAAGGTCTCTCCACCTTTACTTCCAATTCCAGTCTCCCCACTACAGGTATCTAACTACCTAAAGTGAATCCATTTTGTGAGAAACTGGTGACCAAAAGCCCATTAACCAATAGGAGAGAAAGAAATAGAGAATCTCTGATGTTGAACAAGGAAACATAATGTTCTAAACACCTGAGCTTCCTGTGAACACATGGCATAAGAGGAGCTATTATAAGAACTGATGAGAGTTTTGGAATTTAGAATACCTGCAGTAGCATTTGATTTTATTGGGAGATTTACACTGTTTATGTGGAGCCCCAAACAGGTAAGGAAAAAGTTCACTGAATATATTCCTATTCCTTCTCAATCTCAGGAAAAATATTTTCAGGACAACAGCATGGGACTGGTATCTTAAGGATAAATGGTTGAGGTGTCTATACAACTTAACAAAAGGGAGAGTGGCCAATGATTTTCTCAGCATTTCTAATACTTGTTCAATTGTAACAGAGTCATGGATCCTCAGATCTTCCCACATTGTACCCCTACTCTTTTCTCCTTTTTTTTGGTTTTTTGAGACAGGGTTTCTCTGTGCAGCATTGGAGCCTATTGCGACACACACTCTGGAGACCAAGCTGGCCTTGAACCCACAGAGTTCTGGCTGTCTATGCCTTCCGAGTGCTGGGATTAAATACATGTGCCTCCAAAGCCTGCTGTACCCCTACTCTTCACCACTCTAACACCTGAGGTCCAATTCCCTTCCCTAGTCCTGTGATTCTTTCATATGCTCAGTCACATTGGATATTGGGGTCTTTGTCTCTTGGCTTGCTCCTGGTTTCTCATCCCTGCCTTTTCCTCTCTCAACCCCCTCAACCTCTCATGGATTGCTTCACTCTGGACATTTCCAGATGCCCCTGGGTATTTCTCCCTCAAATCTCCAGAAAACCTTCTAATTCCTCATGAAAAGCAAATACCATTACCATGTCATTTTTCTTTGTCCATTCAACAGGGTTTATTTAAAATATATGCAATAGAAACTGAACAAAACATGCAAAGATTCTTTTATGGAAAACCCTGTAATAATCAGATGAGGATATTATTTAGAAAGACCAAAAATATATTTGTTTAATTTTGAAATTAGTGAGAAACACATATTAACATGTTTTACACTTTTATTGTTTAGATATTTAACTAAATGACTGTCTGTGTAACACAAGATTTCCTGGTTCCAGTGTTTGCCAGAGGCAGACATAGGATTGTGTGCAACTGGAGGTAGAACATAGGTGCAGGAAATTCATGCCAATTCCCAAGGAAGAGCTCCCAAACTTCAAACCATTGAGTCATCTTTCCAGCCAGTCTCCAACTTCAATTAGGTTGGCTTTTCCTCAAGGAAACATTAGATGAACAAGTGTGAATTTGAAGAAACATATTGAAAGGAAAGCCAAACAGATACCATATTGAGCAGTGCATGATTTTTCTTGCTAATTCGTTTCCTTTTTTGAAAAACATGCTGTCTTTTTCAGTCAATTTATATTCTTGAAAGTTGCTTTGTAGCACTGAATTTCAGCTTTGGTCCCCTGTTTTGCAAATGGTTTAAAGTGGTGTCCATAAACAAACAAGTTTTTCTGTGAATACTCCTCTTAGGTGGGGAAACTCAAGTTATACATATTCTCTAGAAACTGCACTCTCACAAAAGTGAAGATTATGTCCTGCTGCAGGTGCTCCCTTTCCAAAACTGTTTTCAGAAGGACACATATCCACAAACTGACAATCAGAAAAATGTCCCGCGCAATAGTCTCGCCGGCAAGAATCACACAGGACATTCGGATCCTTCTGCAGGAAAGCTTTAATGCATCTTGAGAGGAGATCATAAGCTTACCAGAGCGGAGACCCCGAGCCAAGAATACCGTCCCCTAATAAAGGCTGGCAGCCCCGCCTGGGATGTGTCACCCTATGAATGGCTTCAGCTCCTCAGGCCATATGAGCCACGGGATAGGCAGAGATCAAGGAAATGGAAAATTACCCAGCGCCTGCGAAATAATTTACATTCAGTGCCTGCAGGCACCATCATTGTAATGGAGAATGCAGGGACGGCTCCCTACAGATCCCCCTTTTTTTATTAATTAATGATAAGGCTTTATATTTTTACAAGCAAATAGGTCACCCATATGTTGAGGGATAGAGGCAGAGGTTGTACCTTCCCAATCAAACATTAAGACTGTGTACAAGAGTCGCCATCAGGCTGTTAGCTTGACCCGAAGCGCTCTCGACCTGTCCTCTGCCGTTTTTCTGGGAAAGGGAGACTAGGGCAGGCAACCCTTATGCAGGACAACATGCCTCCCAGAGAAGCCTGCATATTGGGCAACTCTCTGTGTGATACCTTGCTTGACATCCCTCATGGGCTGCTCAAGCCAGACACTCTACCTTGTGCAATGAGCCTAGGCTCCGGGTGTGCAAGAGCTGTCTGACCGGCGGCCTATTGCTTAAGCATAGTTAGCCAAATATCAGTGGAAGCCCCTTGTTCCAAAGCTACAAGCGCTTGGGCGATAACCACCTTGTCTCTCTTAGTTTGAGCCCTGAGCTTACAGACCAGCCAGAGAAGAAACATCAATCCGCAGCAAACCGCTGCACCAAACAATCCCATCCCCACCCACTAAGCGATCTATGATGACAATCTCTCCGTCAAGGACAGGAGTTAATCTGGATAATAATAGCGGCTCTCAACTCCCGGGGAGAGGGTGGAGTTCAGACTTTGAAGGTCCGAAGGGGCTCTTCGGGTGAGTCTTTCCGGAATCCACAGTGGATTCTCTTCATCCTGTGGAAAAACACATATAGCTCCCCTGGATCTTATGAGAATAGGATCCGGGCCTCTCCAAAGACCAGTTAAGATATCTTTCCATTTTACCAATTTCTTTGGCCTTTCAGGTTCTGAGGTGTGGCGCTTGGCCGCAGTATGGCCCTGAGCGTCAAAGTTTATGAGCCTTTAAAGCCCCAGGCATTCCAGGCCTCCAAGAAGTGTTGAATAACATGCACGGCCTTTTCCCCTATCAAAGACTGGGAAAGCCATCTGTAATTTTCTCCGCTCCTCTAATGGTAAAAAGGAGTCAGTACCAAATAATGGGGGTGCTGATGGAAGTACACCCACTGGATTAACAGGTCTCTTAAATTTACGGGGGTGTGACCGGTTATCCCCTATTTTTTCTCCCTCCTTTTTTGTTTCTTTTTTACCTAGCTGAGCTGTTTCCTCTAAAACTTTATCTCTTGAGCTTTTAGAGTCATCAGAGCTATCAAGATTTAAAGCTTTAAACTTATTTATAGAATCATCTAACAAATTACTCACTCCCTTGTCATTAGACATCCCGGGAGGTCCTTTTTCCTTATTTGTTGTTGTTTCTCTTTTTATACACACTCCCTTGTCATTAGACATCCCAGGAGGTCCTTTTTCCTTATATTTTATTGTTGGGCGTGCCCCATCTCTCACTACATTTGGTTTCTGACATGTAATTCTGGACTTCTTTAAGATTGCTGCAACAGTGAGAAAGGTCAAAATGGCTCCTAGTAAAAGCACAGAAGCCTTTACACTAACCTCCCAAAATAGCAACATTCCCAAGCCAAAGTCCAGAAAAGACATACCTCTCCGAATTTACCACCCTGCAGTACTGAATCCGCCTTGTAGCCAAGGGGTCTCCCAGGTGCCGGCGATGTTAACAAGTTCCCGGGTTTCGGCACCAGATGTCCCGCGCAATAGTCTCGCCGGCAAGAATCACACAGGACATTCGGATCCTTCTGCAGGAAAGCTTTAATGCATCTTGAGAGGAGATCATAAGCTTACCAGAGCGGAGACCCTGAGCCAAGAATCCTGTCCCCTAATAAAGGCTGGCAGCCCCACTTGGGACGTGTCACCCTATGAATGGCTTCAGCTCCTCAGGCCATATGAGCCACTGGATAGACAGAGATCAAGGAAATGGAAAATTACCCAGCGCCTGCGAAATAATTTACATTCAGTGCCTGCAGGCACCATCATTGTAATGGAGAATGCAGGGACGGCTCCCTACAGAAAAACTCTGAGGTGAACAGCAAAATGTGATCAGATATTAAGATCCTATTTTTGCCCAGGAAAGCCAATATCTGACCTGGATTGTCATACCATGCTGTATTTTAAAACAAATATTTTGAATTTAATTAATGTCATAGTTGGACAGACAGAAATTGTTCTTTGTGGAACACCACTTACTTTACATCGACCCATTAATAGTCACTTCACACACAGATGGCCTCTGTGCATCAGGTGCCAGCTTTTTACGTGAGGCTTGGTAAAGTACAGTATCCAGGGATCCATTCCATCATCATCATCTTCATCAACATCTTCATCAACATCATCACCATCATTAATTTAACTTTTCAGCAGAGATTGTCTTCACAGTCCGGACTTACCTTGATCTCTATTTCCAGATAGGTCTGGCCTCACACTCAGAGATTCTCCTTCTTCCCCTTAGCAGTTGTGATAAAAAACGTGCAGCATCTTTCCAACTCACTTTTCATTCTTTACTTAAGCAACTTGTCATGGCCAATATCAAAGGGCACCAGAATGGCTACTGTGCATAAACCATGCAGAGAGTCCAAACTATTTGTTTTCATTCCCAGATCTTGGTTGTCTGTGAAACCTCTTTCATTAAACAGCCAGGTTTGGCAAAACCGGTGAATTCCCCTCACCAGCAGAGAACACTGACCGCAAGCACAACTACAGAAAGTCAGCAGAGAACACTGATCGCAAGCATAGCTCTGGAACTTTGATCACTTCCTGAACCAATCTGGCACATCAGTTTTGAACTTCAACCACAGGACTTGTGCACAGGTCTTGGGAAAAAAGCCTCTCCCAAATAATACCGCTTAATGTCTTCCAATAGCCATTTGCCATTGGAGGACAGGCTCCACTGGTGAACTGCCCTTGCCAGCAGAGGACACTGATCCAGAGAAAATCTCTGGACCTTTAATCCATTCCTGAAGCCAACTGCCACTCCAGCTGTTTTGGCCTGGCGAAAGTGTGCACAAGTCTTGGGAAGAAAAGACACCTTCCTACAAACACATTTGCTTACCCTATTTCTGCTGGCAGTTGCCATGGGAAACATCCTTCAACATGCTTTGCCTGAAGTTAAATAACTTAAGACAGTTTTCTCTGCTTAACTGCCTTAGAAACCACCTGGCAAGACCAGTTGAGAGAGACCTACCTACAGGCCTCAACTTGGCTGTGGCCTTTTGATCACACTCCGTGGTCTCTCATACCATGGACTACTATCAGCAAACATGACACACAGGAGGAGGTATACACCCAGGCCAAAAGCCTGGAGTATTTGACAAAAATAAAGCCCTGAAGGATTTGCCACCTCAACAACAGCTGCCATGATCTCTCCCCATTTTGCAATGCAGAGACTCATATTTGGACCAGCAGGAATTGCAGGGTGGTCAGATACACTCACTGTGGAAATGCAGACATCTAGTGCTATAATGCAGGCCCTGAAGTATCTACAGACATTATGGACACTTCAAGCTCCACAAAGAGCAGAGACAGGGAAAGAAACAAAAGGGATCACTCCTTTTGCAGGACCAACAAGACAGTCCATATCTGTAGAGTCGAAATTCATAAATATGCCTGCTCAGGATGAAGAGCTGATATATTATCCCTTTATAAAAGAGGACCCTAGGCCACCCTCTTCTCTTACATCCAGAATTCAATAGGCAGCCACTGCACAAGGAAGCCTGAAGGAGTGGAATCATTCTAATAAGCTACAACACACTTGGACAGTGCTTATGCTTTATCAGTTGACATACAAGTAACCTGATCCTGTTCTGAAAATAATGGAAGGTTTAGAGTCCCATATCTAACAAGAAAAATGTCTAAGTCCCCTTAATCTTTTATATTGGTTGTGAGGGCTTCCTCAGATGTTTAAGCAGAGGTGTAAGTTTTTGGGTCATTGGATTTATGCTCTGGGGAATTGGCATCATGATGTGATCTACAGAGTTGTTCTTGTGCTGTGTCAGCCTGTTGAATACTGCTATTCATCGAATAAGAGGACATGGGGATCTTTTTGAAAGACGAAGAGGTTGTCAACTTTTCCACCTGAGAGGATTTATGTGTTAAATTCCAATCTGCAGGTGTGGACAGTGTTGTAGGGACTTGAGTGAAGTGCAAATGCTAAGGAGATTCAGGGATAGTGCAAGTTTCTGGGTTTATATTGCTCTGGCCCAGGTTATTTTGGGGGCCTTGTAGTTCACTCAAGGTCCTGTAACACTATCTATTCCTGAAGATTAGACATACACACATATGCCCTACCAGGATGAATATATCCCTCAACCTCCCTATTTAAAAGTGGGGATCAAGGGTTTCTGATCTAGAACAAGGAGGGAGAATCATGAAACTACAGCAAGAGGAAGTCTCAGTACATAAAAATCAGGGCAAATTTGCCTAGAGTTGAAAAAATACAAACAGAAGATTCCTTTCACTGCCTTAAAAGCTGAGGGCGTCCTAACAGCAATCACTTCTTATAAATGGGACACTGATATTATAATTGAGACATCTGATTCTGCAGAGATTTCTGAATCCTCAGAAGAGGCGATAGTTACTTGAAGACCTACTAGAGGGGCCTTATCATCATCCAAAATTGAGTGAGAAGTTTGGGATGATGCCTCACCTTCAGTGGGTGCTCTGGAACAATTTTGCTCTGTCCCTGATTAGTACAGCTGGTGCGGTTCAACCAAGGACCAACAACATAGTCAATAACTGTAGATTGAATTTGCACACATATATGCTCTCAGTTGGAAGAGCTTACAACTGCTCCCTCTATAATAGATGACCCCAGGCTATCCTCTTGTGTGAAAACCAGAATTCAACAGGCATTCCGTGCACAAGGAAGCCTCAATAGATCACATTCTGATGAGAATTACTCGGGCTAGAAATCTGATGACCAACAACCTCCCTTGAATTCCTTAACAGCTGAGAGAGGCCTAACATCAAATGCAAAACATAAATGGCACTTGAATATTATTTTGGAGCATCCGGGCCTCTAGACTCTCTCATTTTCTCAAAAAAGTCACAGGATGCTTCTCTCTCTACTGGTGGGGCACAAACCGAGTCCATAATTGAGGGAGTTCTGAATGATCCTTCGTATTCAGAGGGTTTTGTGGAACCATCTTGCTCTGTCTATGGATCTTTTCTGCCCTTTCATTTCACTCAAGGGCCTATAACACTATCTATTCCTGCAGATTGGATATACACACATATGCCATCTACACAGGAAGATATCACTAATTTTCCCTCTTACAAAATGGGATCCAGGCATTCCTCCTCTAGGAGAAGCAGATAGAAACCAGAAACAACCATAGAAGGAACTCTCAATAGATCACATCAAGATCACAATGGCATTGCACAGCAATCCTACGAACCACAAACTCTTTCCAATGACTTAAGATTGATTGAGGTATAAAACCTAGCATAACTAATGAGTGGGACTTTGGTATTACCATGGGGACTGACATTCTTACACTCCCAGAAGAGGCCCACATTTGGGCTTAATCTACCTGACAGGCTATAACATCATTCTAGAGTGACTTGCTTATGGCTCCCCTGCAGAGCCCTCAGTGAACCAATTTTGCTCTGTCCCTGATTCTTCTAAGCCTTTGCACTTCATTGAAGGGACTATAGTCCCTTCCACTGTCCATTTCTGTAGACTGTATGTTCATACATATGCCCTCAAATGTAGAATAGCTCAAACATTTGCCTCTTACCAACAGGTCACAATGTTGTCATCCTCTTTGAGAAGCATACATAATTTAGGAACTACAGTGTAACTAAGACTCAATGGATCATCACCAGTTTACCATGGCCTCAACCAGAAAATCCTTGACCCACACACTCCTTCGCCTTCCTTAAAAGATGAGGAAACAATAATATTTAACACATCTGATGGATGGGCCTTTGTCATTTTTCTTCAGTCTTCCTTTTCTGAGGGATTTCCTTCATCCTCATTATATACACAGGTTAACTCAAAAAACGTTGCAGAGTTCCTAGCAACGACCACAAGTGAGAGAGGCATTATGTTTATACCTCTCCCTGGAGGGTGATGTGAAAACCTTTTGCTCTGCCAGGAGTCTTTCAGCATTTGTAGTTCACACAAAGTTCTGTGTTGTTGTCCATAAATGCAGACAAGAATTTCACACATGTGTTATCCCAGGGAGAATAGCTGACCCAATCTCCTTCTTACAATGGTTGCCCCATGTGTTCCTCTCTTAGGAAAAGCAGATGGAAACAGAAAACCACAGCAAAAGGAAGCCTCATTTGATCACATACTGATTAAAGTGGTGTAGGCTAGAAAGCCTATGGCACACACATTCACAGCTCAGTCCTAATATTGATGAAGTCATCACATCCATCATATTATTTGAAAGGGTTTAATCTTAACTCTAGTTACATGTGGGTCTCTATACTTTCCATTGTCCTGACATCAAACAGAGGTAACTTTCATATACACTAAATACATCTTACCTACTTCTACCTGTGATATATGATTTCTTCATTGTTCCACATCTACATGTTGGATTCCATACCTCTTTTCCTGTCCCTGATTCTTTTGGGCCTTTGAAGTTCACCCAGTGGCATTTAGAAATGTCCATACTGGCATACTGAACCTGTCAACCTCCCCCTTCCTATGATGATAATGCTTTCCAGTATACTTCTAGGAATCTATGGACAATACATAACAAACTAAGGAAAACTGATTCAAACAAGTAGACCCTCAGCAAGAGTGCATCACAATTTTTCCCTCAGAACAAGATGGCTTCAATCATAACTCTCAGAACTAGAATGCTTCAGACCAATTCACATGCCCTAAATGGGCCAGTTATGCCCGTTTACAAGCTGATAGCCAAACAGCATGCCCATGACTCAATAAGCTATGAGACATATATGTTTAATCCTAATGGCCTAAGAAGTGCACAGATATATATTTCCCTTTATATTTGTTATATATTTATAATCCCTCATTAGCAGATAACTCACATCTTTTAGCATAGCAAATTTTCTCATAAATAAACCTAAGCCAGTACCAGGATATAATCTAAACTTCTTTTTACCAAAGCAGTATACTGATATATGCACACTGAGAAACAAGTTCTTTGGACTTTCCTTAGTAGATCAACATGCAATGTAACATACATATCTTTATTTACGTGATCATAGAGTTTCCCTAGAGACCAAAATGTGTACCAGAAAAAATAATGTTGGGATTTAGATGTTTGCATTATTCACAGGAGGCAAAAGATTCCTAATCATTAATCAAGGGAATCTGAGGTCTATCCAGTCATGGAGAATAGAGGTGAGACATTTAACTTTCATGCCAGAAGCCTCAGATCTTCATATTAAGTAGAACAAAGGTTTGTATATTTCCATCCAAGCAAGTATTCCTAGAATATATCTTTATTCTCAACTGGGACTAAGAAATTCCTGCTCTAATCAGAGGACGTTAGAGATATACCTGAGTTTATGACTGTAAAATCATGGCTCCTCACTCTGTGGAACAAGAAGAAATGAAATACTACCCTCAAGATTCTGAATCTTTCTAATTCCATGAAAAGAGGGACAAAAGTAAGAACTAGACATAAAGTTAACAAAACTAACCTACTGAACAAGGGATACTTGGAAAATTCTCATATGTAGCAATTAACTTATTTCTGCTAACCACATGAGCATAGCATCTGATTTTCAGGAGTGGACTAAGATTGGCATGCAGGACACCATTTTCAAAGGGGAGAATTCAGACACTATTATCCCTATTATACTGTGTGATATGATATCCTATGAAGATGTAAACTACAGAGCATAAAATGTGTATACTATGGTGTTTCTACAATGGTAAATGGTGATTAAAAGTAAACCCTGTCATTAAAAAATGATATATCTTCATTGAATTCATGGTAGCCCTAGGTTTACACTGTTTCCAAGAATAACTAACAGTGGTTGAGACCTTTTCCCTCTGTGCCTGGTAGACCTTTCCTATACCCTTGTCCAAGTGAAATACGGAGAACACTGATTTGAATATCCTTCACAAAATATCGAAAAGCTAGCTTGAAATCCAGAGCATTTACAGATAAGTTCCCACAAAAATTGTCAATTTCCTGTTCTTCCTGATAATTCCTTAAAGGTATTTATAAGTTTGAGAACCTAGCCCCATGAATTTACACCTAAACTCTGAGAAGGATGTAAAGAGTTGAGCTGGGCGTTGGTGGTGCACACCTTTTATCCCAGCACTCTGGAGGCAGAGGGAGGTGGATCTATGTGAGATTGAGACCAGCCTGGTCTACAAGAGCTAGTTCCAGAACAGCCTCCAAAGCCACAGAGAAACCATGTCTCGCAAAACAAAAAACAAACAAACAAAAATACAAACAAAACAAGATTTTACTCATGTCTTCTGTGGATTTGCCAGAGAAAGACATTTTCTATACTTTAAACAAGAATTTTCCTGGATCATGCTCTTCCTTAAAAGTAAATTATGCCATTCACACTTATAACAACACCATTGGAGATTCTCAGCCCTCCCAATTTTGTCTGACTTTTTTCACCCTATGAATGACAGGAGTTAGTACTCCTCCTTTTTAATCAGGGAGCTGTCATATTTCACTTTTCTAAGTATGGCCCATTGATTTGCTTGCTTACTGAGAAACATTGTTCAGTATAGTCACAGATCACAGAGAACCAAGAGAGCAAGCAGAGCTTGGAATCTATGTACTTCCTTCAATTCAGTCAGCAGAAACTGCATTCTTACCATTGCAGCCCAGATGTTTTAGGTTGACTGAAGACAAATGTCACTATTAGATTTATCTGGAAAAAGACAAAGTTTTCAAGAATCCTGAGACTGTTGACATTTATCCTGCAGATCCCACTCTAGATATGAATATACCAAATCACAGTGAAGATTGGGAATCTGAAGACAATGTTCTAGGACTACAGTGGACTGAATTTTACAAGATATGCAAATGTCTCCTGAAAATGTATCAGATTTTCCTTATGTAGCAATGGCAATATAAGTTCCACTTTTTTGATAGAGTGTGTCTTATGCAGACAAGTCAACTCCTTCTCAGAAATCCTATTTACCTATATTCTTCATTTTTCCACCTATAACAATGGGAGCATCAAATATTTCTTCCAATGTCAAAGAAAGCCCAGACCCCTAGCTATAAAAGTGATTATTCCTACTATATAACGATAAAATTTCAGCTCTAGGCTGGGCGGTGGTGGCACATGACTTACATCCCAGCATTTGGGGGGCAGAGGCAGGCAGATCTCTGTGAGTTTGAGATCAGCCTTGTCTACAAAAGCTAGTTATAGGACAGCTTCCAAGGCCACAGATAAACCCTGTCTCGAAACACCAAAAAAAAAAAAAAAAAACAGAATTACAGCTCTAGTAAACAAGAATGTAAATACCTGATATTGAGGAAATGTGATGAGTGATCCATCTAATAATCTTGGCTCATATTTTGAGAACTGCTGTTCCAGCATTAAATAATTTTTGAATCTGACATTTTTTTCTGAGGGTTTATGGCATTTACCTTGTCTTATGTACTAGGTACTACATGTTCTCTAACTAAGGAATAGTCCCTTGCGAGTTTGTTTCATGACTCATGTAGTATGATATTTAACTTAGAGATATTCATATATGAGAGACTACCTCTCTGAATAATGTCTAAACTAGATATGCCAGAACCTAGTATTTGCAAACTGAGTCGAGAATTCATGTCATCTATGTTTAGCCAGCCATCAGAAACTGAGAATTCTGCCAAAAATACCTAGATCTTAACGGCTAACACAAAATAGAGGAAGCAAACTTCTAAGCCTGTATCATTCATGCTGTTACAAACAGCATTTGAATGCTACTTGGTCTTCCCAAATTGAAGACAACATGTGGAATTGCAAACATCTGAAATAGTGTTTAAAAATGGATGATAAATGTGATATGATATTCCTCTACTGCTAATCCCTTTTAAGTCAGGGGAGTATGATTTCTACCTCCCACTCACCAAGGGCATTCTGACATTCACTTTTGTTTAAGATGGTCTCACTGTTTTTCTTTCATAGAAGGTGTCAAGTATTCCCATTCATCCATTATTACTCCATACCTTTTCAATTTTGTTAGACATGAAACATAGTACTTAGACAAAAGCCTGCTTTTGACTGTGTCCTTTATAACAATGGAATATTAACTTTTATTTTTATCTTCCATGGCACTCACATTTGTCAATTTGTACAACTGGGTATAAATCATTTTAATGCTCAGTAACAGGGACTAAAGTGAAGGGAGCCCTATGATTCTTCCTCTGTAGAAAAAATATTGGGTACTTTGAGACAACAGGATAGATTATAAAGCTTATAATGCATCCTTGGCAAATCAGTGTGCTCCAGATATTCTATATTGTCTAAGGTGGTTTTGGTTAAAAGTATCTCGTAATAGAAAACTCCAAATGTTTTCTGTTGGCAAGTGAGTGTCTCAAACAATCGTGTTTTCAAAGAGACTTCAGAGTTACCCCTCTGATCTCTAGTTTACCTTTCTTCGTATGGTCACGTATTATTGCATGCAAGAGCCGCCCCATCTGAGAAAATCAGAAACTTCAACACCTGCAAGAGATGGGAACACTCTATATGCATGAAAATTTAGCATGGAATAAAATATAGACATGGATTCATCTGCCTAGAACCCGGTAAATGTACTTGAAATTTTGGTATCAATTGTAGAGAAAAAGACATTCTTGTGGAATTATCACTACTCAGAAGACAAACTGTACTTCAGGTTAATATACTGCATTCTTTTTGGACTCACAAACTTTTGACTAATCATATGCATATCTGTAGCTGGGGGGCATAATGAGAAGCTAATAAAGCAGGACCCACATATACTCCCAGTACCCAAGGTAACTTAGGATTTTCACCACTGTCAAGTGTAAATTGGATTTCAACATACTGAAATTATATATATATATATATATATATATATATATATATATATATAATATATAATATATATATTCCTCCACTATTAAGGAGATTCAGAAATATTCCCTTATCCTCGCTAGTCGCTAGTTTCAGAAGTTTCCACTCTGCCAAAGAAGATATAGAACACACTCAACAAAATGTCACTATATATTCCTCTTTGAAATAAGCAATCTTTTCTGTATATGTGACAATTTCAGTCCTTTTCTTGCATGACAATCTTGCATTAGAAATTAAATATCTATACAAAGTAAAATCAAATTAGTGTATTTGACCATCTGTACATCAGAACATTCTTAATGCCAAAACATGATATTAAACATGCTTCTCTGGCAAATAAGACTTTTCTTTACCTTCCCTTTTCATATTATATATGCATGGTGAATCTCCATGCATAGCATGTAACTACACAGCCTGTAATATCCAATCTCACTACTAATGTGTGTTGGAAGACACAGTTATTAATTGCTGAAATGCTTCCTTATACTGATGTGACATTGAAATAACATGTTACCCATATTGTATCCAGTAGTAAATAATCGTAATTGTGAGAATCCACACTTTGTTCTATGTCACGTAGTTTAGGATAAACTTGGAAAGTCCACAGAGAAAGCAATTTTTGTTCTTCCTCTTTGTTAAATGATTAGAGCATGTCAAGGCTCATATGGAATCCATAAGGACAACAACCTTACAAATTGGAAAGAAGATTTGGATGTAAAGAAAGAGAGGTTATGTATTTTACTATGCAATATGTTGAGACAAATAACTTCCTTTTCTTTCTCACATTAAAATTTGGTGTGCAACTCTTTGTAACTCCACAAGATGGCTTAGTACTTTGCTTTCTTCTACTCTGTCTTACACAATTCCTTTATGAGGATTTTTTCAAGAGTATTTTACTTGTGCTATAATGCAGTTTACTCCAATCTCCACAGACTCATGAGGTAAGTCTCAGATAGTCTGTGTATGGTAAATGCACATCCTAGTTGTAAGTACTCACCACTAGAATCCACTCTAGTTAGAGTTCACAGAGAGCAATCATAGTAAGCATATCAAGGATTGGAGGCCACTGCCAGAAATCTTTTCAAAACCAGTCACAAGTAGTATTACTGTTTTCATTTATGCTCAGAACTGGGTCGTTGAACACAAAACTAAGGAGCCAGTATGGTTGAAACAGGAGCACAAGCTGTTCAAAAACTAAAGTTGATACTTGTTGTCTTCTAAATTTCCCAAAAGTCATGGATATCTTAATTTTTGAAGAAATGCTAGATTAAGAAGCAGTGGTGGTATCCATTTCTGCTATAGACTTCATAGGAAGAAATTCAACATTTGCCTAAATTGATAGCAATTTTCCTCCTTATCTGAAATATATGGCCATCATCGATGACAATTATGTTAACTAATTTTGACTTATACTTGGCATTAGATTTCCTCTATTAAAAATGTTCTTGCTATCTGCTGCCTTAATAATGGTGAAAATTACCCCTTAGTGAAAGACCCCATTCAGTGCTTCTCCATTTGGCCACCCTGATGGCACAGTGTTACTTTGAATATAGTGGACCTCATGACTTACTCTTTTTATGAAATGATCATGAGAATTTTGTCTTCTAACTTTAAAGGACCAATTGCTTATCTATAAGCACAATATAAGCCTTAATGCACTTGCTCTACCAAGAGTGTCACAGAAAATCATATTTTACAAAGCTGGGGGCTTAAAGTATTACGCCTTTTAAAAAGTGCTCTCACTTCTTTCCCTTTCTTTCAAGTAACATAACACATATTCCTTCAATTAGCTTGCACAGCAAGGTAGGTCCATAATATCATGCTCTTCATTGGGATACTTCAGATGTACTCCCACTGACCAAGTGGCTATTCACCTACCCTTCTAACACAAAGGATCTTCAACAACAGTTCAAAGGTCAACATCTTCGTAGAAGAAATTCTGAGATTTGTGTCCTACATGCATTGAACATTTGAAAGATGAGTCTATTATAACCTTAATGTTCTCTTGGAATATGGTGCAGTACATTGGTCTTCCTCCACTTTATAAGGTACCCTGACAAATTTCTGTCAAAGGTATCCAGAACCTCAACTTACATTGCCCAGTTTACATTCAGTTTTTCCACTCTGTACAATATGGACTTAAAGGTTCAATGTAAGTCCAAAAGTATTCTGATTTCTTGTAACCAGCCAGTTCGCTGATGTATAACTACCCATTAAATGATAAGAATTTCTCCTTCTGCACAATAGGCCTATAAATATCTTAACAATTATGCTGAAGTATTTATAAATCAGGACGTGGAGATGTCACATCCTCTTTTCTTAAATTTTGGAACATTGGATATTTGCACTACTCTGAAGGCATTAAATACCTCCTAAGGTGCTCCAAAGTGATTGGAAGTAGGATTTCACCAAGAGGGTCCAAGAATATATCCTTTTACCCTTTGTACTTCCAATTATCTTCCCCAAACTTAATTTAAGAAGGCATTAACCTACTAAAAGTGACTGCAGATATGCTTCATTTCATAAAATTTAACAGTCCTCAATGCACAAAGCAATCTCATAAATTTTAGTATTCTTTGGGAAATAGACTTATCAGTATTATCTTATTGAAGGATATGAACTTCTCCTTCTGCACAATAGGGCTATTTATATCTCACCAATGAAACTGAATTATTTACAAATCACACCATGGAGATATTCTATAATCACCTTGTAAATACGGGATCATTGGATATACAAACTTCTCTGAAAGCATTACAAAATCTCCTTAGGTGCTCCAAAAGCAATTGAAGTACGATTTCACCCAAAATTTCTAAGAATATGTTCTTTTACCCTTTGTTCTTCCAACTATCTTCCCCAAAACTTAATTTAAGAATGCATTTCTCTACTTAAAATGACAGCATATATGCTTGCTTTCATAAAAAGTTAACAGTCGTCAATTCAAAAAACAGTCTCATATATTCTATTTGTCCTTTGGGAAATAGACTTATCAATATTAACTAATAGGGTGTCATTTTAATTCAAGGGCAACTATACTGCTGCATTTTAATGCTGAATGGTCATCAGATGAGCTTTTTTCACAAAAGGCATTTACTTGTCATCTGTTTCATGGTCATAAGCTTGTTCCCAACTAAATGGGTGTACCAGTCATTCCATTCAAACTATTGACACTCAAGGCCACAGATTGTCAAGTAGATCCCAGTCCTAAATTTTATTACCTTATGGTAGAAAAACTGGTGTGGGTCCCAACACTCATACATATGTCTGAACAGCTGAATAATCTTAAGGAAGAGATGCAATTGACAATGGAGTTTCTATGTTTTTCCTATACTCTAAGAAGGTGTGAAACATTTTGCAATTCTCTGGTAATTCTGATGATCTATGTCCTGTGACTTCATGATCCCAAGACCTCCCTCTCTGATACTGGGTATATTGAACCACTTCATATGGGGATTCCAATCAATTATACATCTTTATTGTACTGAGGCCCCAAATCACATGCTTTACCCTTGAGCCTTTAGAACTTTCTCATAGAATGGGATCTACCCCCAATCTCTATCCAAGTTGACTTCTGTTTTCTTCTCAACAAGGAGACCTCAGACCTTCCTGTCAGCATGGTGTTACCAAAGGAAATTGAGATGTTCTACTTCTCATCAAGGTAATAATGTTCTGCTCTATTTTGTAGCAGAAGAACCATATAAATTCACCTAGTGTCTGCATAACAAATCTAAAGCTTCCAATCAAGTTTTCATTATTTAGCTAGCCTATCATTTTACATTCAGAGTGATTATCCACACAGAATACTAAAGTGACAGCTACATCGTGGACACCAACTGATAAAGAATGGCATTAAATTGCTCCCTAAGCTTTCCAAGATGACATTAAACATGGAAATGACCTTGTTGTTATTTCTATTGTTGTTATATTCTTCTTGTTTCTGTATTTGTTTTAAGTTTAGAAAATAGTAAGTTAAACACTTTTATGTTATTTAATTCCTGCCATTAAATATCAGCAGCCATGTTGTGATATTTAAAGTTTTTAAATCGTCAAAGTCTATCATATTATTTTGGGCAGTCCCAAGGCCCTCTCTCCTATATCTAGGTTGAAAAAGTATCCCTGCATATTGAAAGGTCCCCAAAAAGCCATTTCATGCAATAAAGTTAAATACTGTTTCCACTTCCAGTGTCCCCAAATGATGCAAAAATCTCCAAATTAACTTCCATCTTTGAGAGTCTGCTTTGGGGTATGCAGGTTACCCAGGTGTTGCTCTGGAGTCTGAGAGCTCTTATTTGCTCAGGACAGCTGTTTATGTGTGTTTCTGCAACATTGTCTTGACCCCTTCACTTATCACTCCTCTCCACAAATGGTATTTAGGAGTTACACTCAGTGCTTACATGTGACCCTCTGCTTCTGCTTGCATCAAGTACTGGATGAAGGGACTATGCTGGTTTTTAAAGTAGTCATCAATCTTATTACAGTGAAATAGCATCTAAGATACCCTCTAAACTACCTCTCAGATTCTTAGTTGAAGTCATCCTTGTAGATTCCTTAGAATTTCCTTATTGCATATATTCTTTTTAATCCCATAATGGCTTCTTCTATCACGATGTTACACTCGTTGTTCTTCTCTGCCCTTGCTCCAACTTGATATTACTGATCACTTCCATTCCCACCTTCCCCTTCTCCCCTCCCTTTTCTCCTATGTCCCTCCTCCCTCCTTTCATGCTCCCAATATACTAAGGAGACAATCTCTCTTAGAGTCCTACTTGATTCCTAGTTTCACCGGGGTCATAGATTGTAGGCTGGTTATCATTTGCTCTGTATCTAATATCCACCTATGAGTGACTACATACCATGTTCCTCTTTATACCTCACTCAGCATGCTTTCTGCTATTTTTATCCATTTGTCTGCAAATTTCAAGGTGTTATTTTTACTGCAGAGAAGTAATATATTGCTTATGTTTTTGACATTTTCTTTATCCATTCTTCAAGTGAAGGGCATCAAGTTTGCTTGCATTGCAGACTCTTGCTATTACAAAGAGTGTTGCTATGAACATAGTTGAACTGATACCCTTTTGGCATCAACATGCATCATTTGCTTGTATGCCTAAGACTGGAATTGCTGGATCATAAGGTAGATTCATTCCTAATTTTGTGAGAAACTAGCTGATTGATTTCAAAGTGACTGAATGTTTTCATTATTTTCAGCAATGAAGGAGTGTTGCCCTTTCTCTATGTCCACTCCTGTAGAAGCAGTCATTGGTGTTTTTATTTTAGCCATCCAACAGGTACAATGGTATCTCAAAGTTGTCCTGGTCTGCATTGCCTTGATGCCTAAGGATGTTGAGCAATTCCTTACCTGCCTTTTGACCATTTGCCATTTCTCTGTTGAGAATTCACTATTTAGTTTGTTACCCCATTTTTAATTGGATAATTTGTTGTTTTGGTTAATTTCTTCTTGAGTTTCTTTTTATATTATTGATATAAGGCCTCTGTCAGAATTGGGGTTATTGAAGAACTTTTCACATTCTCTAGGCTGCACTTTTGTCTGGTTCCCTATATCCATTGCCTTACAGAAGCTTCTCAGGTTCAGGATTTCCCATTTATTAATTCTCATTCTCAATGTCTGTGCTACTGGTGTTATGTTAAACAAGTGGTCTTTGTGCCAATGCATTCGATTATATTTCCAATTTTCTCTTCTAAGTTGTTCAATGTGACTGGTTTTATGTTCAATTTTTGATTTATTTGGACTCCAGTTTTGTGTATGGCAATGGATCTATGTGCAAATCTATGTGCAAATCTACATGTCCAGTTATACCAGCTCCATTTTTTAAATATACTTTACATTTACCATTGTATGATTTTTCTTCTTTGCCAAAAATCAGGTTTTTGTTGGTGTGTGTATTAATATCGGGGACATTGATTAAAATACTTTGGTCTAATTGTAAGTTTTTGTACCAATACCAAGCTTCTTTCATTATTGTAGTTCTATAGTGGACCATGAAGCCAAGGGTCAATCACCTATGTAAGTTCATTTATTGTATAGGATTTCATTTCATATCCTGTGTTTTATGATTTTCCACAAAAAATTGAGTGTTGTTATTTCATGGTCTGTAAAAGAATAGTGCTGGATATTTGGTGGAAATTGAATTGAATCCATAGATTAAATTTGAGAAGTTTTCAATATTTAATGTTTTGATCTATGTCTGCAAGAGCATGGAACACCATTCAAAATTATGATATCTTCTTTAATTTCCTTCTTTAAAGAATTGAAGTTCTTGTAATACAGGACTTTAACTTGTTCAGCTATTTTTAACTCTAGATACTTTCTATTGTTTGTGGTTATCAGGAAGGGATATTTTTTTCTAATTTTTCCTCATGTCATTTATGTATATAATATATATATATATATATATATATATATATATATATAGTGTGTGTGTGTGTGTATGTGTGTGTTTGCATATATTTTTTTTCAGACTACTGATTCTTAAATAAAACTTGTATGCTTTCCTAAGCATAATAATTTTTAAAAGACTTTAAACACTTAAAATATGAATATTTTTGAAAGTAACGGCTGTAGGGGAAGCTGTAGCCGTGCCTTCTTAGGGGCTGGCTACAGGTGTGCCTGACCACACTTGTGAGGGCATGGTCACAATGACTAGTGTGACTGCATTTTCGTTTTCGGTTTCTCTTTGGTACTTGCTGTACAGACTGCTGCCACGCCGGCTGGCTAGGTCACTCTGAAAGTAAGGCTTTTCCCTATTAAATAACCTTATATTTCTACCTGACACCGTATTGGTAATTTCCCACTATATCTGGTGTCAGAAGTTGGATATTGGAAACCTACACCCCATTTGGGACAGGCTGTGGGTTCAACCCAGCCTGCGGCCTAGGCCTGGAAAGCACCCTCTCTCCACAGGTGCTCCCGGCTAGCAGCCGTCCCGCTGCCACTGACCTGCTCAGAACCATCCACCCAGCTCAGAGACAGTTTCTAGCTGCCTAGAGAGGAGGTAGGCCTCGGCTTTCAGCAGAGGCTTGCCCTGGCCGCTGCTGTGGGAAAGCCACATCTGTTTAAGTGATTGCAGCCTCAAGGCCGTATACTCTCTAAGATAAGCGCAGCCGCCTTTGTGACCTCTCTCTACCTCTGACCGACTGTTGCCAAACGCCTCAGAATAACTGAACGCCTGTGCTAACTACTGGTCAAATATATTTACTGCATCTGGAGTAGAAATCAGGTAAAAATATGGCGGAATATTTATCATTTGTTAAAATTGGTAATATTTTTGCTTATTACGTGAATTCACTGTTTGAGGCGGATGTTAATGTGCCAATTACTGGCCTATATGCAATAATGGCAGTTAGCTTGCTGGTACAAATATTATTACTAGCCAGAGGACTCAGGAATAGGGATAAGAATAACCTCACCACCTACTTGCGGGAAATAACAGCTTTACATAGTGAGGTTTTGGAGAACAGATTAGGTCAGACCACAATTGTGCAGCAAGTGGAACAGAAATTGGATGATAAGCTTTGCTCTGTGTCCAATACACTAAAGACAGAGCTGTCTGATGAGATGCAGCATATTTATGATAAGATAAACACAGAGAGGTCCTCCATGTCTGAGGCCTTATAGGCTAGGCTGTCAGAAGACCATGACCAGCTAAAGAATATCTGTAGCCAGCTTGAAACTCAGATAGTCAATGTTACTCATCAACTAAATGCAACGGTGCAAAATACCCAGCATAGTGTTAAAGAATTGGACAATGCCATTCAATAAGTTATTGAAGCATCCAAGGTAGCAGATCAGAAATTTGAGTCTAGATTTGAATGTTTGGAAGATAATTTACAGCACAGGGCTGACAGATTACATAGATCCATACGGTCGATTGATGAGGACTCAAAATCAGCAAATCATGACCTCGAATCTAGACTCCAATACCTACAAGGCAGTTTCCATGCCATCCAGATGCTGCCTAAGGATGATTGTATTAAAGACATAGAAAAACATGTAGATGAGCAGTTAGAGCAATTTAAAGATTCACTAACGTGCTTGGAATCTTTTATGATTAAGGAGATTGAAACTTTTCAAAAGGATATCATTGCTAGGCTTAAAGATCATTGGGATGCCTCAGAAGCAGAATCACTCCAATCCCAGGCACCTACTGCACTTAGGTATTGTGACTGTTCTTCTAAGGTTGTAACAATAAACCATTAATGTACACAGCTACCATGGTAGAAAAGCAAGCTTCTAAGAAACACCCTCATGGACGGATGGCTTATGAATGGCAACCTATACAGCTAAAGGATCTTAAGAATATTAAAGAATCAGTTGTCTCATATGGTCTCCATAGCCCATACACAAAAGAGCTATTACATTCCTGGGCAACCTTTAACAGGGTGACACCCACAGATTGGGAATGATTGGGAACTGCTGTACTTGAAAATTCGTGCCAAATCCAATGGAAGACATTAGTAAGGGAAGAGGCAAAGCTCCTTGTGCATCAGGACATAAAGGAAGGTTTTGAAGCCCCTCTAGATAACCTTCTTGGTCAGGGTATTTATGCTGATCCACAGGTTCAGGCTAAATATGATGACGATATACTGTCTCTATGCAGGAAAGCAGCATTAAATGCCTGGCATAAGGTTCGTAAGCAAGGAGAACACCTAAAAGCTTATACCAGAATAGAACAGGGACCTACAGAACAGTTCCAGGATTTCTTACAAAGGTTAACTAGAGCAGTAGAATTACCGGTAACAGATCCAGAAACAAGACAATCAATTATATATACAATAGCTTATAAAAATAGAAACCCAATATACAAAAGAATACTTTTGTCTTTAAAGATCAGATCAGCTCCACTAAAAGAATGGGTTTTGTATGCAGTCAACATTGATTATAATGTACAAGATACTAGAGCTTGGGTAGGAGAAGCCATTTCAAAAGGTTTAAAAAGACAACAGGAAGTTAAAAGGTCTAGAGGTGAGGATGTAAGGGCTTGGCAAGGAGAAGCACCTTACAGAGGTCAATATAGATACCAAGAGGCTAGAGGTTACTACTACTATGAACCAGAAGCTTGGGTAGGAAGAGCCTTCCCCTGGAGACCACAAAGGCTCCAGAAACCTAGATGTTTCAACTCTGGTAAAATGGGACATACTAAGAAAAATTGTAGACAAATAAATTCTAACAATGCCTCATACGGAAGGCCACTGCCTTGTGGATTATGTAGAAGATGTGGTAAGGGCAGACTCTGAACCAGTGAATGTAGATTGACCAGGGACATACAAGGAAACCCATTAAGGTCTGGAAACCCCGAGGCTTGGACACCTCTTTCAGATGACTTTAGGGTTTAGTTAAAATAGATAGTTAGGATGTGACATAAACAGATTATTGTATCTTCTAATATTTTACCTTTATGATTGTTAATTTTGGATATTTTACACTGTTAAGTTTTATTCCTCTTTCAGACTAAAAGGGGAAATGTAGGGGAAGCTGTAGCCATGCCTTCTAAGGGGCTGGCTACAGGTGTGCCTGACAGAATTTGTGAAGGCGTGGTCAGAATGACGTAGTGTGACTGGGTTTTCGCTTTCTCTTTGGTACTTGCTGTACAGACTGCTGCCACGCAGGCTGGCTAGGTCACTCTGTAAGTAAGGCTTTTCCTTATTAAATACCCTTATATTTCTACCTGACTCCGTATTGGTAATTTCCCACTATAAATGTCTAAAAGAGTTTTTTTTTATTGTTGAAATTTTTTAATTATTGGTATTTTAACATGGCATTTTTTAAAATGTATTTTGTTCATATTCATCCCAATTGAATACATTTGATTAATATTTTGATCATATGAAATATGATCTTGAGCTTCAATTGCCTAAGTATTTTATAATCATTTTGTTTAAGTAATGCCCATTAAGGCCCACTTTCTGCTATGTTTTGGTTAAACAAGTAAATTATTAATTTATGAAAGTAATAATTTCTGTTTCAGTTTTTCTGAACTGAATGGAAATAAAAATATTTCATTAGGTTTTTCTATCAATAGAAAAGGAATTGAAAAATAAAAGAGGACCTTCAAATGCATTCCAGGTAATGATGCCAAGGTCACCGTATCCTGACATGGAAAACCAAGTCCTCAGTGAAGAGATCCCCACAGAAGCAAGTCTATGGTGACAGGACCAGGCAGAGAATGCCAGAGTGGACACACACCAGCTGGAAGGACCACTCTGAGTCTCACTAAACTGCAATCTTGGTTCTCCCTCTGCCCTGCACCATCTGATTGAATTGAGTGTGGGTTCTACTTGGGCCTCAACTCCCACATGCACTCACTGCTTTGATCTTCCTTGGTCTCCATCCTCAATTAGAGTGGACTCACGCTGGCTGGAAAGACAACAATGAGTTGGCCACAAATCTAACTTGTTCCCCTCCACCATGCCTCCCATACACTAATCCTTGAAAAACAGGGAAGAGTTTTGTACTTTCATTGAGGTTTAAAGGGAAAAAAATGTTAGATGGGCCACAAACGTGAGAGATACTTTAATAATAGAGTTTATTACAGGTGGGGGGAAAGGGAGAGGGAGGGAGAGATGAGAAGAAACAAGAAGGTAAGACGAAAAACAGAGAGCAGAGAGCCAGAGGAAGATAAGAAACGAAGAGAGTTAAGAGTGAGAGACAGAGAACATAAGTGGGCGTTTCTGTGTTTTTAAGGGGTACTTTACATCTGCCTGCAGACTTGGTAAACATTGGAACATGGGCTGAGCAGATTTCTACCTGAATGTATAATTCCAGGTGACCTTTGCAGGCTACTATTATGCCTGAACATATCATTCCCACCTTTAATTTTATTATAATTGTGGGGTGTTAGGCGTGACAGGTTGGGGAATAAGAACATCAAGTTCTCAAGAATACTTGACCTGGGGGCATTGGCAACTTTGGGTTGACCTGTGAAAGCTGGTGTGTTGCCATGTCCTAAGGTAGCTGGTTGCTCCATCATATTCCAGTCTGTATGAAACTAGCAGGCAGCTGTTAGAACTGGAGAGATGTCAGCAGTGTAGAAGATGAGAGTAAGTTAAGAAAAAAATATTTCTTAAGTTCTGGCATTGGAGGGGAGGAATGTCATATTAGAGGGGTATGTCAGAGTGGTCCCAAGATGAGGGAAGAAAGTTTGGAAACAGAGATAGGTTGAATACTGCTTACTTGGAGTGAATTTGATCTGGTAGGATCTGTACAATTCAGTTCCCTGGAATATACATGAATCCATTGGGTTTGTGAAAAACACAAATTTTAGATCCAATAGCAACTGATTTATGTTAGAAGTGACTTGGCAGAAATCATTAGTATTTTGAAACTGACAGATATGTTTAGGACAATTAATAGCACCTTAATTTTGAGCTGCAGTCATCGTATAGTGTTATATGCTTCTTAGTACTCTGTCCAAGTTAGATCAGTAGCTTATTAGAACTTTATTGATTATTGTTACAACTATGAACAGTATCAGAATGCAAGAGAGGAATCTGGACAATGGTTCATTCTTATGAAGGTAATATTAAAATTAAAATGCTTGTTCCTGAAATATGCTCTGTTTTAAGCTGGCAAATCTACTGGTTGTCAAAAGCATTAGAGTTCTTGAGAAGGATAAAATTTTACCTAAGCCAATGATGAGAGAGTGAGAGACACTAACTGCCTGGCTCCATGGACACCCAAGACCAAGGTCCTCTGTGGCTGAGAAGTGCAGCAGCTTTAAGGCCATCTGCCTCCTGCTGATAGCATAGGACTTGTGGATAAGAGAACAAGGTTAGTAAGGCTCAACTTCAGTTGGTCAAGCAGCGTAGGGAAATTAGTTTTCACTTACCTCTTGTACAGAATGTAAAAAGCCCATTGCAGCAGTTGAGGTGAAAGGCAATGTTGCTGTGGAGGCTCTTCATTGCCCAACACTATCCTTGGAGGAAATTGGGTGGGGGCAGCAGGTGGCTTTTCTCAGTAATGGAAAGCTTTTTAATAAAACATTTTGAATGCTACAACTTCTAGATCTCCAAAACTTGAAGGGCTGTCTGTCTATTTTGTATATTTCAGCAGACAAATGTTGCCTTCAATGAGTTACCTTAAGCACATAAGTGAATACAGATTAGTGTCAGATCTGTCTGGGAAGCTGGATGTTAGATGAGAGAGCCTGTGTAGGGATTTATCACATAGGGTCCTCCAGCCTGATTGTCACCACTTCTAAATCAGTAGGTTAGAGTTACACATCTAAAGAACAAAGAATTAGAGAAAATCCCCTTTGATAAAGGCATCTTTAGCTGTAGAAACAGCTTGGAGGATGGACTGCGTGGTATAAACATTTTGATAATTTGAAATAGAAATTTATGACTTTAAATGTTTATCATCACTTAAGATACATCCCACTTAAATTTAAATTGCAGAGAGACTTAGCTCAAATTTTAAAACAGTAGCTTCATGTAGAAAAAAGCTAAATATACAAAAACTAATGTACCAAAATGTGTGAGTGAAACAACAAAAAGCCTTAAACCTTCACAAAAATGTGCAAGAAACTTAGGGTTGTCTCTATTTAGGGAACTTCAGCATATGGAAGATACCTATGTGAACAGCAATCAAATGGAATAGTATAATGATGCTTTTACTTAATGTGTACTAGACTGAAGCCATAGTATGTTACTGTTGGGCAGCAAAAGTAAAAATAAATCCAAAGAGAGACTTTTGCCTTCTGCCTAACTCCAGGAGGAAATATTGTGAGCTCATAAGTGGGTTTGGTTGGTTTAGAATTTGAATATTTAGTATATTGTGACAGACAGATGATAAGTTTTTCCTGGCAAATGTGACAGAAATCTCTCTGTCTATATCATGGGCCCAAGAAACAGGGAGCAAGTATGATGCAGTTTTGCAATTGGGATTTTAATATCCTAATGAATGTGCCATTGTAGAACTTATTTGTCCCCATAAAATAGAGTTGGTTCTCCAACTGATCCTACGACAAAATGTTTAGCCATTTCCAAGCAACAGGAACTGTTAAACAACATGAGGTACATAATCTCACTAAATATCGTCGGTGAAGGGTCTGCTCCAAATTTTTTATTAGGAGAGTTTCTCTTCCATAAGAAATAAAACCCCATTGAGTATTGACTATTTAGTACTGCACCCCACTTTTTAATTGAATTATTTTGTGTTTTGGTTTCTGCTTTCTTCAGTTCTGTTTATATTTTATTTATCAGCACTTGGCTAGCTGTGGGTTTGGTGAAGAACTTTTCCCATTCTTTGAGGGGATTTTTTTGTCTTGTTGACTATGTCTTTGACTTACAGTATCATATCAGTTTCAAGATGCCTCATTACTGAAATTTTGATCTGAGTGTCTGTGCTATTATGTTCAGGAAGTTGACTGCTGTACAAATTCTTTCAGTCCTACCTCCCAATTACACTGATAAGAGGATCAGTGTTTCTGGATTTTCATCGACTACTTTGATGCTTTGGGACTTTAGATTGTTCAAAAGCAGAGGCTAAAATGGCTAAAAAACTACTTAAGAAATTGCTAAGCATCCATATCCATCATGGAAATGTAAATCATCACAACTCAGAGATATCATCTTACAACTGCTAGGATGGATACAGTGGAAACAACGTGGGTAATTTATGCTGGAGGGGATGTTGAGAAATGCGAATGTTTCTCTATTGCTGCTGGGAGTGAAAAGTCATTAAAACCATTTTGGCAGTCAGTATGGAAGTTTCTCTGAAAATTGGATATCAGTCAATATCACCATTAAGCTATTCCTCTCTTTGGCATGTACCCAAAGAATGCATATTCATACAACTTGCTCATCTGTAGAACTAGGTTCATAACAACACTATTTGTAAAAGCAAAAACCTGCAAACAACCAAGATGTCCCTCAACTAAAGAAAGGATCAAGAAATTGGAGTACTACTCACTGGAACAAACAATGAAACAAATAGATGGAACTAGAAGAAACCGTCTGGAATGAGGCAACCCATAAACAGAAAGACAGATATGTTTTGCACTCAGTAATGTATGAATATTATACATAGAACAAATGATAACTAGTCTTCAATACAGAACTCCAGAGAAGGTAGGAACAATTAGCAATCTAAGAGATACATACATGCTTCCTCAGAGGAGGGGAAATGCAAAAGATCTCCCAAATATTTAGGTAAATGTGGAAGGAGGTGGTAGGTAAGTGAAAGAGGAGCAGAGAAGAGGAGAGAATAGGAGAACATGGGGGATGAGACAGATTGATTGGGGGAAGAATTGATGAGAGCTTAAAAAGAGATACTTTTGTAGAGGCATAAATTGTAGGTTTAAAGAGAAATATGGCACTAGGCAAATGTCCAGGAATACACAAAGGTAATGCCAACTATCAATCTAAGCAATAGTGGAGAGGCTAACTTAAATGCACTTCCCCTATAGTGTGATACCATCATAGAGAGTTCATCCAGTACCTGATGGAAGCAGAAGAATGCACACAAAGCTGAAGAATGACCGGAACTCCAGGAAAATAGTGTCAGAATTGGAGGAATGACGATCAAATGGTCAATACCAGGCTGGAGAGACCCAAAGAAACAGATGACCTGACCAACTGGGAGCTCAACCACCACATTCTGACAAATGGGGAGCCATCATAGTACCATATGTTTCCTTTTGTCCATTTCATTGGAAATTATTTTTCATTGGAAAATTATTTCACAAAATTTTAATATGAGGTATTATGTGTCTTTAATGTTGAGTTGTATTTCATGTTTTCAGAATTAGGAGAGATCCTCTTTTCATATACAATCTTTTAGCCTGTGTCTTTGTATAAGTATATTATGTCCACTGATATTAAGAGATATTAATGAACTGTGATTGTTAATTCTTTTTATTTCTTTTTTATCAATTCATTTTTATATTCCAGTTACATTCCTCATCCACTCCTGCTGCTACCCACTATTACCCCCTACCTTTCATTTGCTCCTAGGAACTACTACGGGCTCCCCTAGGTAATACCTTATGTCTGGCTTATTATCTATTTAATGCAGGACCAATGATCCACTCTAGCCACCGTTATCCCTTGTTGAGGTTTGACCAAGGTATCTTTCCATATCAAATGAGCTCTAAAAGTCAGTTTGTGCATTATACTTATAATTTGGACCAACTGCCAGCAACCATATATTGTCTGACAATCAACATTGTTACCTGAGTAAAGGGAATGGAGTTCATTCCTATGTGGGTACCCTCCTTTTCGAACCAGGGATTCATCTCACTAGCTTGTGTTGGCTGATTCTGTGGGTTTCCCCATGAAGGTCTTCATTCCATTTTTCATAATATTTCTCCTTTATCACTTTGTATTTACTCGAGGATTTTAGCAAAGTAGTTATTGTTGGATTTCTGCATCTGCTTCAAACTGTTTCTGCAAGAGGGTTGTAGCATGTCCAGGTTTTTTTATTGTAGTCTAGGTATCTTTTGCTTTATTTATTCTATCTACTTATGAGTGAGTTCATGCTTTATTTTTTGTTTCTTGGATACCTCACTAATGATGGTTTTTTAGTTATGTGCATATGCCTATGAATTTTCAACATCCTTTTTTCTTAATGCTGTGTAGTACTCCATTGGATAAATTTACCACTTTTTTTTTAAAATCCATTCAACAGCTGATGGACATTAACTTTGTTTCCAATATCTTGTAGGGTAAATAATTCTGATATGAACATAGTTGAGCAAGTGACCTTGTGGTTTATTTGAGCATCTTTTGGGTAAATGGTTTCACATGTGTGTGTGGTTTTTGGAGGTGGAATAAGTAAATTTTGAGATAGTTGAATCAAAAAAAAATCATTACAACATACAGATAGACTATTGTGATAAGGAGAATGTAAAGAAAGTTGTAATGTGAGGTCAAGATTGTGTGGGATTCTGTTAATTTGTGGGTATTTTGTCATACCTTAATATCATTATTTTTCCCTGGCAATCAAAGTGGGATTCTTTCTTTCCATAACATGGGAACAACAATTAGAGAACATCTGAGAAACACATATTTCATATTATAATGTACTATCCTATACATGTGTCCTATACAGCTTTTGATATCAGCAAATTGAGAGGTGACTCTACTCAGGCCATGGACAAGGCCATAAACAATAGCCTTGAATCTGGCATAATTACTGTAACTACAAATAACATCACTGAATCCAGTTTGAGAAAAAGTTATGTAAAGGCTTTCATAAGTTGATAAACTCCTTTTTTTCTCCATTTTAAAATTTAAATTACAAACAATATTGTTTCACATGTCAATTCCAGTTCCGTCTCCTTCTTCTCCTCTCCTGCCTTCCATTAACACCCTACCTAACCCATACCATTTCTTCTCCACATGGAGAGTGACGTCTTTCATGGGGGTCTTCACCATCTGTGATATCCTTTGCGATAGGCCCTAGGCTCTCACCTGTGTGTCTAGTCTTAGGAGTATTCCTTCATGTGAAATGGGCTCCCAAATTCCATGTTTATGCTAAGGATAAGTACTGATCCAATACAAGAGTCAACATAGATTTCTGAGGCCTCCATACTGATGCCCACAACCCTTGGGTATGGAACACTTCCATGCTGGATTTCTAGTCATTTGTCTGGGGCCCAAGAACTTCCATTGTTCAGTTCCAATATTTCTATAGGTTTCATCAGCCTGGTCTTGATTGCTTAACTCATTACTCCTCCTTCTCTGCATCTGGATTGAAGTTCAGTTCCATGTTTAGCTGTGAGTATCTACTTCTACTTCCATCTGCTGCTAGATATGCACTCAAGCCTATATTGATTTTACACATAGAGCAAAGGGTCAGCAGAGTACAATCCACACTACTAAAGAAGGTAAGCAACAAGGTGGACTCTAAGGGATATTCTCTTTCTTATGAGGTAAACTTGGAGTAAAAATCAAGCCCTTGAAATAGCCATCAAGATTTGAGTTTTCCATTGTTGCATGCATTCTGTAAGACTTTAGCCTCTTTTTATTCCTTGGTTATTATTCTCACAGAAGGTGCTTGTCTCTAAATATATACATATGTCTTTCTTAATATATCTGAAAGAGTATTAAAGTCTGTATTCACTGTGTCAGCACCACTTGAAACCATTGTGTTTCCATCACATTTTAACTTAGTGTTTGAAGATAGTTTAGACTCACGACACACAGTTCATGCCAGGACTCTGTTGTTATACACAAAGCAGTCTTAGTTTCTTCCTCTTGGAACAGTGTTGATAATGTTCATTCAGAGCTTTCTAGAGTCCTTTCATCTAATATTATAGATACATGCTTTCTCAAAATTGTGGAGCAGCCTTTGATTGTAGGGGAAGGAATCTGCCCCTTTGAAATGAGGGTCTTCTACAATATCCATCCCTAACATCATGACACTGAGTCAAGTTTGTAGAATCAGTTATTAACAAAATTGTGTAAGGTTGTGTTTTGCCACATGGGAGTCTTGTGATCAACATGTAATTGGGAAGTGTAGGGAATGCTCAGCACAGAATCAACTGAGTGAACCAGAAATACTGAAAGAGTTTGCCTTTTAATTTGAAATTCTATCCTGAAGAAAAATTGTTTTGCTAAAGACAGATAGTATTTTTTGTTTGTTTAATTGTTTGTTCTTTGCTTGCATGGTTTTCATCTTATTACTTGGAGTTAGTAGAGTCTACATTCTACAGACATGGTCAAGGTTCTTTAATCTATGGAAATTCAAGAATAAGTAAAGATTGAGGCCCTGATGGACTTTGTAATTTCCGAAGGTATACAGGTATCTATAATTCTTTAATGACAAACATTATATATGACAATCTCACACTTTCAATGGTGGCCATGTTTACCATGAAACAAAATGTATTACTCAAGGATTATACATATAGTGACTGGTTAAGTTGGGACCTTTCCTGGAGTTTCTTACTTCATGCTTGATGGAAAACAGACAAACCAGCATTCTAAAGAGAGACTAAAATTTTATGGAGCCCCCCCCCCGAGTTTTCCTACCTATTCATTGGCTCTTTAAATTATCCCATTCAACATTTCCAGGGGACAAGGCATATAGACAAATGACTTACATTAATACTACATGGATATCTGTATAGCTATGCTCATAACAGCAGTATTTGTAATAGGATAACCTGGAAACAACCATAATGTTACTCGACTAAAGAATAAATGTAGAAAATGTGATACAATTTATCAATGGAGGACTTCTCATTGGGAAAAAAAAGCAGTGAAAAAATGCATGGAAATAGAAACTATCCTGAGTGAGATAAACCATACTCAGAAAAAAAGTATGTTATGTACTCACTATGTACACATAGTATTGGGCTTACATCAAATGAGAACTAGGCTACAATCCACAACTCCAGAGAAGCAAGGAAAAAGTAGGACCCTAAGAGAGACATACATTGTCCCCAGAGAAGGGGAAAAATACAAGATCTCCTGAATAATTTAAGAGCAACAGGGAAGGAGGAGGTAGGTAGGAGAATGAGGAGGGGAGAATAGGAAGTTATAGAAGAACATGTGGTATCAGGAATATTAATTAAGGGGAAGAATAGATGACAGCAAGCAAACAGATACCTTAATAAAGGAATAAATTATAGGTTTAAAAAGAAATATGGCACTAAGAAATATCCAGGGATCCACAAGTATAATGCCATATAACAATCTAAGCAATAGTGGAGAGGCTACCTTAACTGAATTTCCCATATAATGTGATGAATGACTGCATTATATGCCATCCTGGAGCCTTCATCCAGTAGCTGATGGAATCAAAAGTATACATGCAAAGCTAAACAATGACCTGAACTCCTGGAACTCAGTTTCAGAAAGCAGAGAATGATGTGCAAATAGGTCAATACCACTCAGGAGCTATCCACAGAAATAGCTGACATGACCAAGTGGGAGCTCCCAGATCCCATTCTGACAACTTTGGAACCATCATAGTACCATAATATTTCTTATATCCATTTGAATGAATAATTATTTCCACTCTTTTACTACGAGTTAATTACTCTATTTAATGTTGAGCTGTGTTTCGTGTTTGCCAAACACGAATATCCTTTTCAAGGATATAAAATCAATTAGACTGTGTATTTCTATAAATATATTATGTCCATTGATAGTAAGAAATAGTAATGAACTGTGATTATTATTTTTTCTTTTTATATATTTATTTTTATGTTTTAATACCTTTCCTGCTCTCCTCCTGCAACCTCCTCTTTCCCCCATCATCTCATTTGTTGCTTGGAGCTGGTAAGGCATACCTTAGGAAATACCCAATGTCTGACTTATTATCAAGTTGAGGCAGGATCAAGGAAACTCTCTAGCCACCATAACTCTGTATAAAGGCTGAGTAAGTTATCTCTTCATAAAGAATGGGTTCCATCAGGTCAGTTTGTGCATTAATTTAGAACTTGGACTCACTGAGAGATACCATATATATCCTGACAATTACTGTTGTTACCTGAATTAAGGGAGTGGATTTCAGTCCTATGTTGTTTCCCTCCTTTTCAGCCCAGTGCCAGTTATCACTCACTAGCTTTTGTCAGTTGATTCTGTGGGTCGCACCATCATGCTCTTGACTATGTTGTTCATAATATTTCTCCTTTTTCACTGTGAATTGACTCCCTGAACTTATCAAAATGGTTAGTGGTGGATTTCTGCATCAGCTTCCATCTGTTTCTGCAAGAGGTATGTATCTTGTCCAGGGTTTTGGATTGTAGGCTACTTGTCTTTTGTTTTATGTCTGATATCCTATTATTACTGGGTACATATTAATTTTTTCTTTCTTGGATACCTCACTCATGATGAATTTTTCTGTTTCTGTGCATTTGCCTTCAAGTTTTGGGATGTCATTTTGGATGATTAGTATTACATTGGGTAAATGTAACATATTTTCTTTACCCATTCAGCAGTTGAAGGGCGTCAAGGTTGTTTCCAATATCTGGCTAATTTCATTAATATTGCTATAAACATAGTTGAGCAAGGGACATTATTGTGTAATTGAGCATGCTATTCCCTTCTCACACCCATCCTCCCCTACCCCCCCTTAACTAAATCCTTATCTGTCACATATCTTTTCTGATCCCCCTGGATGGTGAGGCCTTCCATAGGGCATCATCAGAGTCTTTTGTATCCTTTGGGATAGGGCCTAGGCCCACCCCCATGTGTCTTGGCTCAGGGAGTATTCCTTTATATGTAATTGGCTGCCAAAGTCCACACCTATGCTAGGGATAAATACTGGGCTTCTATAGGAGGTCCCATAGATTTCTGAGGTTTCCTCACAGAAACCAATGTTCCTGGGGTCTGGATCATCCCCATGCTGGTATTCCAGCTATCAGAATCGGGAGCAAGTTTTCCAGGATGTTCAGTTCACTGTTTCTGTGGGTTTCACCAGCCTGGTCTTGACCTCTGTGCTCTTCACTGGTCCTTCACTGCATCTGGGTTACAGTTCAGTTCGGTGATTAGTTATGGGTGTCTGCTTCTACTTCCACCAGCTGCTGGATGAAGGCATATAAGTCAGTCATCAATTTCATAATCAGGGGAGGGCATTTAAAGTAGCGTCTCCTCTGTTGCTGAGATACTTCGCTAGTGTCATCATTGTAGATATCCAGACGTTTCTCTAGTGCCTTATTTCTCTGTAAGCCAAAAATTGTCTCCCTCTATTATGATATTTCCTTTCTTATTATCATCTACTCTTCCTCTGACTAAACCTTTCTGCTCCCTCATATCCTCTACATCCCTCCACTTCTCCCCTTCTCATTCTCCTAGATCCCTCTCCCCTCTTCCTGTGCTCCCAATTTTCCCAGCAAATCTTGAACCTTTCCCCTTCTCCAGGGGACCATGTATATCTCTTATAGGGTCCTCATTGTTTATTAGCTTCTTTGGCAGTGTGGATTGTAGGCCGGTAATACTTTACTCTATGTATAAAATCTGCATATGAGTGAGTACATACCATGTTTCTCTTTTGGCAATTTGTTTACCTCATTCAGAATGGTGTCCTCTAGATCCATCCATTTTCCTGCAAATTTCAAGATTCCACTGTTTTTTCCCACTGAGTAGTACTCCATTGTGTAACTGTACCACATTTTCTCTATTCATTCTTCAGTTGAGGGGCAACTAGGCTGCTTCCAGTTTCTGGCTATTTCAAATAGTGCTGCTACTAATATCATTGAAAGTATGTCCTTGTTATATGAATGTGCTTCTTTTGGGTATATGCCTAACTGTGGAACTGCTTGATCTTGTGGTAGACTGATTCCCATTTTATTGAAGAGTCACCATACTGATGTCCGTAGTGGCTGTACAAGTTGGCACTCCCACCAGCAGTGGAGAAGTGTTCCCCTTTCTCTGCATCCTCTCCAGCATGAAATGTCATTGGTGTTTTTGATTTTGGCCATTCTGAAGGGTGTAAGATGATATCTCAGAGCTGTTTTGATTTGCATTTCCCTGATGGCTAAGGACGTTGAATACTTTCTTATGTGTCTTTCAGCCATTTTAGATTCCTCTATTGAGTACTGTCTTTTTAGTTCTGTACCCCTCTTTTTAATTGGGTTGTTTGGTGTTTGCGGGACTAGCTTCTAGAATTCTTCGTATATTTTGGAGATCAGCCCTCTGTCACATATGGGTTGGTGAATATCTTTTCCCAGGATGTCCTTTGCTTTGTAGAAGCTTCTCAGTTTCATGAGGTCCCATTTATCAATTGTTGACCTCGGTGTCTGTGCTACTGGTGTAATGTTCAGGAAGCGGTCTCCTTTACCAATTAATTCAAGGATATTTCCCACTTTGTCTTCTAATAGGTTCAGTGTATCCGCATTTATGTTGAGATCTTTGATCCATTTGACTTAAGTTTTGTGCAAGGCGATAGGCTTGGGTCTAAGTGCAGTCTTCTACATAACTGCAACCAGTTATGTCAGCACTATTTGTTGAAGATGTTCTCTTTGTTCCATCGTATAATTTTGGATTCTTTGTCAAAAATCAGGTGTTCCTAGGTGTGTGGATTAATATCAGGGTTTTCAATTATATTCCATTGGTCTACATGTCTGTTTTTTTTTTTTGCCAAAACCAAGCAGTTTTGTGGACTACAGCTCTGTAACAGAGCCTGGAGTAAGAGATGGTGATGCCTCCAGAAGTTCCTTTATTGTACAGCGATGTTTTGGTTATCCTGTGTCTTTTGTTTCTCCATATATAGTTGAGAATGTTTCTTTCATGGTCTGTGAAGAATTGTATTGGGATTTTGATTGGGATAGCATTGAATCTGTAGATTGCTTTTGGCAAGATTGCCATTTTTACTATGTTGATGCTATCTATCCAAGAGCATGGGAGATCTTTCCATTTTCTTGTATCTTCTTTAAATTCTTTCTTTAGAGACTCAAAATTCTTATGGTACAGGTCTTTCACATTATTGGTTAATGTTACCTCAAGGTATTTTATGTTGTTTGTGGCAATTGTAAAGGTTGTTGTTTCTCTGATTTCTTTCTCCACCAAAGTTTCATCAGTATATAGTAGGGCTGCAGATTTTTTTGAGTTAATCTTGTAGCCTGCCACTTTGCTGAAGGTGTTTTTCAGCTGTAGGAGTTCCCTGGTAGAGTTTTTTGGGTTACTAATTTAGACTATCATATCGTCTGCAAATAGTGAGAATTTGACAAAGAGGGTAAGAGCAAGACAAGGGAGAAGAAAGCAGAGAGAAAGGGGAAGGAGAGAGACAGAGAGAGAGAGAGAGAGAGAGAGAGAGAGAGAGAGAGAGAGAGAGAGAGAAAGCATGAGTAGGCCAGTGTCTGTCTTGCAAAAGGGTCCTTTACATCTGCCTGCAGACTTACTGGGCAAGGAAAACTGCCTGGGCTGACCAGAGTACCACCAGTGTGCATCCCTCCGTGTGACAAGGGTATGCAAGTGTGATGCCTTGACCTTTCATTCCCACCTTCACTGATTATTAAAATGAGGGGTGTTAGACTTGGCAGGTTAGAGTTCTGGACCCTTCTACCTTCTGATATGGGGGGCTTTGAACATCATTGGGGAGGAACATCTTTGTGGGTGACCATTAATGGTGCTGCCACATCTGTCAGTATTTCCTGGCTCTGCCCCAGTCCAGTCTGTATGACAATCTCTGGAAATTCTTAGACCTGGCAAGATATCATCAGTGCAGAAGGAACAGGTTAAGTTTAAAAACCAATGTTTCTTCCATCCTGGAATTGGAGGGGGAGGTGGTAAGTGGAGGTGAGTTACTCCAGAGTGTTCATGCAATGATGACAAGAATAGGGCAACTGCCACCATGCAAAGATGAATCCTATTTATCTGTACTGAATCTTGGGGAGCTGTTTGAATGGGTCCGATTAGGCACCCTTGAACTTACAAGAATCCTTTTGGTATGTGAAAAATATAAACTTTAGGGACAATCGCAGCCTGATTATGGAAGCAACCACTTGGCTGTGAACATCCATGTATTTTGAAAGAGGCAGATATCTTCAGACCAATGGAATCTATCTCAAATTTGCCACTGGGCAGTGGGTTAGAATGTCTTTCGATAATCTGCTGGAATCAGACTTGTAAATTACAGAAAAAATATCGATTCAAGGGAAGACTGTGACCACTAGCAGGATGATACAGAAATCCGGGACAAGTTTCATTCTCCATGTAAGACCAAAATTACAATCCCCATTTCAGACATCAGCTCTGCACCAAAGCTGGCATAGCTCCCTTTCAGTCCAAGTCCATAGCATCAGAGATTTTGAGAGAGAAGGAAAAAAGGTGACTCAAGTAAATGATGAGAAGAAGAGAGAGACTCATTAAACACAGTTCACATGAAAAGCTGTGCACAAGGCAGGCTGAGACCTGTCCAGACCAGACCAAGGGAAGCTGCAGATTCCAGTCCTGGTTTCAGAGACAGAAACAGAGACAGAGACAGAGATCAACGACAGTGAAAGACAGGGGGGTACAGATAGAGAAGAGAGACAGAGACATAGTGAGTAACAAACAAAGCCTCAGTTCAGGCAGAGACATGTCCAGACCAGATACAGGTGCTCGTTTTCAAGTAGACTGCAGAGTCAAAGACAGAGAGACTGAGAGACAGAGACAGAGAATGAGATATAGACAGAGACACAGAGACAGAGACAGACACAGTTGCACCAAACCTGGTGTAGGCTGAGATCACTGCAGACCATGTACAGCTCTGCAGGCTCCCACCACACTCATGAAGGATGCCTTCTCTGCCTAATGATCTCTGTCCTGTTGCTAACATCAGCTCATTCAACAAATTGCTGAAGTCCAATGATCCCTCAGTCTAGTCTAATAAATGGAATGTAAATCCCTCTTGAGGAAGGCAATCATGAAAAACACACTTTTAGTTGGGTAATGTGAGTCTGTTCATTTTCAAATTCCATTGTTGTCCTTCTTAGGAAAGATTACATTCATCCACAAAAAGTCTTTGAACAGTTTTTCCACAGAAACAATAACCAGAAGGATCCTCTAAACATAAGATGTATTTCCATGGACAAGGCCGATGTTGCCTCCGTAAGGAAGAACTCAACACTTAGAGTAAGCCTGAACTGGCGGACATGGACAGAACAAAAAGGCCAAAACGTCCAGGCACATCAAGTTCCCAAGAAACAGTGGGAAGAAACTGCTGAAGGCTTAAAACGGAAACACACTAGTGAATCTGCTTATGCATTGGAAGTCTTCATCCTTGTGAATCATAACATTTGTGATGTGGTTACTCACCGGTTGGTTTGTCTGAGAAAAAGATATCGGGGTTCTCCAACTCACCCCAGAATGGGTGGGAAGAGTGCACAGAGAGAGAGAGAGTCCAGGGTTTTCATAGCTGCAATTTAGGTCTTTTGTTTACATGGAAGGGGAATGCTCACCATGGAGATGGAACCATTACAAATGGAACATTAACCATAGAGAGACAATTAACCATAGCGTTTCAGACATGGCGGTAGAGGGACAGTGGGAGAGACATGAGAAATGACAAAGAATGTTAGGAGAAGAGCAGAGAGAGAAGGTGAGAGAGAAAGAGAGAGAAAGAAAGAAAGAAAGAGAGAGAGAGAGAGAGAGAGAGAGAGAGAGAGAGAGAGAGAGAGAGAGAGAGGGAGGGAGTTAGAGAGCATGACTGAGCAGGGTCTGTCTTTACTGCAAACTTACAACCCAAGGAACCCTGACTGGAGTGACCAGACTACCACCTGAATGCATCATGGCAGGTGACAAGGGGGAGACCAGCCTGATGCCTAAACCTCATTCCAACATTCACTGATTATTAAATGGCGGGGTAATAGACTTAGCAGTTTAGGGAATAAGGACTTCAAATCCTAGACCCTGCTTGCTGCTGATGTGTGGGGGCTTTGAACATCTTTGAGATTGAACATTTGTTTTGGTAATCCATGTTTGCTGCTGCCACATCCTGCAATATTTCCTTGCTCTGCCCCATTAAATGCTACGTGACACTGTCTGGAACTTCTTAGAAATAGCCAATAGTCAGCAGTATAGAAGGAATAGGTTATGTTTAGAAACCAATGTTTCTTCCATCATGGAATTGGAGGGGCGGTTGGTAAGGGGAGTTGGCTTGTTCCAGTGTTTTCATGCAAAGAGAAAGAAAATAGGGAGACTGGCACCTGCAAATGCTGAATCCTATTTATCTGTAGTGAATCTTAGGGACAATTTGAATTGGTCTGATTAGGCACCCTTGAACTTACAAAAATCCTTTGGGTTTGGGAAAAACATAAACTTTAGACATATTTGCAGCCTAATTATGGTGTAAGCCACTTGAATGTAAGCATCCATATATTTTGAAAGTGGTAGATATCTTCAGGCCAATGGAGTTCACCTCAATTTTAACACTATGCACTGGGATAGCATGTTATTCACTACTCTGTAATTATCGGACATATAACTTACAGGAAATTTATTGACTCATGGGGAGACTTTGACCACTACCAGGATGAGGAAGAGAGAAATTTGGGACAATTTTTCATCCTCTACCAAAGGCCAAAATATGATCCTCATTTCTGATAGCAGCTCCATGTGAAAGCTGGGATAGTTCCCTCGATGTCCTCCTCTAAAGCATCACAGTTTTTGAGATACAAGAAAAAACATTCACCCAAGGCAATAATGAGAAGAGGGAGAGACTCCTAAAAACACAGTTCACAAGCACAGATTCCCACAAGGCAGGCAGAGACCTGTCCAGACCAGACCATGTACACCTCCAGGATCCAGTCCTAGTTACAGGGACAGAGACCGCGACAGAGACAGAGAGAGAGAAGGACAGTGAATGACAGGAGGAACAGATAAAGAGAGACATAGATATTGGAGTCACTGACCAAGACTCAGTTCAGGAATAGACCTTTAAAAACCAGGTACAGGTACTCAAATTCAACTTGACTGCAGAGTAAAAGAGAGAGACTGAGAGACAGTGAGATACAATGAGACATAGACAGAGACACAGACACAGAGAGAAAGAGAGACACAGTCTGACCAAGCCTGGTCTAGGCTGAGATCACTGCAGACCATATACAGCTCTGCAGGCTCCCACAACACTCAGGATGGATGCCTTCTCTGACTAATGAATTCTGTTCTGTTGCTGACATCAACTCGTTCAACAAATAGCTCAAGTCCAGTGATCCCTCAGTCTAATCTAATAAATGGAATGTAAACCCCTCTTGAGGAAGTTAATCATGGAAAACTCACCTTTAGTTGGGCAATGTGAGTCTTTTCATTTTCAAATTCCATTGTTATCCTTACATTCTTCCACAAAGTCTTTGAACATTTTTTTCCACAGAAACAGTAAACAGAAGGATCCCGTAAAAATAACAAGTATTTCGCATGGATAAGCCCGATGGTGCCTCCATAAGGAATTCCATTGTTGTCCTTCTTAGGAAAGATTAAATTCATCCCAGAAAAGTCTTTGAACAGTTTTTCCCCAGAAACAGCAAACATAAGGATCTTGTAGGCAAAAGATGTATTTCACATGGACAAGGACGATGGTGCCTCTGTAAGGAAGAACTCAGCACTCAGAGACAGCCTGAACTGGCATCCTAGAGTGGAACAAAAAATGCCGCAAAAGTCCAGGCGACATGAGGTCCTGAGAAAAAGTGGGAAGAAACTGCTGAAGGATTAAAACTGAAACACACTAGTGACTCAGCTTATATGATGGTGGAACTCATCCTTGTAAAATATACATATGTAATGTGGTGTCACACAGGTTGGTCTGTCTGAGAAAAAGATATACTGCTGCTCCCACTCACCTCAGCATGGGTGAAAGAGAGCTCATAGAATGATCCTCCTAGTTTTTCACAGCTCCAGTGTCGGTTTTAGTTTTCATGGAAGGGGAATGATCGCTATGGAGATGGAACACTGACCAATGGAACATGAATCATAGAGAGTCCATTCAAAATAAATTTCCAGCCATGGTAGGAGAGGGAGAGTTGGAGAGACAGGAGAAGAGACAAAGTATGTAAGAGCAAGAGCAGAGAGTAGAGAGAAAACAAAAGGTGAGAGAGAGAGAGAGAGAGAGAGAGAGAGAGAGAGAAAGAGAGAGAGAGAATTATAGATCATGACTGCATGATTGGTTGGTGTCTTTCTTTACAACTGCCTGCAGACTTACAACCCAAGGCACCCTACATTAAGTGAGTTGAGTACCACCTGAATGCATCCTGCCAGGTAACGAGGGTCAGAGCATCCTGATGTGTAAACCTCATTCCAACCTTCACTGATTATTAAATGTGAGGAGCCGCACTTACATTCGCCATTACAAGATGGCGCTGACATCTGCTGCCGGATCAAGTAAACAACGTTGGTGCGCATGTGCCCAGTGTTTTTCCACTTGCCTAGCCTCGAGTCTCCCGTGGCATCATATAGGGTGATGAGTCCTCCACCTATCCCAGCTGTACAAGCACTGCTCGGAGCTTATGAGCCTTTATAAGGGGACGGGATTCTTGGCTCAGGGTCTCCCTATTCGGAAGCTGATCATCTCTCTCTCAAGATGCATTAAAGCTTTACTACAGAAGGATCCGAGTGTCCTGTGTCATTCTTGCTGGTGAGACAATCACACGGGACATCTGGTGCCAAAACCCGGGAACTTGTTAACATCGCCGGCACTGCGGAGACCCCTCGGAGGATGGGGTGGATTCAGAACTGCAGGGTGGTAAGTTCGGAGAGATATGCTTAATCCTGATACCTTTTTTTTTTTACTTTGTCCTTAATTTGTCACCACCATGGGATGGGTTTGTAGAAGCCTTAAGTCTAGTCTTGATTCTTCTTTTGCTCATATTGGTCTTATATTGTGCTCATCATGGCTGGTGTTTCAATTCGCGACCAAGCTTACCCCAGGTAGCCGCCAGCATAATGGGCTCTTCAAAACAGAGAGACCTAATTAAAAACTGTCTAGAGGATGAGGCTTACCATCCCACGGTAGCAGAGAGTCAAGAAACGCTTAAAGAGGTACAGGATAATATATCAGAAACCGAAGGAGATGAGAGATTAGGAGCTCAAAAAAGGAAGGACATGTCTAAGAAAAAGGGCCCTCCCCAGGATACAAAAAAGGGGGGAGAGAAGAAAGGGGATGACCAATTACACTCCGGTAAATTTAAGAGAAATAAAGACTCAAAACCTAGTCTCTACCCTATGCTGAAACTAGAGGCCTTGGAGCTGAGCAACTCAGACTCTAGCGAGGAAACAGAGCTAGAGGAGGAGGCAGCACGATATAAAGAGGACAGATATCACCCCTATAGATATTGGCTGCAAAAAGTGAAAGCAAATATGAGGCCACCGCCTGTTAATCCAGCGGGTGTACTTCCATCAACACCCCCATTACCATTAGAGGAGCAGAGGAAACTGCAGATGGCTTTCCCAGTCTTTGACAGGGGAAAAAGCCCCGCATGTTTTCCAACACTTCTTGTAGGCCTGGGGTGCCTGGGGAAAGCCTCATATCCTAAAGTTGTTAAAGGTCAGAGAAAAGGTTGTTACATGTCAGAGAAAATGTTCTGTTTCCTGGTAGCCAGCCACATGCAACCTGGTCACATGACTGACTGGTCACCATTTTGCTAAAGTTAAAAAGAGTATACTTAAACCGCCATCTTGACTAAAGGTGACCTCACAGAAATTAGAGGTACCATCTTAGAAACAAGTTTTTCAGTTAAGATTTAAAATGTTAATGCTTCTATATATTGCAGAAAGACCTTAAGGGAATTTAAATTTCTTTTTAAAACCAGTTTTCAAATGTTTGATTTTATTAATGTTTGTACTTAAAGAGCTTCAATTTAGAATTATTTTTAAACAAAGCCTAACAATGTAAAGTTCTTGTTTTATAAAAGATGCTAATCTATTTTAAGATGTTACAGTTTATGTTTTTAGAAGTTAAGTTTAGGATGTTGGTAGCACACACCTTTAAGCTCAGGGTGTTGATGGCACAAGCCTTTAAGTTTAGGGCATTGGTGGCACACGCCTTTAATCCCAACACTCGGGAGTAAGAGGCAGATGGATCTTTATGAGTTCAAGGCCTGCCTGGTCTGGCAGATCGAATTCCAGGACAGGCTCCAAAGTCACAGAAAAACCCTGACTCAAAAAGAAGTTAAGCTACTGTTTAAGGAATATAATATAGCTCTATATAGTTTTAAGTTCAGCTGTATTACAGAAATAAGACTTTACCTAGCCTCCTATGTGCTTCTTAAAAACAGATAACCAATGTTTCTTAAGTCCTGAATTGGAGGGGAGGATTGTAAGGGAGGTGGGTTGTTCCAGAGAGTTCATGTGATGAGGATGAGAATAGGGAGACTAGAACCTGCAATAACTGATTAGTTTTTATCTGTAGTCAATCTTAGTAACACTTTGAATGGGTCCAATTAGCCTCCCTTGAACTTACATGAATCCTTTGCGTGTGAAAAACATAAAATTTAGTCACGTTAGCACCCTAATTATGGCATAAGCCACTTGGATGTAAGCATCCATGTATTTTGAAAGTGGCAGATATCTTCAAGCCAATGGAATGCACCTCAATTTTTCTAATGTGCATTGGGTTACCATGTTGTACGGTACTGTGTCGGAATCCGACATGTAACTAACAGGAAATATATCAACTCATGGGGAGACTGTGACCACTAGCAGGCTGAGAAAGAGAGAATTTCGGGAAAGGTTTCATCCTCTATGGAAGTCCACCCTTATTATGCACATTTCTGAGATCAGCACTGTGTGAAAGCTGACATAGGTCCTTTGCTGTCCTCATCAATACCATCAGAGATTGTGTGAGAGAAGGAATAATGTTGACTCAAGACAATGATAAGAGGAGAGAGACACTTTAACACAGTTCACAAGCACAGCTGCCCACAATGCTGGCTGAGACCTCTCCAGACCAGATGAGCTACAGCTTCAAGATCAAGTCCAGGTAGCAGAGAATAGATAGAGACAGAGAGACAGCGACAGTGAAAGACATGTAGGTACAGGTTGAGAATAGCGACAGACAGACTGAATCAGACTGACTAAGCATCAGTTCAGGCACAGACCTGTCCAGACCAGACAATTTACAGCTCTGGCATGCCACCCAGGATGCAGAGATGAAGACTTTGAGAGACAGATAGAGACAGAGATGTAGACAGACAGACAGACAAACAGACCAAACCAGGTAAAGCTGCAGGCTCCAACCCAGGCTGCAGAGATAGAGAAAGAGAGACAGCAAAAGTGAGAGAGTGATACAGACTGAGAGAGACAGAGAGAGTCAAAGACAGACAGACATACCAAGCTCCCTTTCAGGCATAGACCAGTCCTGACCCGGTACAGTTACAGGTTTTTACCTAGGCTGCATATCCAAAGACAAAGAGACTGAGAGACAGTGAGAGACAATGAGATAAAGACAGAGACAGAGATAAACACAGAGACAGAGACAGACAGACCAACACTCCTTGAAGTCCTAGACCAGTGCAGACCATGTACAGCTCTGCAGCCTGCCTACTTACTCATGGAGGATGCTGTCTCTGAATAATGAACTATGTCCTACTATGAGGTCACCTCATGCAGCCAAGCAGCTGCAGTCCAATGATTCCTCACTCTAGTCTAAGAAATGGAATGCAAACCTTGCTCGAGGAAGCTATCAATGGAAAACTCACCTTTTGTTGATAATGTGACTCTTTTCATTGCCTAAGTCCATTGTTGTCCTTCTTAGGGAAGATGGCATTCTTCCACAAATGTCTTTGAACAGTTTTTCCAAGGGAAGAGTAACCGGAAGGATCCAGTAAACATAAGATGTATTTTCCATGAGAGAGGCCGAAGGTGACTCCTTATGGATGATCTCAGAACTAGGAGTCAGCCTGAACATGCGGGCAATGGCAGATCAAAATTGGCCATACAGTCCAATGAACACAGGGGTCCGAATAGTGGTAGATAGAAACTGTGGAATACTTAAAACTGAAACACACTGTTGAATAAGGAAATGCAATGGTCGATCTCATTCTTGGGTTCACACTGACCTGAAGGGGAATCTCACCATGTGGCTGGTCTGAGGATAATATCTCTTCAGTTCCCCATTCAGCCCATAATGTTCCTGGAGAGAAGTCACAGAGAGACCCTCCCTGGTTTTCCACCTCCTATGTTGTTCTTTTGTTTATGTGGAATGGCAAAGAAACCTATGGAGATGGAACCGTGAGAGATGGAACATGATCCTTAGAGTTTTTGAAGGGAGGTAGAGGGAGTGAGGGGGAGATACAAGAAGAGATGATGATGGTAAGAGGAAAAAAATCAGAGCAGAAAGGAAGGTGAAGGTGTGTGTGTATGTGTGTGTGTGTGTGTGTGTGTGAAAGAGAAAGAGAGAGAGAGAATAACAGGTCATGAATGGTCCGGTGTCTGTCATTTAAAGGGGTACTTTAAACCTTACTGTATACATAGTACTCATGGAACCATTGGATGTCAAGAGAACTGCATGAGAGCATTCTTGCAGGGGACTAGAGAAGGTCAGCCTGATGCCTGAAACTTTCATTCCCACATTCACAGATTATTTAAATGTGGGGTTTTATACTTGGCAGGAATAAGAATGTGGAGTTGTCCTCCTGGACCTTGCCAGATGTCAGCAGTGCAAGAGATGAGATTAAGTTTGAAAGCAAAAAAAAAAACTTCTGAAGTCCTGGAATCAGAGGGGAGGATGCTCACACCAGGGAGCTGTTCCTGAGGAAGAGATCCAAGAAGAGGAGGAAGGAAGTCTGGGTCCCATGGAGAGGCTGAATCCTATTTATCTGGAGTGAATCTTTGGACCTGTTTGCATTTTTCTGTTTCAGCTCCCTGGAGGTTACATTAATCTTTTGTGTTTTCAAAAAAAAAGATAAATTTGAGACAAATCCACAGGCTCCTTACAGTAGAAGTGGCTTGGATGAAAGCATTCACATTTTGGAAAGTAAAGAATATCTTTAGGACAGTATATAAGCACCTTAATTTTGCCATCGTAATGTGGTTTAGCGTGCTGTTCAGCACTCTGACCGAGAGACAGACAATAAGAGAGACATACAGACAGAAACAAAAAGGGCCAGTTTAGATGGAGGCTACTCCAGAACAAGTAGTGCTGCAGATTTTCACCCAGGTTGCAGAGGCAAGTCAGGGGGACAGAGAGACTGAGAACAGTGAATGACAATGAGATACAGACACAGACAGAGACAGACAGACCAAGGCTCAGTGGAGGACCAGAGCAATACTGGATTATCACATGCAGAGAGACCAAGACTGTTAGAGACGGAGGGAGAAAGAGAGAGAGAGAGAGAGAGAGAGAGAGAGAGAGAGAGAGAGAAAGTCAGAGAAGACACAGAGAGAGAGACAGACAGACAGACAGACAAAAAAGGCTCAGTTTAGTTCCAGGCCAGTCCAGAGCAAGTACAGCTGCAGGTTTTCACCCAGTTTGCAGAGGCAAAGACAGAGGGAGAGAGACTGAGAGACAGTGAATGACAATGAGATGCCGAGAGAGACAGTGACAGAGAGAGAGAGAGAGAAGGAGAGAGAGAGAGAGAGAGAAAGAGACAGACAGACAGACAGACAGACAGACAGACAGACAGACAGACAGTCCATGGTTCAGTGGAGGCCCAGAGAAGTACTGGACTATCACATGCAGAGAGTGACAACGACAGTTAGAGACAGAGACAGAGAGACAGAGACTAAGGCTCACTGTAGCAAACAGGCCCAGTGCAGAGAGTGTAGATTTGTAGACTCCCATCCAGGCTGAAGAGACATAGACAGAGAAAAAGTTAGTCAGAGACAGTGATACAGGGTGACAGAGATAGTGAGTGATATGGAATATTATTAGGGAATATGAGCGATGAAACATGAACCATAGAGAGTCCATGAAACTCAGAATTTCTGACAGGGTGGGAGTGGTAGAGTGGGGAAGACAGTAGAAGATATAAACAAGGTAACAGGAAGAGCAAAGAGTAGAGAGGAAGTGGAGGGTGAGAGATTGAGAGAGAGTAAGAGTGTTTAAGTGGGCCGTGATCTTTCTTTTAAATAGGTAATTTACACCTACCTGCAGATTTTGTACCCTCAGCAATCTGGGCTGTCCACAGGGAGGTAAGCTTGTACATGACCAGGGAAAGGCTGAATACTATTTATTTGGAATGAATCAGACCTCATTTCATGTGTCTGATTCATCTCCATGGAACTTAAAACATCCTTTGGTTTTGTGAGAAACATAAATTTTACACACATTAGATGGCAAAGCACCATCTCCATTGTCCAAAGCATCAGAATTCTAGACATGGATAAAATTTGACCCTAGTCAATAATGACAGAAGTAGAGACTAGCCAAATGGCTGCAGGGACAGCTCCCAACAAGGTACTCCAGGCCATGTACACCTGCAGGTTCCTCCTATGTTTCAGAGACAACGACAGAGACAGAGGGACAAAAGGAGTAGTGTTGATGTGATTCCCCCCGCTCCCCGGTCCTTTAGCTATTTCGTACAAATAAACATACAGAGGCTTATATGGCCGATGGTTCAGGCTAATCTTTCTGATTAATTAACCCATTTCCATTAATCTGTGTATCTCCAGGTAGTCTTGGTTTACTGGTGATTCCCATGTCTCTTGCTATCTTGGTCACTACCTGATGTCTCCCTGACTCTGTCTGCTACCTTTCTCTCTCCATGTTTTGATTTGCCACCTGGCTAAATCCTTCCAGTCCATTGGCCAAACATTTTCATTCATCAATCAATAATAGAAACATATATTTATAGCATACATAAGGACATCCCCCATCTGAGTAGAGGACAATAAATAATCAAATAGGGCTAAAATCAATAACATAGAAACAACAAGAACAAAAATTTATAAAGAATCAAACAAACAGCATTGTTTCTCTAAGAAAATCAAAAAGATTGTAAAATATTTATCCAAATTAAGCACACAGAGAAAGAAGAGTGGTGAATAGTATTGAAGCCATTGGCACAGGAAAACAATTTCTGAACAAAATACCACCAGCATAGACACTAAGGTAAAAAATTTTATAAATGAGACCTTTGAAACTGAAAACCTTCTGTATGGCAAAGGACACTGTCATTCAGACAAGGTGGCAGCTTAAGAATGAAAAAAAGATTTATTACTAACTACACATCTGATAGAGGGCTAATGTACAAAATACAAAAAGAACTAAAAAAACCTAGATAAAAAGCAAAGAACCCAATTAAAAATGGGGTACAGATCTTAACAGAGAATTCTGAAAACAGGAAACCAAGCTAAAATGGCTTAGATACAATTAAAGAAATGTTAAAATCCTTAACCATTGGGGAAATGCAAAGAAAAACTTTGAGATTTCATCTTATACCTGTGAGAAAGGCTAAATTCAATAAAAGAAATGACAACTCATGCTGATGAGGATATGGAGCAAGGGGACCAGCCATCCATTGATGATGAGAGTGCAAACTTTTATAGCCAGTATATAAATCAATGGGAAAGTTCTTTGGAATATGGGAATCTATCTCAAGATCTAGTTATACCAATCTTGGGTATGTATGCAATGGATATTTTATCCTACCAGAGAGAGAGTTGCTCAACATTATTGTTTGCAGCTCTATTCATAATATCATGAAATTGGAAACAATCTAGATGTCCCTCAACAGAATAATGGATAAAGAAAATTTGATATCTTTACACAATGCATTATTACTCAGCCATTAAGGAAAATGAAAGCATGAAATTCACAGATAAATGGGTAGAACTAAAAACAGTCATCTTGCTCCCTTCTTTCTCTCCCTCTGTCTGTCTGTTCCTCTCTCTCCCTGCCCCTTTCCTTTTTCCTCTGTCCTGCTTCTCCTGTACCCAGAGGCTGATCTCCCCATCCACATTCCCCTTTTTATGATTTCATTCCCTGAAATACATGAATAAATAAATAAATATATAAATATATAAAGTCATCCAGAGTGAGGCAACGCAGAAAGTTAAATGTGGTATGCATTTGCTTATGTATGGACAATAGATGTTAAGTCAATGACAACCAAGCTACCATCTGCGAAATCCCAAAGATAAGTTATAGAGTAAGTTTCTAGTAGGGGACAGATGTTGTTAGGAAAGGGAAATAGACTAGATAGTTGTGGATGAAGGGGTGGGAAGCTAGAATGAGAAGATCAAGTGGAGAGTGGGAGGGATAGGGGGATGAAGGAGGGAATATGAAGAATGTAGGTAATATTAAGTTCCATTTGAAGGCTAGTATAAAAATCTAATATAGTAAAACCTTACTAATATATATGAAGGAAATCTAAATTAAATTGCTAAAGGATATGGGACATTGAGCGCCAAATGGAAATCCCTTGTCACCAAAGGAGGCTTCCAGTAATAGGTATGGGGTATATCTAATTTCTTTGTTGGCCAAAGTGTTCCCATGGTTACCTGTAAACAATTCAAGTTATTGACAATAATAAAGGTTGCTCCCCACCAACTGGTGGCAAGGCCACAATGCTAAAGACTACACATATACAATTCATTACACATGGAAAACCTGAGCTTCTGCCTACATAGGACCTTCACTCCTATGTTCTTTTGTAATAGAAGGTGCTCTGCATTCCTTTGCATAAGTAGTAAGGCTTCAAGTTTAGTAATTTTTTATGGCATTAGTTAGTGGGCAAAAGAGTGGGTCTCTGTTTCTTGTGCTTCCTCTTGGGCTCTTTTCCTTCTGTTTGTTTTGTACAATTCCAATGCCTTAGTTATTTTATAATATTTTATTATATTATTAATACAAAAAAATCTAATTACATATATGTAAAATAAATGTGTATATGTTATAAATCCTCACAAAAATACCCATATGTGCTTTATAGCAATCATATAGTATAATCATACAGCATGTAAGATATTATATCATTTACATAATATATATTATGATATCACATAATTTTTATATATGTAGTCTTGCCCTTGGAAACACATTTAAATTATATCTAACATGTTTTTAAATTAATTTTTATCTCCTTAATTATTGTTGCTCAGTTTTCCATATTTTGTCAGTATGCTTTTATGAATTAAGGCAAGAAAATGCCATAAGCAATTTACATGATTTGCTTGTAAAGCTTTCCAGTGAAATTAATTATTTAAACAGTATTCTGCCCAAAAAAAGGAGAAGACGAACCTTCAGAATCTACTACTAGATTCCTGTCCTTTGACCTTAGGCAGCAGAGACCAATTTAAAAGCTGGCTGCCACTAGCATTAATAGGATAGGGAAAGTATGAACAAACGACTGTTAAATTGAGGGTATATCTCATTAATAAAATACCTGCTTAGTATGTAAAGCACTAAATCAAATACCAAGTTTTCAAAGGAACAACAAAGGAAAAAAAAAACAACAAAATCCCAAATAAAGACTACGTTATTGCATAGTTTGTAGTTCAAGAGATTCCTGTGGCTCTACCAATATTTTAGATCTCAGGATCTGGGGACTTTACTTTTTGTTTTTTTCAAACAAGGAGAAAAATGAAGCCAAACAATAGCCCCTAGCTATTTTCCCAGACAGTTGTCCTCTTTAAGACCAGCAAAGCAATACATGGGGTAGAAAGGCGTTCCCTGCTTTTGAAACAAAGTAAGCAGCTTATATCATGGCGGGATTCTTTCTCCTCCCCATTTAGTTGGTTACCTCAGTGCTTGAAGGTCATGAGTAGGTGGGGATACTTAGCACATCCTGTGAATCAGACAATCAACATTTAATCTCTCTACAGAGACCCTGGTCCTCACTACTGAGGAGAGAATTAGTTTTCTTAAGGAGACCATGGGTCACATTCAGAGCATTCATTGTGGGGAAGAGATCTTGAGCCACATCAAATAAGTCTTTAAGACTTTGTACTTCTTTAAGAAACTCTTTGCTCCTGAATATAGTAGATGAGAAACTTCAGCATTTTTAAGAGGCAAAAGGACAGCCCTGAGAAGAAGTTTGCCTTGGTAAGTGGAAAAAGGGGTTCTGAGGGTGGAGGTATTTACTTTGTTTGTAAGTCTGCTTTGTATTTTTATTTTTTAAAATTTTTGTTTGAATTAGAAACAAGATTGCTTTACATGTCAATCCCAGTTCCCTCTCCCTCCCGTCCTCCCTTACTACCCTCCACCACAACTAAAACCCTGCCTATCACATATCCTTTCTGCTCCCCAGGGAGGGTAAGGCCCTCCATACAGGATGTTCAGACTCTGTCATATCCTTTGGGGTAGGGCCAGGCCCACCTGAGTGAATATCCCTCTGTTTGGAATGGGTTCCCAAATTCCACACCTATGCTAGAGATAAGTACTGCTCTAATACAGGAGGTCCCGTGGATTTCCGAGGTCTGGATCAATCCCCTGCTGGTTTCCCAGCTATCAGTCTGGGGACCCAGAGATTGCCCTTGTTCAGGTCAGATGTTTCTGTGGGTTTCACCAGCCTGGTCTGGAACCCTTTGCTCATCACTTGCCTTTCTCTGCAACTGGATTCCAAATTTCAGCTCAGTGATTAGCTGTAGGTGTATGCTTCTACTTCCACAAGATACTGGATGAAGGCTAAAGGATGGCATATAATATAGATGGGGTCATCCTTGTGGATCTCTGAACATTCACCTAGTGCCAGATTTCTCTTTAAAACTATAATGGCTCTCTCTACTAAGGTATCTCTTTTCTTGCTCTCCTCAGATAGCTGCTACTGTATTAGGCTTCCATGTGTCTCTAAGAATCTAAGCATTAGTGGAGGGGCTACATTAAATGCCCTTCCCCTATAATGATATTAATGACGACTTTAAATGGCATCCTAGGGCCTTCATCCAGTAGCTGATGGAAGCTACTGTTCAATTTTACCCTTTTTATTGCCTTATTATATGAATTCCCATTTGTCCTTGAAAGCAGATTTCTCTATTTTTTAATATAACTCCATGTCTAACTTCCCTAGAAATGTTGTTTGACACTGTCTCCATATTCTTTCATCAATTCTCATACCACCTAAATGTTAAACTATTCATTAAATCAGGATTTGAGAGTAAAAACCAGTACTTTCCAAACTTTAATGTTTTCTATCAAATGTTTTCAGTTTTGTGCTCTGGAGTTACAGATCATTTAAAAATGGAGTCAGAATACAGGTAGTTATAGGCAAAATGGAGGGTCCCGAGTGTGATCCTCGATCTATACATTGAAACGTCGCCTAAGGAAAATCAAAACCAAAATGAACAACAGTAAGCATGCCTTCCCCAAAATATAAAACAAACAAACAAACAAAAAACAACAACAAAGTTTTCATGGTACTATGGTGGGTAGGTTAATACTACAATGCCTACATTGATATGTTAGGTTGGCAGGACGCAAAAATTCCAAGTTCAATCCTAGCCTGTACTAAAGAGAACCCTAATCTTGCTTTAAAAATAAAAAGGAAAGGTGGCACAGTGTTACACAGGTTGGTGGTATTTATACATATATAACGCCATCATTCTGAGGGGAAGGGAGGAAATGGCTAGGGATGGCCAATTTAAGCAAGGCCTGGGATCTGTAGAGCGATTTTCCTTGATAAAAATGATTTGGTGGCTAATAGGCACTGTGTTGGCACAGGACTGTAATAGCATTACTGGGAAAGAGAAATATGCAAATGGAAAAAATCTCGCAACATTTGAATAAAAATCTCATCTGGACTAGAAAAAGAAACCTTGCCTCAGGAAGAAAAAAAAGCTGCAAATCCTGTGATGAAGGGTGGGCAGCATGATGATGCAAGAGCACTGATTGGTGGAGACACGAGAGCATGAGAGTACAAGTATTGCGAGACTCAGCCTCACTCCGGGTGTATATATAGAGAGCCTGAGCAGGCAGAGAAGTCTCTCTTGAGGTAGCTGGATGAGTGGGTTCACGATGGTGTGTTCGAATGCTCCTGTGATTCCATCCCTGAGAATTGAAGGCCTGAGGGTACAAGAATTGTGAGTTTTAGCTTTTGTTGACTTGTATACAGTCCTGTCTTTAAAATAATTAATTACCAGAGAAAGTGGGCACAGTGAGGTCGTGGGCATCTGTGTTATGGGCAGGGATTTAAAGGCTACTCTGAGGGGTAGAGAACCAAGGAGGGTATGCGGCTCACTACGTTTAGTTTCGCTTATGTGGGCAATGTAGAGAAACACATTATCTTCATAGAAAAAAGAAACATTGCAGAGCCTGGCACAGTGGCGTGGCTGGCAGTACATTCGGGGTCACAATCTCTTGAGCTTGGTTTTGGGAACTGGAGAAGTGTGGGCATGAAATTCCCCAGTTGGAGTATCTAAAAAGCAAGGGAGGTCTAAGGGAGGAAGGGAAGGATAAAGGAGGGTGAGATAGTGGGCATGATAGAGGAATGGAGGAGAGAGTGGGAGAAAGGAAGAGTGACAGAAAAGAAACTAAAAATCTGGCATGTTGTCTGGCATTTTGGCAAGCAGTTGCTTGTGCCATCAGAAATGGTTGAAGGATGGGAAGGGTAAGAGAGACTAAGAAGGGGGGAGAAAAAAGCTGGATGGAGGCAGAAGGAATGGCCTGGAAGGTGACACATCCTAAGGAGGATTGTGAGTTTGAGCCCAGCCAGAGATAAGTAGAGAAACACTCTCCCTACCCCTCCATCAAAAAAAAATAAGAACACAAGAAGAAGAGGAGAGGAGAAGAAATGGAGGAGCAGATATCTTGAGTTGGGGCAAGAATAGAGGAGAGAGAGCAGGATGAGAGATACCATATCAGAGGGAGCCACTGTAGGTCCGAGAAGAGATCTGGAACTAGAAAGATCTCCAGAGACCTACAAGGATGACACGATCTGATAGTCCAGGCAGTGGAAGAGAGGATAGCCTAGAAGCCCTTCCCCTAGAATGAGAGTGGTGACTACTCTCTATGCTATCCTGGAGTCCTCATCCAGTGGCTGATGGAAGCAGAGACAGACATCCACAGAAATACACTGAGCTGAAATCTGGAACCTAGTTGAAGAGAGGGAGGAATGAAGAACGAAGGGGTCTGTACCAGGTTGGAGAAACCCACATAAACAGTTGGCCTGAAAAAGGGAAAGCATATCGACCCCAGACGCTCTTTGGGAGGCCAGAACGGGACTAATCCAGCCCCCTGATCATGGATGCCATCGGGGAGGCCCCTGCACTCATGGGAGCCTCCGGAGGTGGACTGGCTTTTTGCCCTGGTGTATGTGGGGGACTTCGAGAGCCCATCCCACTTGAAGGGATGCACTCTGTCTCTGAACACATGGGGAGGGACCTAGGCCCAGCACAGGAAGATTTGGTGGACTTGGTGGAGCCCCGGTTGGGGGCCCTACCCTGCCTGGGGAGTGGTGGGTGGATGGGGTAGGGGGTAGGTTGGAGGTGGGGGAGAAGGAATGGGGGAAGGAGAGGGAGAGGGAGAGGGAGAGGGGAATTACATGTGAAACAAGCCTGTTCCCTAACTTGAATTAATAATAGTAAAAAGAGAGGAAAAAAATAAAATAAATAAATAAATAAATAAATAAATAAATAAATAAACCGAGCTTAGTGCCATGCGATGCAGAATGGTGGCCTAGACTTAAATCTGTACTGAGAGATTGAGATAGTCAGGCATATGAACTCAAGTTTGCTACATCCTTGGGTGTCTAAAGAAATCACACTTTAATATATTTCTTTGTCTTTTGTAAACAGGCCTCATGAGATGGATGGAGAACACAGTGGCTCCTTGGTGGAGATGAGTCCACAAATAATGTGAGATTGGAAGACAAGTGAGGGGGGAGGGGACAGGTGTTTAGAGATCGGAGTAGGTGTGACAGGGTGGGTGTGGTTAGGGTGGGGTGTTGTTAGGGTGTGCATGGCCTTGGCAGAGTGGGGGGTGGTGTTACTTTTTTTTAGGACAAGGGGTTTCTAAATAGCCCCTGGAACTTGATTTATAGACAGGGTTGGGCCTAGAACTCAGAAATATGCCTGCCTGTGCCTCCCACTTGCTGTGATTAAAGGCATGTACCAACACAATAGACTGCCAGAATATTTTAATAGAAATTCAAGGTAAACATCTTATTGTGAGATGGCAGTCAGTGTACTGACACAGTTCAAGAATTTTTGCACTAGTAATTTGGATGAAAATTGTGAGTTTAGGCTAAATAATAGAACTCTTGTTGATAATAATAATAAGTGCTGTAGAGATGGTTCAGTGGTTAAGAGTGATTACAGGCTGCACTTGCTAGAGGACCAAGTTTCCATTCCCAGCATCCACATGGTGGTTCACAACTGTCTATAGCTCCAGTTCCAGGACATCTGATGCCCTCTTCTGCCTTCTTGTGCATCAGGTACTCATTTCGTGCACATATGTACATTCATGCAAAACACACATACAAAGAAAATAAAAATAAAAAATAAATTTTGTAAAGTTTGGGCATTTTGGCAAACTTCTTTAATCTTAGCACTCCAGAGGCAGAGGCAGGGGGAATTTCTGATTTTGATGCCTATTTAGTCTATAAATGGAGTTTCAGAGCAGTCAGGCCCCAGCTATTATACCAAGAAACCCTGTTCCAAGAAACTCTGGCTTGAAACAAACAATTAATAATAGTAATAATAGAAATCAGGCAGAGTGGTGTGATGAGCAATGTGTTGTCAGAGGATTGTAGACCCAGTCCTGGGCAATGGGGAAAGCAAGATTAGTTGAGGATGCCAACTTTGAGTCAATTCTGGGTTATATATGAAACTTCAACTCAAGAAAATAAATGGGGTATGTTAGCTAAATAGGCAGCATGGAGCCATAAGAATGTTAATCAAGGACTCATTGGTGGATAAAAGAGGACACTAGTAGAGTGAGACAGAGCCCTCTACTGGGCTATACAGACTTTGCCTAAACAGGTGGTAGCAGTAAGAGGAGGATGGGGAGGAAATAGAACTCTGGTGGACAGTGTGTTCTTATTGTCACTTTTCTGAGAAACTTTCTCAAAAAAGAAAGGCAGGGTGTGGGGAGTTTAATCAGGAAGCTGGCTTGGTTGTCTGCTGGTGAATGGTGATAAAAGGAATCTAGGCCATGGCCATACAATGACTTTGTCTCAGAAGAGGAAAAAGGAGGAGGAAGGGAAGGAGGGAGAAAGGGAGGAGGCTGACTGGTGAAGACAATATTACATGGCTGCATATTGTACTCCTTGCCCTCTGCAGGAGGTAGTGGGTAGATGTCATTAAACAAGCATTCCTGGCTTGCAGAAGGATATGCAGTGTGAAATAAATAAAAATAGTGTTTCATATTATAGAATATTACCTTTAGTAAAATGTGGGATCTCATATAAAATGTCAAATTATAAAGAAAAAAATGTTTTTCAGTATTTAGAAATCATGTTAAAAGTGTGCTGGTTAAATTACAGGGTAAGTAATAGCATTACAATTAACAAGAATTTCAAACCTCATTGGTAATTTTTTTTTCATTTTGCAGATTTCTTGCTTTTTTAGAGTGAAACAATATATTTTTGATATACTACATGGTATATCTTATGTATTCAGGTTGAATATACTGTCAATCATTTGTGGAAGGATTTCAGTTATGTTATTTGCATTGATAATAGAATACATTTTGGTTTATTAATTTTTCTCAATTACTTTATCAGTAGAGAAGTTTGCATAAAATATGTTTTGAATAATTTTGTAATTTAATATATACTCTTTGTAAATTTGCAATGTGACATAGAAAAGAAAACCCTGTTATTTGTTGCAGTTTACAGTTTAATATAATATATTAATAATCTTACACTGTTGATTGTTGCTAGTTATTCTTATTTTTTGTACATATGATTTGGTCTTCTAGTGAGATAGGAGTGGTAAAGTCCAAAATTTACAAGATTTTTTTTTCTCCTTATGCCCTCCATAGTTTTTACTTCACAAAAGTTATTACTTGGTAATAAATATTGTGTGTTTACATTGTGCAGGTACAGGTTAACTTATGTGTGTTTACATGCATAGACTAGAAATACACCTGAAGTATGGTTCATCAGAAGCTGTCCCCTTTGTGTTTTTTGTGCCTTTCACTGGAACCTGTGCCACACTGAGTAAACTAGACTCTCTGAGACTCACAGGGATTCTCCTGTCTCTGTCTCCCCTAGGCTGGGATAATTTGTTTTCAACACCATCCACTGTGTTTGTTATGTGGGTTTTGGGGATTAAACTTTACACACTGTACTGTCTACCCAGTATGACAGTAGAATTTCCTGAATATTACAGAATCATTCTGATTTTGGGGATTCAATACCAAAATTGTTCTTTTGTCTTTGTGTGTTGGTTCATGGAATTCTCTATGCTGATCAAAACATATTGTGCTGTCTTTTATTTCCATTTTTGTTTAAAATTCCACTTTCCTTAATTTTGTTTGCTTTGTAGAAAGTCTTTCTTTTGTACCTGAAAAATTGGGGGTTACGGAGAATAAAATTACTGTTTTGTTCTGTGAGTAAAATTTGAAAGAATTTTCCCTACTCAGATCAATCCCATTTCCTCCCATTTATATGAAGACTATGCTTTCAATGCAGTCTTAGTCTTCTATTGCTGTGTATTATATTGCCATGTGTATCTGTAAGTTGTATAGCCTCCAGTATCTATAGACACTTATACACACATACATGCATTACAATTTGGCTTTTTTAAATTTTAGCATTTTTCTTTGTATTTTTGCCATTGTAAATAATGATTGTCTTATATTTTCATAAATATTAGGTATTTCTTTCTTTGCTCCAACTAAATACCTGACAAGAATTAAATTAAGGAAGTAGAGATTTAGAAAATGTTCAGATAGCTTTGGTCCTACCTGGCAGAGAAAGCATAGCAGCAGGATAGTGCACATCGTGGGTAGCCATATTGCATCTGCAACCAGGAAGTTGAGGTAAATGATAGTTTTCAATGGACTGTGTATCCCTTTATTTGGGGTGGGGTTTTTGTTGGTTCTTCACTTTTACCTTCAGTGTCTGTATGTGGTACATGCATATATGGGGGTATACTTAGTGTCTGGGTGTATGAGCCTGTGTATAAGCCAGTGGTAATACCTGCCTTTATCAGTCTGAGCCTTCATTTTTCCTTTTAGTTCTCATTGAACTAGAAACCCACTGTTCCAACTATTCTTTCTGGACAGCAATTTCTTACTACCTGCCCATTTCCGTCTGCCAATATAGAGATTACAAGTATGTACAGTCATTTCTTAAATATTGTGTGTGTGGAATGGTATTGAACTCATATCCTCATGCTAGAACAGCAAGATTTTTTACCAACTGAACCATTTTCTCAGCCCCATGCTTTCTAATTTTTAAGTCATTTTGGGACCCCAAACCCCTAGAATGGTGCCATGTACATGAGGATAGGTCTTCTATCCTCAGTTGCACAGGAAATGCCTTCACAGACATGCCTAGAGGTGTGTATGTGTCCTAGGTAATTCCAAATAACAGTGAAATAGACAATGAAGACAAATGATTAAATATTATTTACCTCTCTGTGTATGCCCTTGAGTACAGGTACCTTCAGATTCCAGAAGAGGGAAACAGCTCCCTTGGAATTGAGGTAGAGACCTCAGTGAGCGAATTGACATGGAACCTCAACTATGATCCACTTTAAGAGCAGTACATACTTCTTCTGTGCTGCGTAAGTAAAATGCATGAAGCAGGAGTGATGGGTGGGCGACCTGTTGATTTTCTTCTGTTGTTGGGAATCAGTTCCTGTGTAATGTGGTTCAGGAGCGTATGAGGGTTTCCACCCCAACAGATAATTAGTACGATCTGCCTAATGGAGTGTATAGTTTCAGAGTTAAGAATCATCCAGTGCTGTCCAGCCAAATGTAAAGCATATGCATGTGTAATAGCTGTTTGTAGCCTAATGTCCCATATTTTGTATGATTTACAACAGTCTATTGATTGTTTATTTACACACATGTGGGAGCAAACAGATATCTTGGTCTCTGCAATGAGTTAACAGTTGGCATTTTGAGCCTGTCCATTAATAAACTGACAGGACTGTGTGTTCTGCTTCCCAGTTCACAGATTCTAGCCAACTTGTAAACATTAATGTTCTATGTGTTTTAAAGTGTCACGACCATGTCCCCTGCATCTAGTAGCAATGATTTTACTGACATTTATTAAAGTATTACTGAGTGGAAATTTTCATTTCCTGACATCAATATCCTTGCTTCTCCTTTGACTCCTCCCCCCTCCTCCTCTGTTAGCATTTAGGTATTTGTACTGGACTGCCTTTGTAGTTTTGACAGGATACATGCTTAGCTGCAGCAACTAAGCTAACCACCTGTGCATATTCACTCGGTTCCCTTTTAAAAGGGCCTTGTCCACCTTCAATCTCTCTCTCTCTCTCTCTCTCTCTCTCTCTCTCTCTCCCTCTCTTTCCTCTCTGCTGTTGCTCCTGTCTCCTGAGACTGGTCTCCTTCTGCTCCCCCTGTTATGATCCCTTTCACCTAATAAAAACATCTCATCTTGAACTCAGTCACATGGCATCTCTCTCTCTCTCTCTCAATCTCTGCTTTTTAAAAATTGCAACATCCTCTTTGTCTTTCTCCTGTGAAGTTTTGATTCCTGTGAGTCATTGGAAGTGTTTGAACTTTGCTAAAACAATTGCCAGTTTTGAAGGAATGCCACAACAAACGATAGTGTGTAGAAAGCACAAGTTATTTCAGACATGGTTCTAGGCTTTTATTTGGTTCAAATGCTTTGTATCATGGGATATAGTGGGAAGTTTCCACCCATGTGGGATCTACTATTGGGCCCTGTGTGGAGGCAGATCATGACAGGAGAGTGTGTGTGAAAGACCAACACTGGTTTCCCTATGCCAGGTCAGAGACAGAGCTTGTCATCAAGTACAGGGTCCCACCTGTCTCTGCTGCTTTATATGTGGAGTTTCAAGTGTGCACCACTGTGACTGGTATTTTCATAAGGCTTTTGGGGATCCAGTTCACTGGATTTAGACAAGCACTTCAGAAACTCACCCATGCCTCAACCCTGCATGGAAGTTATTAACATGAATGTGCAGATTTTTTTTCAACTCATGATACTTTATGGAAATGTACATACACAGTAATATCACATTAATGATTTTTGTGTGTGCAAATAAATATACAGATTCTTGGAAAAATATGTTACTCACAGAAATAACATTTGATAAAGATAATATATTTATAATTTTTTACTATTTTCTTTAAGATATGTGTATTTGGATTTTTCTATGTATGCAGCAATTTATATCAGATTTTCATTTTAATACTATCTTTACATTTAGAGTTTTTACAAGACTTCCAAAGTGATTGTTGAAATTGATCATCTTTCTGTTTTACTTCATATACAGAAGTGAGGATCAAGCCAATTACCTTGTACTTGTTAGTTAACCACTGTGCCACCACAGAGATACACTGTCATCTACCAAATTGAATTTGCTTGTCTTGTAAAGAGACAAACTCAAGGAAGCCTTCTGTATTCTTCTCATATTCCATGAGTCTATTGTATTATTGATTGGAATGTGTTCTTTTATTAGTTCCTACTAATATGGGACAACAGAAGTCACGGCTATAATGATTTAATGTGGTTTCACATTCTAATGCATTCTAAAGTTGAATGTGCAGATTTTCTAATATGTTCTTAGTGAATATGGGATCTGTAGTTATGGTTTCTTTGCATGACTGGCAGCATTTTTAAATCACATCCTGCATCACCATTCAACTGTTATGAACAGATTATCCATTTTGCTGATCATCTCAAAACCAACTTTTTATTCCAATCATTTAATATTTTAACTTTAAATTTATTGCTTATACTCCTGTATACTTTGTTCTCTTTTTCTGGTTTATCTTGTTGTATTTTTCTGATTTCATGACATGAACACCTTAATTTGCTTTTCTTTCTAAGGCAGACTCTAACCACCACTTACTTCCCACTGACCAATTATTTGTCTGACTTTTACATTCATTCAGTTCTAATTGTAATTTTCCTGAGTTTATCTCTTTTCTTTTTTGGTTTTTCGAGACAGGGTTTCGGTATGTAGCTTTGGAGCCTATCCTGACACTCACTCTAGAGACCAGTCTGGCCTCTAACTCACAGAGATCCACCTGCCTCTGCCTCCCGAGTGATGGGATTAAAGGCATGTGCCACCAATGTCTAGCCTGAGTTTATCTTTTAACTCATGTTCTATTTAGAAGCATGCACTTTAATTCCCTCCTCATCTTTGCAAATTATAAACAGTCTTGGAATGTTCTTCCCATTTGTGTCTATCCATGCTATAGATTACACTGTGAATGCTTATTAAAGCTGTCAGTTCTCTGAACACCACAGGAGCAACAGATAATGGGTCGCTCTGCTTAACACTTTTAGAGTACAGTAGAGAATTCTGAAATCCATTACCTCAGATGTCAGAAGCCCATTTTCTGGATGCACCTAGAGAGACTGAAGTAGGAAGTTTGTTGATGCCCAGTGTACAGTGAATTTTGAGACAGCACTTGGGGATCCAAGATAATTAGCATCAGCCCTCAGCCAAAACAGTAGAATGAAAAGTAGGAGGATGTTCCCTCATATTTTTATGCAGGTTAGTGTTTTGTCTAATTGATAGAAGCCAGGTTCTGGGAAGAGGAACCTCAGCCGAGAAGAGTCCTCCATCAGATTGTCCTGTAGGGTAGTCTGGGGACAGTTTCTTGATTAATGATAGATGTGAGAGGGCCCGGACCTCTGTGAGTTTTGCCATCTCTGGAAAGTGGGTTGTAGCTAAGGAAGGCAGAGGTAGCAATGAAGGACAAGCCAGTAAGTAGCATTCTTCTCTAGCTCATGCTTTAACTCCAGCCTTCAGTTTCCTGACTTGAGTTCCTGCCCTGACTTCCCTGCATGATGAAAGGTAAGCTGCAAGATTACGTTTCCTCCCCAAGATGGTTTATGTCATGGTGTTTATCACAGGAATAGAAAGGTAAGACATTTGATTCATGTGTTTTCTCCTTCTGGGTTCTCCTTCAGCCCATCATGAAGAGCTGACATGCTGTGTCACAACAATGGACTACGAGGAGAAATCAACGCATCATGTCCCATTCCTCTTATTACACTTACTAGGAATTTTATTCCTGTCCTTATGGGGTAGATTTCACTGTTGTTTAGTCAAAAGGCAGCACTCGGACTCAGAATTCAAGGAAAACTAGCATAAGTCAGAAAGACTCTGTCTCAAAATGTAAAAGAATTTGGAGATAGAGTTTGGCAGTGCAATGCTTGCCTAGCACATAGAGAGTCTTATGCTAAATCCTCAATAAAGAAAAAAAAAAAGAGAATCCATAAAAAAGAGTCAAGGAACAGACTCTTCTTGTCACTGTCAGAGAGCATGGTGTTTGTAGATGTGTAAGATGAGAGCTGGCTGAACATTCCCCAGCCGGCTACTGCCCCTTCTCTTTATATGCCAGGACTTTTCCTAGAACCACCCACACACTCAAGATATCCCTTGCTTGATGAGGACTGGATTAGTCTTGCCACCAATGTCTTTATGGGAGCAGAAAATGCTCCCTGAGTTATTGCAGAAAAATGTAATTGCTAGGCTAATTCTAGAAGCTGGGTAATGGTCCACAGGGCTGCAGGCTGTGAAGGATTTTGAGGACACAGATAATAATAATGTGTTCCACGTAGTCCCTGTAAGCAGTGAGGCTTTGTGAGAGGGCAAGGCCTATGATTCTGCGGGCTCTCAGTCTGCTGCATTCTCCCAGAGTCAGAGGGTAAATCTAGAGAAAGACCTGGGTCTGCACCTATGCACCCTAGAATCCAGCATCTCCAGGTTTTCCCTCACTATCTCTGCACTCTATGTAGCAGTTCAGATATCAGAATGTAAGTAGCAGCCTGTGGTGGATTGAAAGAAAATGTTGCCCAAAGAGAGGGGCACTCTCAGGAACTATGGCCTTGTTGGAGGAAGTGTGTCACTGTGGAGGTGGGCTTTGAGGTCTCATATATACTCATGCCATGCCCAGTGAGACATTTCTCTTCCTGTTCCCTGTAGATCAAGATGTCAAACTCTCAGTTCCTTCTCCAACACCATGTCTGCCAGCATTCTGCCCTGATGATAATGGTATGAACCTCTGAACTCTAGGCAAGCCAAATAATTGTTTTACTTTACAAGAATTGCTGTGGTCATGGTATCTATTCACAGCAATAGAAACCTTAAGATATGGCCCTTAAAACATTTTCAACAAAATTTCATTTATTCACTGTATCTTACAAACATCTAAAGTGATAATACCCTCCGACTCCTTGCCCCACCCCTCATCCCTGGCTTTATTGCCGAGTGCCTCTAGCCTTCTACTACTTAGCACCAGATGGATCAGCCCTGAGTGAGCAGGAGCTCAGTGTGTTTTCTTTTTCATTTTTGGTATTGGGTTGCGGGGTGGAGGCAGAGTGAAATTCTGCCTGCTTTGAGGGGACATCCCACAGGTGGCACAGTGCCACTTCTTCCTCTTCCTCTTCTGGGTGCTTAGTGATTCAAACTTCTTCTGTGCCTGCATAGAGTGAGTGAGCCCCAGGGCTGAGAGTGGCTCTTCAAATATTCCAAGCCCTGAGCTGGACCTCTTAGCTATAGGATAGCCCTTTGAATTAGTCTTCCTGGTGCTTCATTCATATTTTTGCTATGTTAGTTGCTGTAATTTTTAGCTTTTTTCCTCCAATTTTAATCAAATTAGAAACAACATTGTTTACCTGTCAATCCCTGTTCCCTCTCCTTTCCCTCCTCCCCTGTGCTCCTCAAAAATCCTACATATCCTATAATATTTTTCTACCCAGGGAGCATGAGGGTGTCCATGGGGACACTTCAGAATATGTCATATCCTTGGAGATAGTGTCAATGTCCTCCCCTGTATTCTAGACTGAGGGAAAATACACCTATGTGCAATGGGCTACCAAAATCCATTCCTAAGCTACGGATAAATACTGTTCTACCAAAAAAGGGCCAATAGATTTCTGATGCCTCCTCACTGACACCCACATTCATGGGTTATGCGTCATTTCTATGCTGATTTCCCATTGATCAGTCTGGGTGCCAAGAGCTCCCACTTGTTCAGGTCAGCTGTTTCTAAGGGATTAAACAGCCCTTAGAAACAGCCTAGTCTTGACAATTTGCTCATCACTCTACTCTGCAACGGGATTCCACTTCAGTACAATGTATTGTTGTGTTTGTCTGCTTCTACCTTCATGAGCTGCTGAATGAAGGCTCTAAGATGGCACATAAGGTAATCATTAATCTCATTATCAGAGGAGGGCAATTAAGGTAGCCTCTCCACTGTTTCTTAAATAGTTATCTGGTGTCATCTTTGTAGATCACCAGAAATATACATAGAGTCTAGTTTCTCTTTACATATATATTGCCTCCCTCTCTGTCGGTGTGTCTTCTTTTGTTCTGCTCCATTCTTCCCCATACACATCCAGAAGCTTCTGTATGGCAGATGACAAGGTCAGCAATACTAAATGGCAGACCAGAGTGTTGATCTCCAAAATTTGCAAAGAACATAATAAGCTAGATTTCAAAACACCAAATAACCTAATTCCAAATTGGGGTAGGGAACTAAATAGAGAATTCTCAAAAGAGAAATCTATAATGGATGAAAGACACATAAAAAGTGCACAGCATTCTTAGCCATCAGGGAAATGAAAATGAAAACAATTTTTAAATCCTAATAAGAAAGTCATATTCATAAAACATTTTAATAATTGAAAGAACATTCAAGGATAAAATGGAGGATTTTGGGACACACAAACTGATGGATGAATATTATAATCACATAATAGTTTAAAAATTGTACAAAACTAACTTTTCAAAATAGACGTGTTAGGCCACAATAACCCAGACCATTTGAGATCCCAGGAAGGAGAGGTTTTCGAGAGGGACACTCAATGTGACTCTGTGTAGCTGGGATCTCAATGGTCTATTGAGGATATTTAAAGGGAACATAGAGAAGTTATTTGCTTGTCCATTAACTCAAAGAATCCTGGCTTCTTTTAATTTTGGAGTTTTGCACAACTGTCCTGAAATCTGCAATCTTCACGGCCCAGTCCTTTTTTAAACCACCATAGTGTTTAACCTCAATGCATGCTGATGTCTAAGGATGTACAATGGGTATTGCTTTGGGGAGAGTAAATCATGTAAAGATACCTCGGTATTTCAGCATCATGGGGTTCCTTAGATGCATGATATGGGTTCAAAGAATTCCAGAATATATGTTTAGTGACATATGCCTTGTCAAATTGGCCAACACAGGTAACAGTAAATATAGGATACAAAAATGACACCCATGCTCACATATATTCCATTGTAAAAGCACAAAGATGTGATAATTTTCTCTAGATTCCTATTAGATTTGTTTAGGGAATACATTTTATGACTCATTAATAAGTTTCCATTCCTTAAGTCATGAGCCTTCAGAAGCAACTTGATTAATTTTGAGATTTTTGGTGAGATACCTTGAAAAAGTCTACTCCCTCTGTGGCAGGACATATTATATATTCTCTCTATATAAACATCAGTCTGTGAAACTACTATTGTTGAAAAATGTCCTTGTCTGGACAAGTTTGGAGGACTCAACAGGAGATTTTTTCATGTCCAATATATGAAAAATTTACTTATTTCTATATTTTGAGACAAGAGTCTTATCTGGTCTCACCAAAACTTTGATATCTATGCAACAAATGGTAGTTTTACATTTTCAGATCATTGGACTATAGCCAGTGGTAATCTCAAATTCTTATAAAATTGTGTTGGTATGTATTTTGTATAAGTGATCACATTGTTCACTCTTAACTTGGATAGCTCTAATACTAGACATATCATCCTACATTATAATATGCAAGCATGATTTGGGGATGTTGTCTGAATTTTTTGATGTGTAGATGGATTCCCCCCCTTGCCTTTTTATTTTATTTATTTTCTCAAACACTATCTTTTTTCCTCTGTTACATTCGTCCTGGAAGAACATAGATTTTTATAGTAGCTTTTAAAATTATTAAACATATTTTACTTATATTTTTAAATTTCTTATTTTATGTTTATAAAGATTTATTATTACTTCAATGTAGAACAAGCTTGCTTCACCCGTCAATCATTCTCCCTGTCATTTTCCTCCACCAACCCTCTGCCAGACCCCCACTTATCACCCCCTATACCTCAGAGAGGGCAAGGCCCTCCATAGGATTTCCTCAAAGTCTGTGATATCATCCTGGACCTGGCCTAGTATATTGCCCATTTTTCCATGCTGAGAGTGCATCCCCCCACTTGGGATGGGCCCTCAAATTCCTGTCTTTCACAAGGAATAAATACTGACCCACCTCCCGAAGCCCCATAGAGTGCTGAGGCCCCCTCATTGACATCCATGTTCACGGTTCTGGATCAGTCCTGTGCCACCCTCTCAGACATCATTTTGGGTTCCATGTGCTCCCCCTTGTTCAGGTCATGTATTTTGAGCTTTTCACCAGCCTGGTCCTGACCTTTTTGTTCTTCATTTCTCCCTCTCTGCAACTGGGTTCCAGAGTTCAGCTCAGTGTATACCTGTGGGTGTCTGCATCTGCTTCCATCAACCTCTGAAAGACGGCTGCAGAATGGCACATAAGGCAATCATCAGTCTCATTATAGGGGAAAGGCATTTAGGGTAGCCTCTCCAGCATTGCCTAGATTGTTGGTTGGTGTCACCTTGCATATCTCTGGAAATCTCCCTAGTGACAGATCCCTCCTTGGACCTATAATGTCTCCTTGTTATGGTGTCTCTCATCCTAATCTCCTCTATTCTTCCTGTGAATCAACCTTTCTGCTCCACCATTTCCTCCTCTCCCCTCCTCTTCTCCCCCTCTCATTCTTCCAGCTCCATTTCTCCTACTCTCATGCTCCCAATTTCAAATGAAATCGTGCCACTTCCTATATTCTGGGGTCAATGCATTATTGCATTAGAGTCCCTCCTGTTTCCTACTTCCTTTTTTGATGTGGATTGTAGGCTGATAATCCTTTGCTCCTAGTCTAAAATCCACATATGATTGAGTACCTACCATGTTTGTCTTTTTGTGACTGGTCTAACTCACTCAGGATGGTTTCTTCTAGTTCCATCCATTTGCCTGCAGATTTCAAGATTCCATTGCTTTTTTTCTGCCAAGTAGTGCACTATATTGTAAATGTACCACATTTTCTTTATTCATTTGTCAATCGAGGGGCAACTGTGTTGTTTCTAGGTTCTGGCTATTACAAGCAATGATGCTATAAACATAGTTGAACATATGTCCTTTTTGTATGAATGTGTATTCTTTGAGTATATACCCAAGAGAGGGAATGCTGAATGTTGAGGAAGACTAACTAATTCCCAATTTTCTGAAAAAAATGCCATCCTGATTTCCAAAGTGTTTTTACATATTTGCATTCCACCAGCAATGGAGGATTGTTCCTTTTTGTCCTCATCTTCTCCAGCATAGAGTGTAATTTTTTTTCCATTCTGGCTGGTGTAGGATGGTATCTCACAGGGTTTTTTTTTAGTTGCATTTCCCAGATGGTTAGGGATTTTGAGCCCTTTCTTAAGTTTCTTTCAACCACTTTAGATTCCTCTCATGAGAATTCTCTATTTAGTTCTTTACCCTAATTTTTAATTTAATTGACTGGTGATTTGGTGGCTAGCTTTTTGAGTTCATTGTATAATTTGTGTATCATCCTTCTGTCAGATGTAGGTTTAGTGAATAATTTTTCCTATTTTGTGGATTCTTATTTTCTCTTACTGACTATGTCCTTTGCCTTACAGAAGCTTCTCAGTTTCAGTAGGTCCCAATTATTAATTGCAGTTTTCAATGTCTTTGCTACTATAGTTAAATTCTGGAAGCATTCTCCTGTACCAATTTTTTCAAGGGTATCTCCCATTTTCTCCTGAAAGTTTCAGGGTGGCTGCATTTATGTTGAGGTCTGTGATCCTTGTGGGCTGAGGTTTTGTGCATGGTCCAAACACTATCTTAAAGTGTGAGCTGTCCATGTGCTACCCAGTATTGTACCTGAAATCAGAGAGTAACTGATTAACATAGGTTTTGTAATATGGAAAATCATGGATGTCAGACTTTCTAAATTTTGACCTCACAAATCTTGCATGGATTTTATGTATATTTCATGTAAAGTCCATCAAAGTTTAAAAGATTCAATAATTTCATATTAAATGTTTGCTACGTAGATAAGCCACGAAGTCAATGGAAATTTGTGAAAGGAAACTCTTCATATTTCACAGGTGTAAATGATATATCATTATGATATGGATATCTCCTCAGCTAATGTACTCACTAAGAAAATACTCTGCTTCATGCTTCTTAATTCTACATTTCCACTAGAAAAACTAGATGCCTATATGCAAAATAAGTTGCAAGGTTCACAATGTTTTTTACACAAATCAGGGTAAGATTCATTTGAAGTAATATAACTTGACAGGAAACTGGTTCATGAACAAAATCTTCTGGTTTTTTAAAGAATATTTTGCAGTAGAAAATTAAAGGAAGAAATGGAAGAAAGAAACAAGGGAAGAGTAACAAAAGATGAGAAAAAAAACAAAATATAAAAAATGAATATGAATATGGCCTAGAATATTATTAAAATGTAAAGGATATATAGTGATTAGGAAATATCAGGTAAGTAAGAAGAAAATAAGGGTAAAAAATGTAACTAGAGCAGAAAAAAGAGAAAGTAATATTTCTGATTTCAGTAGTGTACTTTTGACTTAATATGATTTAGATTATATAGCAATTACTAATGGTAAAATGTCCATGAATATGCTAATGAAGACATAAATGACATTGTTAAAACATATAATGATGTGTTTTTATAGTTTAATTTAGTCTAAAAAGGTGTGTGTCATATAACAAATTGTATTATTCTACTAATAAGGCCATTTCTCCCATCCTCAGAAAGACCAAGATTCCTCGAGAATATTCTGTAGGGTTGAAGCTTCCTCAGTTTAACTTCATGCACTTTGTCACCGATAGGGTTGGATATGTTAGCTTTTGTTTGAGTTTTCACAATTTTAAAATTATATCAAAATAGAAAGATCAAAACATAAATGGGGTGTCTGGGAGTCCCCATATGAAGGGTAAATAACAATCATATACAAAAAATAACAGTGGAAAAAAAAGCAAACACTAAGAGGATCAAAATTCTTCCCTCAGCTTTAAGGGAAGTGAAAGAATAGTCAGGATATTTTGTGTCCCTTGGAGGATGACATACTTTTTTCAAACTGAGAGATCATCCAACACTCCTCCCTCACTTGTGGGTGGTACTGGATCCCCACCCAAATAGCTGGAACTATCCTGGGTCTGTTCTGTGAATGGGGGAATATCTACAGCCCTGGTACTACTCAGAGTAATATCAATGTTCCATTCTTCATATGTGTTGTGTTTGACTCCTCACTGAGCTGTTATGTGAGATACGGGAATGTTTTAATCATAGCTTTTTCTGGCATAAACCATGGTGATCTCTTGGTGATTTAGTGTGGCCTCCTTGTGTTCTTGGAGTCTGTTTTTCCATGCTTTTCACAAAGGCTGTTTGTATTGAGCTCCCCTTTCTATTGGGAAAAGTTTTGAGCAATCTTCCAAGTGAGGTCAAATGTGTAAATTCTCTGTGAGAATATCTGGACAATGTCAGAGACCCATTGGGTGACTGTGGATGTTTATGAGACCCTTGTGCATGCAATAAATTTGCTCTTGGGCCATTTTCTCAGCACCAGTAGTTGCTTGTCTATTCATTAAGGAACAGGGATTCTCTTTATGAAAGGCAAAACTTTTTAACATCTCACGTGGTGTATAATTTGCAGAAGGAAAGTGTTTAGAGAGACTGTTTCTAGATTTATATATTTTGGACATGCCTGGATAGAATGAGATTGCCTAAGTTTTCTTTTGGGACTAATGGGATATTTATGGTTTCCTTGACTATTGGAAAAAGAAATGAGGCCCTATTCTGGAAGGGGGACACTTATGACTTTGTCTTCCAGATATTTGTAAGTTCTCTGCCTCCCCTGGACAGGTGTAGAGGTGACACTGGACCCTGAAACAGATTTTGAAACTTTCAAAATCTGTTCAGTAGATGGGACAGGTTTCAGGGAATTTTGATTAGATGGGGAAATGTATCAGTCCACATTGACCAGAGGAAGATTGTCCAGTTGGTACTGCCTAAGTTCCGGTGGTCTTTGCAATGACATTCCTTGGACCAGGTCCTGATGACCTCACAGGAACTGCATTACAGAGCAGGAAGAAATTCTCTTCCAAGAGGAGACACATATCTAAGTGTCTTTTAACCTTCTCTGGTCTGGGCAAAAAGATGACCTAGGTCTTTTTCTGATGACTGGATAGAAAGCAGATAGACTAGGATCACTTTTCACTGTGTTTCTAATCATATCTATCACCTGAAAAAGGGGGGTCTATTTCCTTTCTTGCCCTGTCTCTGCACCTTTGCAGAACTTGAAGTGGACATAATTGCTTTAGATACTTCAGGGGCTGCTTCAAAATACTGTCTACGTGTCCAGAGTCAGTGAATCTCACCCTGGTCCACATGTGTGTCTCTGACACTGAATCCAGACAGAAACCGTGTCATCTGTTGTTCAGATGTCAAATTCCTCTGGTCTTAATTGGTTGTCAAATACTGCAGGTTTTTGGATGGGATATAAACCTCCTGGTCTTCGTCTTGGTAGCCCATAGTCATCCATAGTCTGAGAGACCAAAATTTGTGGTGTGTAGGCCTCACTCTACTGGTCTAGTTAGGTAGTTTCTTAGACATTTGAGTAGAGAAAACTGTCTTAATTTATTTACCTCAGGCAAAGAGGGTTGAAGGATATTTCCCATGGCAACTGGTGGCAGGAATAGGGTAAGTGATTGTTTTTGTATAAGTCTTTACTTCCCAAGACCTGTGAATACTTACAGCAGGCCAAATTTAGAACTGGAGTGACAGTTGGCTTCAGAAAGTGATGAAAGTTCCAGAGATGCACTCCTGATCAGTGTTCTCTGCTGTAGAGGGCTGTTCACCAGTGGAGCCTTACCTACAATGTGAACTTGCTGTAGGAAAGGGTTCAGCAATGTATATTATGGGAGGTTTTTCTTGGAAAGACCCATGCACACGTCTTACAGGGTAAGCAAAGAACTGGAATGTCACTTGGCTTCAGGAAGTGATCAAAGTTCCAGAGGAATGCTTGGCATTAGTGTTTTCTGCTGCAATTGGAGGGGTGTCCTCACAATGTTTGTTCTCTGCTGGTGAAGTGAGTTTTCCAATGCCTGACCCGGCTGTTTAATTTCAGAGGCAGCCCAGACCACCTGATACTGCGAATGAAGACAAAAATTTTAGTCTCTCTGTATTATGGTGAAGCATACTAGCCTTCTGAAAAGTGAGCAGTCAAAGTGGCTGCATGTCTTTTATCCCAACAGTCAAGAGGAAGAGCCTGCCATCTCTGGAAATAGAGATCTAGGTAAGTCAGGGCTTTAAATAAAATCTCTGCTACAAAGGTAACTTGATGTTGATGATGATGATGATGATGATGATGATGATGATGGCAATGTGGAGGATAAATGGCATGGATGCTTGGGGTACTTCACTCTCCCATGCTTCATGTAAATGGCTGGCACGTGATGCACAGAGGCCATCTGTGTGTTCAGCAACTCTTAATGTGTCCAGGTCAAGTAAATGGGTTATAAAAAGAAGACTTTCTATGTCTATCCAAATATGAAATTCATTAAATTCTCAATAGCTGTACTAAAACACAGAATGGCATGATATTCCAGGACATGTGCTGGCTTTACTGGGGAAAAATATATTCTGAACAGCTGATCATATTTTGATGTTCACCACAGAGATCTTTTGAGGGCCATTTTGTGGCTTTGTGTCCTTGTGAAAGCAGTTTTGGATAAGGAGCAAAAGCAAAAGTCAAAATATTCATTTTGTGGAGTGCAGCTTAAATCATAATAGAGAATAAGTGTAACTTAAGATTCCCCATCTGAGAAGAGCATTCATAGAAATAATATGATTGTTTGTAGATAGCACTTTAAACCATTTACAAAACAGGACACCAAAGCTGAAATTCAGTGCTACAAAGTAACATTCAGGAGTACAAAGCTGACTTAAAAAGCACCATAGTTTTCACAAAACACAACCAATTTCCAAGCAAAATTCATGCAATGCTCAATGTTTTAATCTTTTGGATTTCCTGTAAATGGCATTTCTTTAAGCTCACATTTGCTTCACCCAATGTTTCCTGAAGGTTAAGACACGCTAACTGAATTTGTTGACTGTCTGGAATGATGACTCATTGGTTTGAAGATTGGAAGCTTTTCCTTGGGGATTGGGTGAATTTCTTGCACCTATATTGTAACTCCATTTGCAGATAATCCTTTGTCTTCTTCTGGCCCACACTCCATTGCATGGTGACATTAAAACCCCATGTACAAAACTCAATCTCAGTTGCTCCCTGATTTTTGGCCCATGATAAGCCCGGAGAGATTTCTGTCAGAGTTGGCAGGAAACACGTATATCCTCTCTGTCACAATCTACTATATCTTCAATCTCTAAACCAACCACACCCACTCATGATCTCACAATATATCCTCCTAGACTTACTCCAAAATCACAAGTCTCTCTCTTTAACTATTTTTACTTCTGCTGCCCCACAATAACCTACTATGGCTTCAGTTCAGTACACATGTAAGTAAATGCATCATTATACCATTCCAGCTGGTTGATGACTGCTTATATATATCCCATATGCTGCAGTTTCCAAAATGGAGAGAACCCTAAATTTCTTGTACATTTTTGTGGAAGGTTAGTTCTTACTGGTGTTTCTCTTATACATTAAATACTTATTTGTTGTACATTTTAGCTTTTTACTCTATTTTTATTTAAATAATAAAATATTTTACATGTCAATCCAGGTTCACTCTGCCTTCCTTGCTCACCTTGTCCCCACTAAAGCCCTATCAATCCTATACCATTTCTTCTCCCTAGGGAGTGTGAGGTGTTCCCTGCAGGAGACTTCAGAATCTGTCATATCTTTTGGGATAGGGCCTAGGGCCTCCCCCTTAGTCTTGGCTGAGTGAGTATCCCCCATGTGGCATGGGATCCCAAAATCCGTTCCTATGGTAGGGAAAAGTACTGATCTATTACAAGAGGCCCTATAGATTTGCGAGGTCTCCTCACTGAAACCCTCATTTATGGGTTCTGGATCACGACCATGCTTTTTTCCCAGTGATCATTTTGGGGCCAAAAGTTGCCACTCGTTAATGTCAGGTGTTTCTGTGGATTTCAACAGCTTGTTCTTGACATATTTGATCATCACTCCTCCCTCTCTGCAACTGGATTCCAGTTCAGTTCATTTTTTATCTGTGGGTGTCTGCTTCTACTTTATTCAGCTACTGGATGAAATTTCTAGGATGGCATTTAAGTTAGTTGTCAATCTCGTTATTTGTGGAGGGCATTTAAGGTAGCCTCTCCATTGTTGCTTAGATGGTTAGCTGGTGTTCCTTTGTCCACAAGTGTCAGAGGAATGTTCGAGTCAAATCCTCACTATTGGTTAACTTGGTACTTTCCTACAATGTTTGGAAATCAGGAAAATTATTATTACAACTATGATTCCCATGTCATTCCATTGAAGAATGGCTACATATAGAATATAATAGCTGGAAGCATATTTAAATTCTGATTGTGATGTTACTAGAAAGGATTGTGACCACGTTAAAAAAAAAAACTGCCAAAAATTATAGTAAGTCTGATATTTCAAAATACATCTTTGCTAGTCAATCTGCAAACACAAAGATAATTGGACACAAGAATCTCTTCCTATTTCACTAGATTTAAAAACTATTCTTGCCAGAAAGGATGTCTCAGTGTCTGCTAATGTACAACATGAAAAAAATTTTCCTTCTGCCTTTTGATGCTTTGCAAATAGGGCCACCACTTGATTCCAGTAATCCCATCATGATACAGGATTTTCCAAACCACATGTTTATAACTGGGATATTGTTTGATTACAGATAATAGGTTTGACATGTACTTGGACAAGGAGATCCATCTTCAACTCTCTAGAGGGAAGACATTTAAAAGTAAAAAAAAAATGAAAGACTTAAGTAAATATTTAATCAAAGATAAAGAAAAGAAAGTTACAAAACAAAAAAGAAAGATATATAAGAAAGTAAAATAAAAATGTATAGGATGTAAGAAAAAAAAGTCAAGTATAGAATGATTAGGAATGGAACAATATAAAAAAGGAGCAAGAATGGAAGGAAAAAAGGCAGCAAGCAAAATAACCAAGATGACAATATTAATTTCATTATTGCTCTATATTCATATATATATATATATATATATATATATATATATATATATATTAGTTTGTAACAATAATTCCTGATAATTGAGATCATAAAATCGGAAGTAAATGAATATACCTTTTTATTTTATCATATTTGGTGATTTGGTCTTTTATTAAATCATTAACTTAAATTAATGTATGTAACTAAAATGAATTTTTAATAACAAATATTTCTTTTTAATTGGGAAATATATTTCTCCCACTGTCAGCATCCATCAAATTTCTTCTGTATCTTCTTCTGTGAAAACATTTTTTTCCCATATAAATTTGGGAACATCATTTGTCAGATTGATAAGCTCTTGTTTACACTATCATACTCAGGTTCACAGGGACATATTGGAAAATGTTATCAAAGTGAAGAGAATAAAAACAGGTGACTGGGAAGTGTTGGAAATGTCAAAGCAAATGGGAAATTACAATCATATTTTTATCTCAAAAACAGACATATTGAGGAAGATTTTAAGGATATACACACAGGCCATAATTACTCAGACATGTAATGCTTTTAGAGTATATCAGGCAGGGTAGTTTAGGTAGCTGCCAGTGTACAGGGAAACTGACATAAAGATCAAAACCTATCTTTTCTAGAAATTTAACAGTTGTAGGAACCCTGAGGCACACCCATGCCAGGCCTCTCCGCTGAGGTCTTTCAAATGCTGGGTTCAATCCCTAGAACACTATAACTGTCCTAAAGACAGAATATAGCACCCATCCTATCCTATGTCGTACTGGGTAAAAGGCTAAACCTCAGGACTAAAAATCCACCATCCCCAAAATTGAAAGCTGTACCCTGAAACGTCTCACCACTCCCAATTGTACTCTTCAAATTTCCTTCAGTATTTAAAGTCCCCCGCTGTATCTTCTCACATTTACCATCCTGAATTTATCCCTACCAAAAATCTCTTGTATTGTAATGTGTAACTTTGTGGTATTCTTGGACTTGCAACTGCCAGGATAGAGTTGTAGCTGAATTTTAAATTAAAAAAAATATAACTGAAGGATGGTAACAATGCCAAACTCACCAGGTGTTGCAAACCTATGAGGCCTTCAGTAACTGAATTCAGAATATTAATTTTCCGTGAAGAAGTCATCCACCATCAAAATCTTTGAAAATATAATCCAAAGAGGGCAGTCATTGAGATGATGTACCATTGACTTGGAAAATAGTGCCAGCTGAAATTTAATTGAAACAGGTTTACATATTAACTAATTTGGAGAATTACCCCATATCTATGCTGACTTTAAAAGTTGTACAGGTAATTTATTCATAATACTAAACATACAAATGAAACATTAAATCCCACTTTCTCCATTTTTGGGGGATCTTGGTACAAGTAATGTGAATACCTACTTGGTTTGCAAAGCACCTGTTATAATCAGCCTGTCACTGTTTAGTTCATCTCTATATTATGAACTAACTTGCCCAACTATGACACTGTATATGTAGCCTTGTTTACACAACACTAAGGAGATTAACCTGTGTGAGTTATAATTATTTTTATTTTTGATAACCCACAGCAATCTCATAGGTCTGGTTATAGCAAACATTCAAGTGAAAGTATCATTATGCCATTATAATTGAATGATGAGAACTTTGATGTAGTTTATGTACTTTAGATGTCATAAATGCATAATGCAGACAAGAACTCTAATGTTCCTAAGCCTTATCCAGAATCATTTTTTTCTCAAATAAAAACAAAACCTTAATTCCTCTATTTCATCCTCTCCTGATTTCACACCAAGACCAGCCTATCAACTGCAATTACTTCACATTTCACTATGAACATGGTTCCAACCAAAGGTCTTATTTGCTATGAAACAAAAACAGACAACACTGCGGACAAGTGAATATGCCCCTCCTAGATGATCCATGGTAAATAATCTGGAGTAACCTGAATTTCTGATGAGAATTTAGCCAAAATGCCTTCCACTGTATAACTGTCTTTATCTGTGTTATTGCTAGCTTAGCTCTAATAGTAGGTATGGTGTCCTACATTAATCACTAGAATCACTCTGAGATGTATATTGCAACTTTCCATGCTTTTCTTTCTCTACATCAAAAGAGATAATGAATCATCCATAGTTATTTTATGAGATTTCTTTATCCAGACTTGTCTTAAATGTTTTTTAATCATTGTGTTACCCATTTGTTCACCTTGAGAACTCCTGGCCTTCCCAATTAAGAGTGCCTTGATATGGAATATAATTGCTGGATGATTTTATAAATTTTGACCCAGATATTTCTTCAGGAATTTTTGATCAATGTGGAAAATCTGTAAAAAAACACATGATTTATCATATATTTTGAGATGTATTTATATGTGGTCCACAAAGCAATGAAAACAGTACAAAGGAATGTCATCCTATTTCCTTTGTTGAAATGGAAAATGATTACTGAGTGGAAGTCTCTTTTTCTGCTACTGTTCACCCCAAGAAAAACTCTGTCTTCTGCTCTTCGTTGGTGCACCCACAATGTGAAAACCAAATTACTAGTATACACACTTGGTCATAGGCAGCCCACAACCAAGAAGTAATAATGGACATGATGTATGCTTTCAGAAACATTTTTTGACATTCACTACATCTATGACACACATTTATCTCTCTTAATGGAGAACTTTTAGAATTTTTAAAAAAGTAAAAACTTGAACAAAGGAAATGAATTTACAAATAAGATATATATATATATATATATTATATATATATATATATGGATAAACTGGATAAAAATTACAAGAAGGTAGTAATAAATGGTAACATTTTGAAAGTTGTAGCTTACATAGTTGTCAAATCCATTTGAAGTTCTTGTAAATGATAGAACCTCTGGGATTTTGATTGGCATTACATTGAATCTGTAGATTGCTTTTGGTAAGATTTCCATTTTTACTATGTTGATCCTACCTCACCAAGAGTATGGAACATCTTTCCATTTTCTTGTGTCTTCTTTTGTTAATTTTTGTAAAGACTCAAAATTCATGCCCTACTGGTCTTGTCATGTTCGGTTAGTGTTACCCCAAGATATTTTGTGTTGTTTGTGGGTATTATAAGGGTGATGTTTTTCTTATTTCTTTTTCATCTCTCATATTGTCTGCATATAGAACGAGTATTGAATTTTTGAGTTAATCTTATATAATGCCACTTTGCTGAATGTGTATAACAACGGTAGGAGCTCACTGGTAGAGTTTTATGTTTCCCTTATGTAAACTATCATATAATCTGCAAACAGTGAAAATTTCTCGATGGTGAATTAGACTGATACTCAATTTTCAGAAAACTTCATAATTGATGCCAAATTGGTTGTACAAGTTTTCACTCCTAGCAACAACAGAGAACCGTTTTTGCACATCCTGTCCTCCATAAACTGTCCATGGTGGTTTTTGTAGCCAATCAGTGAGGTGTAAGATGATATCTCAGAATTGTTATAACATATATCTCCCAGATGGCTATGGATTTTGAGTGACTTTTATTCATTTTAGATCCCTCTAGTGACGATATAATGACCCAGTGGATCAAAGACTTCAATTTAAATCCAGCCACCCTGAACCTCTTAGCAGAGTAATAGTAAGGCAGCATTCTATGAATTTATACATGGGACAACTTCCTGAACATAAGATTAGCACAGACACTCAGATAGACAATTCAGTATTGGGGCCTCCTGAAACTGAGAAGGTTATTTAAGGCAAAAGATATATTCAACAAGACAAGACAGTTGCACATACAATGGGAAAAGTTCGATAACACCCCATATGTAACCAAGGGCTGATTTCAAATTATACAAAGAACTGAGGCAACTAGACACACAAACACCAAATAACCCAATTAAAAAGTGGGTTACAGAACTAAATAGAGAATACTCAATAGGATTTTTCTTCTTATGGAAGGGAATATCTACCAACAAAAGACTTGGCGCAGATGATTCATAGACTGTATTTATTGGTACATACTTTAGTCATCAATCTCATGATCAGGGGAGGACATTTAAGGTTGCCTCTCCACAGTTGCATAAATGGTTTATTGGTGTCATCCTTGTAGATATATAAACATTTCCCTAGTTCCTGATTTCTCTTAAACCTATACTGGCTCACTTTCTGATGGTGTTTGTTATTTTGTTCTTCTCTATTCTTCCCACTACACAACTAGAAGCTTCTGTAAGACAAAAAACACAGTCAGCAATACAAAATGGCAGCCCATGGAATGAGAAAAGATATTCACCAACCCCATATCTGACAGAGTGCTGATCTGCAAAATTTAAAAGAAATCAAGAAACTAGTTTCCAAAACACCAAATAATACAAATAAAATGTGGGGTACAGATACAAAAGAGAATTCTCAATAGAGTAATTTAAAATGCCTGAAAGACACAAAAAAGTACTCAACAACTTTAGCAATCAGGTAATTGCAAATCAAAACTACTTTTTAGCTTTAAATAAGGATGTCATATTCGTAAAACTCTATAATAATGGCAAGAACATTCAGAGAAATTCTCATCTCTTACTGTCTATGTCTCTGTTTCTTTGTATCTCTCTGTCTCTCAGGCCCTCTGTCCCTGTCTCTGTCTCTGAAACCTGGCTGGAAGCCTGCAGGTGTACATGGCCTGGACTACCTTGTGGGGAGCTGTCCCTTGGGCCATTTGGCTAGTGAGTCTATCTCCTTTTGTCATCATTGACTAGGGTCAAATTTTATCCCTCTCAAGAACTCTGATGTTTTTGATGATGGAGATGTTGCCTTGCCATCTAATGTCTCTAAAATTTTTCTTTCTCACAAAACTAGAGGATTCTTTTAAGTTCCAGTGAGATGGATCAGGTCTGATTCATTCCAAATAAATTGTAATCAGCCTTTTCCTGGTCCTGGACAACCTTCCCTCCTCATCTCGGGACACCTCATTGTACAAACCTCCCCTCCAATTCCTGGATGTAAGAATCTTGTTTTTTTTCTAAAGTTAACATTTTCTTCTGCAAAGCTAACATCTGCCCGGGTATAAGAAGATCCAGAGGGTTCAACATGGTCTGGACTAGGTAAAAGCAACATGCTACTCCAGGATGTGACACCACCTTAGGTTTCTCAGGAACTGAAGTTCTTCAGTGCCCCCTACATCAGCAGTAGGCAGTCATAAGAACATGAGGTAAGTATTCCCTAACCTGCCAATCTAACAATCCACCTTTTAATAATAAGTGAATGTGGGAATGAAAGCAACAGGAATCATGCTGGCCTACCCCAGTCACTGGGTAGGATGCACTCAGTTGGTACTCTGGACAGCCCAGATTTCTCATGGTACTAAATCTGCAGGTAGGTGTAAAGGACCTCTTTAAAAGAAAGATCATGGCCTACTCATGTTCTCTTTCTCTCTCTCTTTCTCTTACCCTCCACTTCCTCTCTTCTCTCTGCTCTTCCTCTTACCCTCTTTGTCTCTTCTACTGTCTCTCCCACACTACCAATCCCAACCTGTCAGAAACTCTAAGGTTCATGGTCTCTCTATGGTTCATGTTCCATTGCTCATATTCCCTAATAGTATTCCCTATCACACACTCTCTTCGTCACTCTGAATTTCTGTCTCTCACTATCTTTGTTTCTCCGTCTATGTCTCTGCAGCCTGGGTGGGAGTCTGAAAATCTACCTGCTCTGCACTGTTCCTGTCTGCTACACTGATCCTCAGTCTCTGTCTCTCTCTGCATATGATAGTACAGTACTACTCTGTGCCTCCACTGAGCCTTGGTCTGTCGGACTCTGTTTCTGTCTTTATCTCATTGTCATTCAATGTCTTTCAGTCTCTCTCCCTCTGTCTTTGCCTCTGCAGCCTGAGTGAAAGCCTGCAAATGTAGCTGCTCTGGACTGGTCTCCACCTAAACTGAGACTTTGTCTATTTGTCTCTCTGTGTGAGTGTGTGTGTCTGTCTCTCTGTGAGAATAATGAAGAGAATGGTAAATCACTCTAGGAGGGCAAAATTAAGGTGGTTTTTATTGTCCTAAAGATATCCTTTGCTTTCCAAATTGTGAATGCTTTCAGCCAATTCACTTCTATCATAAACAGGCTGCTAATATGTCTGAAATTTATATTTTTCGCAAAACCAAAGTATTTTTGTGAGTTCCAGGGAGCTGAAACAGACCCATGCAAACAGGTCCAAATATTCATTCCAGATGAATAATATTCAGCCTCTCCATGGTCTCAGGCTCCCTTCATCCTTATCTGGGAGTTTTCTATCGGGAACCGCTCACTCATCTGACCATCCTCCCCTCTCATACCAGGTCTTCAAAAACATTTTTTTAACTTAACCTTCTCTCCTACACTGCTGACATCTGGCAAGCTCTATGAGGCCCCAGAGATTGCTACACAGCTTGGACTGGGGCAGAGCAACCAGATCCACCAGGTTGTGGAAGAACCCCAACATAATGAGTTCCCCCAAAGATGGTCTACACCCCCTACATCAGCAGGAAGCACTATTGAGAACTTGGCATCCTTATTGCATAACATTCCAAGTCTAACACCCGAACTTTTAATACTTAAGGAAGGTGGGAATGAAAATTCCTGGCATCAGGCTTGCCTGCCCTGGTCACCTGACATCATGCACTCAGGTAATGCCCTGGAGATCCCAGTGTTCCATGGTTACTAACTCAGCAGGCATGCTTAACAGACCCCTTTAAAAGACAGACACCAACCCACTCATGCTCTCTTATTCTATCAATCTATCTATCTATCTATCTATCTATCTATCTATCTACCTATCTATCTCCTCTCCCCCTCTCTATTCCTTTACCCTTCCTCTCTGCTCTCTGCTCTCTGCTTCCTGCTCTTCCTCTTAGTTTCTTAACCTCTTCTCCTGTCTCCTTCGGCCTCCTTCTCCTACCCTGTCAGTACCTATACAGTTCACAGACACTCTATGGTTGCTCTTTGCTCACACTCGTTGCTCAGCATTCTGTCTCCATAGCAAATTTTTCACCATTGATGTAAACAAAAGACCAAACCTGAAGTTGTATAAACCAGGGAGTTTCTCTCTATGATCTCTCTACCTGTAAATGATCTGATGAGCAGGAAACCTCAGAGATCTCTTTCTGGGAACATCCAACCTATGAGACACCACTTCAGGTCTGTATGTTTCCCAAGGATGAGGGCCACCACCACATTGGATGAGTCACCTGTGTGTTTCAGCTTCAAGCCTTTAGTAGTTTCTTCCCACTGCTTTTCAGATCCCTGTTTCCCCTCGATGGTTTGGCCATGTTTTGTGATGCCCTAGGCCATGACTTCAAGCTGACTCTGATACTGGGTACCTAAGCTCCTTTGGGCTTGCACATTGGAAATTCATATTATGTTTATGGGATTCTTTCGGGTACTGTTACCATGGAAAACCATTCAAAGATGTTTCTGGATGAATGTCATATTCCCTAACAATTACAACAATGAACTAAGAAAATGAATGCCACACAGCAGGAAGCAGGATTGAGAACTCAAAATCCTTATTCACCAACTTGCAAAGTCTAACATCCAAACTTTTAATAACAAGTGAAGGTGGGAATGAAAGGTTCTGGCCACAGGCTGTCCTGCCTGGTCACTTGGCAGCATTCACTCACTCAGGTATTTCTCTGTTCAACCCAGGTTTCCTTGAATACTAAATCTCCAGGTATCGTTAATTGACTCCTATAAAGGTCAGATCTTGACCCCCTCATGCTTACTTATTCTCTCTCTCTCTCTCTCTCTCTCTCTCTCTCTCTCTCTCTCTCTCTCTCTCTCTCTCTGTCCCTCTTTTTTCTGTCTCTCACCTTCCCATCCCTGTCTGCATTCTGCTCTTCGCTCATCCTCTTACCCTTTTTGCCTCTTCTCCTGTCTCCCCCACTTTCCCTTTCCAAACCTGTCAGAAACTCTATGGTTCATGTCCTCTCTACGGTTCATGTTCCATTGCTCAGGGTTCTGTCTCCATAGTGAGCTTTCCCCTTCCAAATAAACATAAGACCAACACTAGAGCTGTGAATGCCAGGTAGGCTCTCTCTGTGCCCTTTCTCCCTGCCTATTCTCTGTTGAACAGGAAACAGCAGAGATCTTTTTCCAAGGCAGACCAACTGGTGAGACACCCCTTAAGTCGGAGTGTTTCCCAAGGATGAGTTCCACAGCCACATTCACTGAATTTCCTGTGTATTTCAGCTGTAAGCCTTCGGCAGTTTCTGCCCTCTAGTTTTCGGACACCTGTGTTGACTTGACTTATCTGGCATTTTTAGTTCTGCCTTTGGCCATGAGTTAAGGCTCACTCTGAGTTCTGAGTTTGTGGGTACCAAGCTTCCTACAGCCTCTAGCGTGGAAACACATATTATGTTTAAGGGATCCTTATGGTTACTGTTCATGTGGAAAAACTGTTCAAAGGGTTGTGTGGAGGAATGTCATATTCCCTAAGAAGTACAACAATGAACTAAGAAAATGAAAAGACAAACACTACACAAAAAGGTGAGTTTTCCATGGTGAACTTCCTATAGGAAGTTTTCAATTCCATTTCTTAGATTACATTGAAGGATCATTGGACTGCAGCTACTTGGTTGCACGAAATGACATCAGAAGCAAAAAGGAGTTCACGAGGTAGAGACAGCATCCTCCATGTGTATGGTGGGAGCTTGCAGCTGTATCTGGTCTGAACTGGTCTCAGCCAACAATGAGCTTTGGTATGTCTGAGGTTTATGAATCAGGATAGTCTGCCACTGGTCACTCAGCATGTTACATTCAGGTGGTACAATTGTCAATCCAGGCAAGGTCCATTTGGACGTAAGTCTGCAGGCAGTTGTTAAGACAGACCTCAGGCAATCATGCTCTCTCTCTCTCTCTCTCTCTCTCTCTCTCTCTCTCTCTCTCTCCCTCGTTCTATTTACTCTCTGCTCCCTGCTGAGGTTCTTACATTCTTTGTCTCTTCTCCTGTCTCTCCCACTCTCCTCTCCCGCCATGTCTGAAACTCTATTGTTAATGGACTCTCTATGGTTCATGTTCCATTAGTCAGGGTTCAATCTCCTTGTCTCATCATTGTTTTGAGTCACCATTTTCCTTCTCTCTCAAAATCTCTGATGCTTTGGACAAGGACAGCAAGGAATCTATGCCAGATTTAATGATAAGCTGATTTTAGAAATGGGGATTTTAAAGTTGACCTTAAAGAGAGAATGAAACATGTCCCCGATTTCTGCCTTTCTCATCCTGCTAGTGGTCACAGTCTCTCCATGAGTCTGCAAATATGGGCTACGTTACAAGTCCAAGTCCATCAGAGTACGAAATGACATTCAAACCCATTGCACTGTGGCAAATTAGAGGTGCTTTCCACTGGGCTGACAATATCTGCCACTTTCAAAATACATGGATACTCACAGCCTAGTTGTTGCTACCATAATTTGCACGCTAATGTGTCTAAAGTTTATGTTTTCACAAATCTATAGGATTCATGTAAGTTCAAGGGAGACTAATCAAACGGATTCAAACAGTTCTGAAGATTCACTAAGTTAATTAGGATTCAGCTATTGCAAAGTGCCAGTAACCCATTTTTGAAGTCATTGCATTTATACTCTGAAACAACCAACGTCCTCTTATAATTCTCACCTCCAAATCCAAGACAGAAGAAACATTGGTTTCTAAACTTAACCAATTCTTTCTACAGTGTTGACTACTTGCCAGTTCTAAGAAGATTCAGATAGTGTCACACAGCCCAGATTGGGGCAGAGCTAGCAAATACTGCAGGATATGGCGGAACAAAACATTGTTTACACACAAAGATGTTCAACTGAAAAGATGCTCAACAACCCCTGAACACCAGCTGTAAGAAGGGTCTAGGATTTGAGGTCTTTATACCATAACCTGATATTTCTAACACACCACCATGTAATAATCAGTGAAGGTTGGAATGAGGTTTAGGCGTCAGTCTGGTCTGCCCCTGATCACTCGGCATGAGGCATTCAGGTGGTTCTATTGTCAGGCAATGTCCCTTGGGTGGTAAGTCTGCAGGCAGTAGTAAAGAGAGACCCAGCGCAATCATGCTCTCTCTCTCTCTCTCTCTCTCTCTCTCTCTCTCTCTCTCTCTCTCTTTCCTTTCTACTCTCTGCTCTCTGGTCAGGCTCTTACATTCTTTGTCTATTCTCTTGTCTCTCCCACTCTCCCTTGTAGGGGAAGCTGTAGCCACGCCTTCTTAGGGGCTGGCTACAGGAGTACCTGAGGGCTTGTGAGGGTGTGGTTAGAGTGAGTAGGGGGACTGTGTTTTTGGTTTTGGTTTTTCTTTTTCTTGGTCAACTTAGACACAAGCTAGGGTCATCTGGGAAGAGGGTCTCTTGCTTGAGAAAATGCTTCTATCGCATTGCCCTGTGGGCAAGTCTGTGGGACATCTTGTTTAACTAAGCTTTAGTGTTTCTGTGTTGTATCAAGAAGCCAATTGATGTAATACAGAATAAAAGAAGAATTTGGGGACTGTCTTTGTCTTTTCTTTGATCTTTCTCTCAAGGTGTACACCCTTTCATAATTGCTATGCTCTCATGGTTGCATTCCTCAACATGAGTACATACACAAGCAAACATTTCTCTACTAACTGTTCATGTTTGAGTCCCACACAGCCAATGAAGACCTGCCTGACAGCAATCCCTGGACACCCTGGAAAGAAAATGGGCCACAGCTCCTCGACTGCACTGGATCCAACTTACTCCATTTCAACTGACACTCCGGCCAGAGGTTCGGGTACTGACTTCAATCAAGTTGAGGATTTCAAGCGAGATCTTCAATCAAGCGAATCCCATCTAACATGGACTGGATACTAACATTTTCTTTCTACAGGACCCCACATGACTATCATCATCCCATTTCAACAGGAAGTAACTTGGAAAATGCTACGCCCCCTTTCCCCATTGTTGTCACTTAGGATAGTATATATACCTAGTTAGGAATAGCTTCCTATTGTTTATGGTTCATTTTGGAAGGAGGTGTTCAGGCTTAGACACCTCTTTCAGATGACTTTAGGGTTTAGTTAAAATAGATAGTTAGGAGATGATTTTACCTTTATACTGTTAAGTTTTAATCCTCTTTTAGACTAAAAGGGGAATTGTAGGGGAAGCTGTAGCCACGCCTTCTTAGGGGCTGGCTACAGGAGTACCTGAGGGCTTGTGAGGGTGTGGTCAGAGTGAGTAGGGGGACTGCATTTTCGGTTTCGGTTTCTCTTTTTGCTTCTTGCTGTACAGACTACCACCAGCTGGCTGGTTCGCTCTGTAAGTAAGGCTTTTCCCTATTAAATACCCTTATATTTCTACCTGACTCCATATTGGTAATTTCATACTATACTCCCTCTTCTGCTATGTTTGAAACTCTATGGTTAATGGACTCTCTATGGATCATATTCCATTGGTCAGGGTTCCATCTCCATAGCAAGTATTCCCATTCCATGTAAACAAAAGACCAACATTGGAACTGTGAAAACCATGGAGGCTCTCTATGTGAGCTCTCTTCCCACCCATGCTGGGGTGAGTGGAAAAACCAGGATATCTCTTGCTCAGACATACCAAGAGGTGAGAAACCACTTCACCTATGAATGATTCACAAGGATGAGATCCAACACCGCATGAGCAGAGACACTACTGTGCTTCCATTTTAAGCCTTCAGCAGTTTCTTCCCATTCTTTCTCTGGACCTTTTGTCGCCAGGACTTTTTTGGCAATTTTGTTTTATACTTGGCTGCCAATTCAGGCTGATTCTAAGTGATGAGTTCTTCCTTAACGAGTCACCACCTGTCTTGTCCATGGGGAATACATCTTTATTGTTTCTGTGGAACAAATGTTCAAAGAAATTTTGTGAATGCATGTAATCTTTCCTAAGATGGAGAGCAATGGAATTATAAAATGAAAAGATTCACATTACCCAACTAAGGTGAGTTTTCCATGGTTAACTTCCTCAAGCGGGGTTTACATTCCATTTATTAGATTAGACTAGGGATCATTGGACATCAGCAACTTGGTTGCCTGACATGGTATCAGCAGAATGGCATAGTACATTTGGCAGAGAAGGCATGCTTCATGAGTGGATTCTGAACCTGAAGAGCTGTAAAAGTTCTGCACTGATGCCAGCCTACTCCAAGCCTTGTTGTGACTGTGTCTGTCTCTGTCTATTTGTCTGTGTCACTGTCTATATCACACAGTATCTCGTTGACTTATCAGTCTCTCATCTCTGACTATGCAGCCTAGATGAAAGCCTGCACATGTACCTGGTCTGAACAGGTCTATGCCTGAACTGAGGCTTGATCAATCTGACTCAGTCTACCTCTCACTCACTTCTCAAATTGTAACTCTAGGTCTTTCACTGTTGTTGTCTCTCTGTCCCGGTCTCTGTCTCTGTCTCTGTCTCTGTCTCTGCAACCAGGACAGAACCTGGTCTGTTCTGGACAGGTCTCAGCCTTACTTGTAGGCATCTGTGAATGTGAACTTTGTTTATCGTGTCACTCTTCTCGTCTCATCATTGACTTGAGTCACCATTTTCCTACTCTCTCAAAACATCTGATGCTATGGACAAGGACAGCAATGGATCTATTCTAGCTTTCAGGAGCAGCTAATTTCAGAAATGGGGATTGTAAAGTTGGCCTTCCATTGAGAATGAAACATTTCCTGAATTTCTCTTTCTATCGTCCTTCTAGTGGTCTCAGTCTCCCCTTGAGTCGATAAATTTGCTGTAAGTTAAAAGTCCGACTCCAACCGAGGACTGAATGACAGGCAAAAGCATAGCACATTGGTAAATTTGAAGTGCTTTTCATTGGCCTGAAGATATCTGCCACTTTCCAAATACATGGATGATCACAGCCTAGTGTCTTCTAAGATAATTAGGCTGCTAAAGTGTCTAAAGTTTATGTTGGCACAAACCTAAAAGAATTTATGGAAGTGCAAGGGGGACAAATCAAACCAATTCAAACAGTTCCCAAAATCATTACAGATAAATAGGATTCAGATATTTCATGGTGCCACTCCCCTATTTTCGTCTTCATCACAAAATGTCTCTGGAACAACCCACATCCCCTTACCACCCTCCCCTCCAATTCCAGGATGGAAGAACCATTGGTTTCTAAACTTAACTTATTGATTCTACTCTGCTGAATACTAGCCAGTTATAAGAAGATCAAGATAGTGTCACAAAGCCAGGATTAGTGCAGAGCCAGCAAATACTGCAGGATATGGCAGAACAAAACATGGTTTACACACAAAGATGTTCAACTCCACAAATCCTCATCAGCCCCCCCCCACATCAGCCAGAAGAAGGGTCTAGGATTTGAGGTCTTTATACAGTAACCTGGCTTGTCTAACACCCCACCATGTAATAATCTGTGAAGGTTGGAATGAGGTTTAGGCATTAAACTGGTCTGCCTCTGCTCACTCGGCATGATGCATTCAGGTGGTACTTTTGTAACTCCAGGCAAGGTTCCTTGGGTTGTAAGTCTTCAGGCAGTTGTAAAGACAGTCCCTGGGCAATCATGCTCTCTCTCTTCTCTCACCTTCTGTTTCCTTTCTGCTCTCTGCTGTCTCTTCAGGCTCTTACATTCTTTGTCTCTTCTCCTGTCTCTCCCACTCTCCCACTCCTGCCATGTCTGAAACTCTATGGTTAATCGACTCTCTTTCGTTCATGTTACATTGGTCAGAGTTCAATCTTCATAGCGAGTATGCCCATTCCATGGAAAAAAATATCAACATTGGACCTTTGAAAACCACAGAGGCTATCTCTGTGAGCTCTCTTGCCACCCATGCTGGGGTGAGTGGGACACCTGGGATATCTTTTTCTCTGACATACCAACAAGTGAGACATCACTTCAACTATGAATGCTTCACAAGGATGAGATCCAATCCGCATAAGCTGATTCACTAGTGTGCTTCCATTTTAAGCCTCCAGCAATTTATTCCCACTCTTTCTTGGGACTTCATGTCACCTGGATATTTTTGGTATTTTTTATTTTACCCTTGGCCGCCAACTCAGGCTGATTCTAAGTGATGAATTCTTCCTTAACGAGGTATCATTGGTCTTTTCCATGGGAAATAATATTATGTTTAAGGGATCCTTCTGGCATTGTTTCTGTGGAAAAAATATTCAAAGATCTTTTGTGGATGAATGTAATCTTTCCTAAGAAGGAGATCAATGGAATTCTAAAATGAAAAGACTTCCATTACCCAACTAAAGGTAAGTTTTCCATGGTTAACTTCCTCAAGCATGGTTTATTTTCCATTTATTAGACTAGACTGGGGGATCATTGGACTTCAGCAACTTGGTTGCATGACATGATATTAGCAGAATGACATAGTACATTAGGGAGAGAAGACATCCTTCATGAGTGGGTTGTGAGCATGCAGAGCTGTACATGGACTGCACTGATCTCAGCCTACACCGAGCCTTTTTCCTACTGCCTCTCTCTATATATTTGTCTGTGTCTCTGTCTATATCTCAATATCTTTCACTGTCTCTCAGTCTCTCTGTCTTTGACTCTGCAGCCTAGGTGAAAGCCTGCACATGTACCTGGTCTGGACAGGTCTATGCCTGAACTGAGCTTGGTCAGTCTGACTCTGTCTACCTCTGACTCTCTTCTAAATTTGTACCTCCATGTCTTTCACTGTTGCTATCTCTCTGTCTCTGTCTCTGTTTCTGTCTCTGTCTCTGTCTCTACAACCAGGACTGGAACCTGAAGCTGTACCTGGTCTGGTCTGGACAGGTCTCAGCCTTACTTGTGGGCAGCTGTGTACGTGAACTTTGTTTATCATGTCACTCTCCTCGTCTCATCATTGACTTAAGTCACCATTTTCCTTCTCTCTCAAAACCTCTGATGCTATGGACAAGGACAGCAATGGATTTATTCCAGCTTTCAGGATGAGGTTATTTCAGAAATGGGGATTGTAAAGTAGGCCTCCAATTCAGAATGAAACATTTCCTCAATTTCTCTTTCTGTCATCCTGTTAGTGGTCACAGTCTACCCTTGAGAAAATAAATTTGCTGTAAGTTACAGGTCCGACTCCAACAGAGTAACAAATGATAGTCAAACGCATAGCACATTGGTAAATTTGAGGTGCTTTCCATTGGCCTGAAGATATCTGCCACATTCCAAATACATGGATCCTCACAGCCTAGTGGCTGCTACGATAATTAAGCTGCTAATATGTCTAAAGTTTATGTTTTCACAAACCTAAAAGAATTCTTGGAAGTGCAAGGGGGCCATATTGGACTGATTCAAACCGTTCCCAAGATTCACTACAGATAAATAGTTTTCAGCTATTGCATGGTTCCACTCCCCTCTTTTCATCTTCATCACATGAAGGCTCTGGAACAACCCACATCTCCTTACCACACGCCCTCCAATTCCAGGATGGAAGAACCATTGGTTTCTAAACTTAACCTATTCATTCTCCATTGCTGACTACTAGCCAGTTATAAGAAGAACCAGATAGTGTCACAAAGCCTGAATTGGGGCAGAGCGAGCAAATACTGCAGGATAAGGCAGAACAAAACATGGATTACCCACAAAGATTTTAAACTCTAAAGATGCTCAACAACCCCCCAAATTAGCAGGAAGACGGGTCTATGTTTTGAAGTCTTTATACCATAACCTGGCATGTCTAACACCCTCCATGTAATAATCTGTGAAGGTTGGAATGAGGTTTCTGCATAAAACTGGTCTGCCCCTGCTCACTGGGCATGATGCATTCAGGTGGTACTATTGTCCCTCCAGGCAATTTCCCTTGGGTCGTAAGTCTGCAGGCAGTTGTAAAGACAGTCTCTAGGCTATCATACTTCTCTCTCTCTCTCTCTCTCTCTCTCTATATATATATATATATATATATATATATATATATATATCTTTGTATCTCTGTCACTCACACAAGCTGATACACTAGTGAACTAGTGAGTTTCCGTTTTAAGCCAGAGATATACCTACATCCACTATTAGTAACTCTTAACAATAATATTTATGCTGTGATGTACATTTGCTGTGTGGATAGAAGAATGAATTTAAAAACGACTTAGTAAAATTGATTATTAGTAAACAAATAATAGTGTAGAAGACAACATGTATTTCTAATAGTTATAAAAATCCATACTATGTGTAAAAATAAAAAAAAATTAAAAATAAAAGCAACAATATTAATAAAGTAACAATATTAATACCTATGATAAATACTTTTTATTCTCATGATTCTTTAATTTTACCTCGAATTGCTCCTTTTAAGACTTACCACTGTGTGCCATTATCACATGATAAGAGAAAGTGCATTTGTGAATAAAGCTAGTGTCTAAGTTGCTGTGACAGTTCTTTTCTTAGTTGGAGAGAGAGAATTGACAGATAGGACTTTACCAGTGTTTAAAATATACTTTTATTAAACAGGCCTGATGGGCAAAATTTTAGATGAAGGAAGTCCTTCTGTGTATTGGATATGGATGTATCAGATGCTAAATAGATATAACCTCTGCTAGTATTTGTTTTTCTGGGAAATTGGTAGATTTGTGGTACTGAAGCAATTGACAAATGAGCCTAGAAATTTGGATTATATCCTATCCAGTAAATTGCAAATATAATCACTTGCTGAACAGATAATTCTAATCCTTCCTTTTTGAGGATTTGTATGTGCTCACTAATATTTGCCTTGTATGTATACATTAAATCAATTCCATTTTAAATTCATTCTTGCTAGAAATGGGACTAAGTGGATAAATTAGAAATGTATCTAAGTGGATAAATTTCGTTTTCTGTTTTCTCATCAGTGGAATGAATAAATAATTTTTTTCAAGCTCTATTAAATATATCCAATAAACTCATTAGCAACATTTCCTGTAATTTTGCTATGATGTTGTAAATCACATTAAGATAGATTGCTTAAGTCTTTTTATTAGAACATAGTAATGAATGGTGATTTAGTGGTAAAATATATTTTTATTCAAAGAAGTTCATATATATATATAATATATATATATATATATTATATATATGTCATATACGATGAGTTCACTGCTATGTAGAAGGTAGAGCCTAAGACAGTATTTCATAGGCTGGAATAATGGCTTAGAGCTTAAGAGCACTGGCTGCTCTTCCTAGAGATCTTGAGTTCAATTCCCAGCAGCCACATGTTCATTTACAACCATCTGTAATGAGATCTGGTGCCCTCTTCTGGTATACAGGAATACATGCAGGTAAAAGTTTGTGTACATAATAAATAAATAAATCTTAAAAAAAGACAGTTTGTCACAATATTAATTGAGAACATTGTTTTGAATTTAATAATGCTTTATTCTCCTTGAGAAATGCATATGCTTATAGATTTCTTGTATAAGTATTTTATTGCTGTGACAAAATATTTGAGATAAATTACATAAGAGAGAAGTGACTTATTTTGGTTTAAAGATTCTGGAATTTTAGTACATGTTTGGTTAGCTGCACTCTTTTCAACCTAAGAAAGGAAGAAAATGTTAAGATGGAGGAAGCAGATAGAGAGGTTTCAAAGGCACAATGTTCAAATCAAGCCTTTAGTGACTGCTGTTTCCATCTAGATGATGCCTCTTCATAACCCACTGATGAAATTAACACTTTCTGAATCAAATATTCTCTTAGTAATGCCACAAACTGGGAAACAGACTTCAACATATTAGCTGTTTTGATTGATTCTTACTTAATAACTTTATAACTGATAACTTAATAAATATACCATTAAAGTTATTATCTTATGAGTAAGGCTCATAGATTTGTCTGTAAGAAATCAAGATATTTCTGAATGGAATCCCATTTGAAATAAGTGGCTTCTTTGAAACCATATATGTCACATAATTCATGTGTTTGCAGTTGACTGACGTTATGAATTAGCCCTTTTTAGTATTTACATTTATTCTTTAATGGCCAAGATCTATCCCTCGTGCATGGGTCAGTTTTTTGAAGCTCATTCTCTATGAGGTGATGTCATGCTCAGCCTCAACAAAGGCAGGAGTGCTTGGTCCTCACCAACTTGATGTGCCAGAATTTGCTGACAACCCATGGGTATAATTGCCCTTTGGGAAGAGTGGATGTGGGTGTTCTGTTGAGAGACTAAGTGGTGGGAGGAGTGGTAGGATGGATAACTTTGGATGGAATTAAAATGAATTCAAAAATTAATAAATAATATAGAAAAAGATAAAATATTAGTCTTGATTACAGATCATCCATCTTTATCACTTTACTGGTTAGAAAATGGACTCCTTTTGCTATGAGAGAAAATGAGGAGGAAGATGAGGATGAAGCTGAGTCCCAAACTGAGAAGGATCAAGTGTTTTGTCTTTATTCATACAGGACAATATAGAAAGAATTTCTTGAGAAGGGACCTAAAGGTAAAACCCACAACACAACCATAGGAGAGCATGGAAAACTGCCTACTTGTACAAAGTTGTCTGTCATATTGGCTTTCCCTTAGTGTCCCAGATTATGCAGTTATAATATGTAAAGTAATCAAGTGACAAGCATAAAAAATGATATCAACTAAAACACACACACACACACACACACACACACACACACACACACACACACACAAACCTGGCCTACAATCCAAAACTATGGACAAGATACAACACTCTTGCAGAAACAAATGGAAGCAGATGCAGAAATACACCACTAACATTTTTCTAAGCTCCAGGAGTAAATTCAAAGTGAGTAAGGAGAAATGTTACTAAAAATGGAGCCAAGATCTGATGGAAAACCCAAAGAATCATCTCACCAAATCTAGGGAGAAATCACTGGCTCGGTCTTGAAATAAATGGAAAATACATAGGACAGAACACCACTCCTTTATGTCAGGTAACAATGGTGATTGTCAGACAATACATCTTCATTGGCAAGGGATCCAAGTTCTAACTCTAATGCAATAAATGGCTTGCTGAAGCCCATTCTATATCGAGAGGTAACTTGGTCAGGTTTTCATGGTGTCATGGTGGCTATAGATATTTTGCTCCTGCCTCTACTAGATAACAGGAGAGACTTAGTGTATTTCCTATGGGAGGCCTTACCAGCTTCAAGGAACAAATGAGAGGTGAGGGAGCAGAAGAGGTAGAGGGAGGAGGGGAGGAATGGAATTGGATCATAAAAAATAAATTGATAAAAAATAAAAAATTAACAATCACAGGTTAGTATCTTTTAATATCAGTGGACATAATATACTAATAAAAAGACAAATGCTAATAGATTGCATATGAAACGAGGATCTCTCTCTCATTCTGCTGAAAACATGAAAAAAGCTCAGCAATAAGGACACTAACTACCTCATAATAAAAGTTTTTGAAATAATTATCCCATCAAATTGACATAAGAAACGTTACACTCTGGCCCTGAACACATGTGGAAGGGCCCAGGACCAGCATAGGAAGACATGGTGGACTTCGCAGAGCCCCCGTTGAGGGCCCTACCATGCCTGGGGAGTGGTGGGTGGATGGGGTGGGGGAGGAGGGTTGGGGGTGAGGGGAGGCAGAGGGAGAAGGGACTTGAAATAAGCTTGTTCCCTAACTAGAACTAATAAAATAAAATAAAATAAAATAAAATAATTTTCCTATTAAAAAAAGAAAAGAAACGTTATGGTACTGATGGATTGTCAATTGTCTGAATGGGGTCGTGAGCTCCCAGATGGTCAGTTCAGCTGATTCTGTGGGTTTCTCCATCTTGGTATTGACCTATTTACTCATCATTCTTCCCTTTCAGAAACTGGAATACAGGAGTTCACGTCATTGTTTAGCTTTGCATGTATTCTTCTGCTTCAATCAAGTATGGGATGAAGACGCTAGGATGGCTTATAATGTAGTCATCAATCACATAATTAGGGGAAGTACATTTAAGATAGCCTCTCCACTATTGCTTAGATTGTTAGTTGGGATTATTTTTATGGATCCCTGGACTTTTGCCTAGTGCCATATTTCTCTTTAAACCTATAATTTATGCCTCTATTAAGGTATGTCACTTTGCTCTCATCTATTCTTACCCGTAGTCAATATTTATGATTCCTCATGGTTTCTGATCCCCTCCTCTTCTCCCCTTCTCTTTCTACCCTTTACATCTTCCTTCCCCATGCTCCCAAATTATTTACGAGATCTTGCCTCTCTCCCCTACTCTGAGGACCCATGTTTTTTCTCTCAGGGTCCTACTTGTTACTAGTTTCTCTGGAGGTGTGGATTGTCATCTAGTTATCACTTGCTTTATGTATAATATCCGTACATTAGTGAGTACATTAAATGTTCGTATTTCTGTGTATGTGTTACTTCACTAAGGAAAGTTTCTTATAGTTCCATCCATTTGATTCAATATTTTTTCCACTGAGTAGTACTCCATTGATTAATTATATCAGATTTTCCTTATGCATTCCTTAGTTGAGGGACGTCTTGGTTTCTTCAAGTTTCCTCTGCTGTTATGAACATTCTTGTACACATGTGCATTATTCATAAATGTATATCCTTTGGCTATATGCAAAGAGTGAATTGCAAGATAGTGAAGTAGACTGATACCCAATCTTCAGAAAAAAACTTCCATACTGACTGCCAAAATTGCAAAAATTTTCGCTACCAGCAGCAACAGAGAAACAATCCCCTTTCTCTATATCCTCTCAACTACAAACTGTCCATGGTGCTTTTCTTTTTTTACTATAGCTATTCGGGCAGGTGTAAGATGCTATCTCATAGTTGTTATGATTCACATTTCCCTAATGTCGATGGAGTTTGAGCAATTTCTTAAGTGTCTTTTAGAAACTTTAGAATCCTCTATTGACCAAACTAACTCTCCATGCATCAAAATCTTCTATATAAATCCAGCGGCACTTAAACTATTAGAGAGTAATTGGGAAGTAACATTGAATAAATTTGTACACCAGACAATTTTCTGAACATAACAGTAGCACAGTAACTCAGACTGACAGTTCAGTCATGGGGCCTCCTGAGACTGAAAAGTCTTTGTAAGGCTGGATGAAGGCTCCAGGATGACACATATGTTAAGTCATCAATCTCATTATAAGGGGAGTGAATTTAAGGTTTACACTCCACTGTTGCTTAAATGGCTGTTTGGTGTTATTCCTGTAGATCTCTATACATTTCTCTGCTTCCTGATTTCCCTTTAATCCTATACTGGCTCCCTCTCTGATGGTATCTCTTATATTGCTGTCCTCAGTTTATCCCACTACAAAACCAGAAGCATATATAAGGCAAAGGACACAGTTAGCAATAAAACATGGCAACCCAAAGAAAGGCTAAAAGTGTTCACTAACCCAATATCTGACAGAGTGCTGGTCTTCCAAATTCACAAAGAACTAAAAGAAGCTAGTTTCTGAAACACCAAGTAATCCATTTAAAATATGAGATACAGAACTAAATACACATTTCTCTATGGAGAAATTTAAAATGGCTGAAAGACACATAAATAAGTTCTCAACATCCTAAGTCATCAGAGATGAACAATGTAAGAGTCTGAGGATAGAGCAGAGGGAAGAGAGAGAGAGAGAGAGAGAGAGAGAGAGAGAGAGAGAGAGAGAGAGGGAGAACAAGACAACATGATTGCCTGGGGTCTGTATTTACAACTGCCTGCTGAATTACCACCCAAGAGACCCTGGCTCGATTGACCAGAGTACCATCTGAATGCATCATGCTGAGTGACCATGGAGAAAACAGCCTGATGCCTATACCTCATTCAAAGCTTCACTGATTAATAAATGGTTGGGTGTTAGACATGCCAGGTTATGGTATAAGGAACTCAAATCCTGTACTCTTCTTCCCACTGATGTGGTAATATGATCATCATCTTTGGAATTGAACATTTTTTATGTGTAAGCCATGTCTTGTGCTGACATACCCTGCAGTATTAGCAGGCTCTGCCCCAATACTGGCTTTGTGACACTATCTGGATCTTCTTAGAACTGGAAAGTAGTCAGCAGTGTAGAAAGAATAGGATAAGTTTAGAAACCAATGTTTATTCCATCTGGGAATTGGAGGTGAGGATAGTAAGGGGAGGTGGATTGTTCCAGAGTATTCATGGCATGAGGACCTGAATAGGGAGACTGGACCATGGAATAGCTGAATCCTATTCATCTGTCGTGAATCTTGGGAACAGTTTGAATCAGTCTGATTTGGCTCCCTTGAAATTACAAGAATCCTTTGGATTTATGAAAAACATAAACTTTAGACACATTAGGAGCCTAATTCTGGGAGCAGCCACTAGGCTGTGAGTATCCATGTAATTTGAAAGTGGCATAAATCTTCAAGCCAATGGAATGCACCTCAAATTTGCCACTGTTCGATGGCTTAGAATGCCGTTCAGTCTTCTGTTGGAATCGGACTTGTAACTTACAGGAAATTTATCTATTCAAGTGGAGACTGTGACTACTGGTAGGATGACAAAGAGAGAAATCGGGGACATTTTTCATTCTCTATGGAAGGCCAAAATTACAATACCCGTTTCTGAAATCAGCTGCTCTTGAAGGCTGGCAAAGCTCCCTCGATGTACTTGTCCATATCATCACAGATTTTGAGAGAGAAGGAAAAATGGTGACTCAAGTCAATGATGAGAAGAGGAGACAGACTCGATAAACACATGCACAGCTGCCCACATGAAGACTGAGACATGTCCAGACCAGACCAGGTATAGCTGCAAGATCCATTCCTGGTTGCAGAGACAGAGACAGAAAGACATCAACATTGGAAGACAGGAAAGTACAATTTGAGAAGAGAGACAAAGACAAGAGTGAGTCAGACTGACCAAGCATGAAAACATGAGATTAAATTCTAGTACCCATGCAAAATCTGACTTAAGCCAGTAATGCCAGTGCAGTTGGGGACAGAGAAAAATTAGTCAGATATGCTGGGTTCTGGCTGAAATTCAGGGTCTCAGGGCAATAAGGTAGAGAGTGATAGAGAAAAAACAAAACAGGACACCTGAACTTTTCCTCTGGATACATGCACACACACACACACACACACACACACACACACACACACACACACACACACACCACTTTAAAACACACACAAAGTTCAATTTTGCTGATTTAAAATGGAACACATGACTATCTGCACCTAACAAATTGATTATGGTGGATAGCATCAGATATAGACCATAGCAGAGCCAAGAAGAAAATCCATGAGTTCCATGTATAGGTATTTTAACTTAGACCATAAAAATTTGGAAAAACTTGGGAACGCCTATTGAAATAGTCAATCCATCCTTTCTCTATTTTGTTGATATTTTGCAGTGCCTATTTAAGCAGTCAGTCCTTCATTACTCTGTGTTGTTCATGCTATCTCTTTATCTTACTTCTTTTTGCATATCATTTCTGGCTCTCTGAGTTTCCATTTGTCTGCACATCTGCAAATCTTCACCATTCTTTCTAGGGGTTTTCGTGTGCCCCGTCTAGCCTTGCTGATTCATTATTTCTGAATTTATTATGTGTCTTTACATTAGTAACAGAAAATAATGGGTATATCAAAATCACTGTTCTAATTTCCAGGGAAAGGAGTTCCATTTGATTAAGATTAAATGGGATAATATGAACTATCACAAAGCACACAATAGGCACTTTATAGGAGCAGTAGCTATTATACTATTCTTCAAACCCTGGTTGAGCATTTTTACTCCATACAGTTTCTCATTTACCACTGCTCTCTTTGCCTCACTTGGATTAATACTTGTTTCTACACTTGGTCTTGCATCTTGTGCGTGCTTCACTTTACATGATAGAAGGCATGCCTTTAAACAGTAACTCAACATTGTATTTAGAATCAAGTTTCTCCTGCTCTATGTAGTAGAAACTTCAGAAGATTTTTTTTTGGTGTTTCAAGACAGGGTTTCTCTGTGGCTTTGGAGTCTATCCTGGAAATAGCCCTTGTAGTACAGGCTGGTAACGAACCTACCAAGATCCACAAGCCTCTGCCTCCCAAGTGCTGGGATTAAAGGCGTGTCCACCAATGCCCGGCTTGGAGAAAATATTTTTCTTTCTTTGTTTTCTTCTTTTTTTGAGAGGGATTTGTAAAACAGTACTGGCTGTCCTGGAACTTGCTTTATACACCAAGCTGTCCTTGAACTCACTGAGATCTCCCTGCCACTGCTTCCCAAGTGCTGGCATTACAGGTCTGTGTCACCACTGCTCGGCTAAAATAAGATTTTTTCTGTGGCCTTGCTGTTTTTTCTTGCATATTGCCAAGGAAAAATTTTCAAATTACAGGTTAGTGTTGAACACTTAATGAATATAGAGTAAATGACTCATGAGACAATTTAGTAGCTCACCAATGAAAGAAAGGAAGTAGAAATCAAAATTAACTTCACAGGAAGAAGTGTTACTTCTTTCTTTCTTATTTTTCAGTTTTGAGCTTGGTACCCAAGGCTTTGAATATTCTCAGCAAACCATATATCTCTAATCTACTTCCAAATCCCTGTCAAGTATCATTTTGAGTTAAGTTCCATTTGGTGTCAAAATATTATTTCGGCATGGATATGCTAGTTCTAAGTGTTTATGCTTTATATATAAGATGGTGTATATAGGTTAATTTTCAAAATGATGTGACTTCAAGTGTTATTTATCAAAGGGACTGATTAAATCCTGGGCTTCATTTCCTGTGTATGGCTTCTTTTCTAAAGCTCTATTCCCTTTGCTAGTATGGCACAAAGATAGAATTTGAAATTCATAAATTTTATTTCACAGTCAAAGCATTTTCTCTACTGACTGGATGTTTCTCAAATACCATACTTCTGAGCTTAAACAAAATATATAATGCAGACCAAACATGATCTGACAATTTTGATTTTATTTTTCTCTTTTTAAACAGGGTTTCAAATATCCCAGGGTAGCCTTGGCTTTGCTATGCAGCCTAAAATATCCTTGAACACTTGTTCTTCCCATTGTCACTAGGATTAACTTCATGCACCAACCCTTGCAGCTTATGTGGGACTTGGGATGGAAACCAGGGTTTCTTGCTTGCTAGGCAACCACTCTACCAACTAAGCTATGTCTTCAGCCAAAATTCTTTGTTTTGCATATTTTTTTATTTTATTTTGGGGAATATAATCTAATTTGCCCTTCCTTTTTCACTCCAAACACTCCATATAGCATGGCTCCTTTCTTTATTAATTGTTGTTTTAAGCACGTACACAAACACACACACACACACACACACACACACACACACACACACACACACACACACACACACCACATTCTCAAATATAACCTGTTAAGTTTGTGTAACATTACCTATATGGATGTTTTCAGGGCTGGTCATTTGGTACTGGATAACCAAGCAGTGTACTCTTCTCTGAAGCCCCCAGTTTTGAAATATAGTTTTAATTCCTAAAACAATTTGAATGAAAAACTGCATTTTGCTTGATGTGAAAATTATGAGAAATTTAAAACTTATTACATATAAATAGTTGTATTAGTGAAACATATCCATTTTTACAATGTCTAGGATAATTCTCATACTTAAATAGCAAAGATGACTAGCTCCTTGCATACACAGACTACCTGGCTCACAAAGCTGAAACTTTTCATTGTAAAAACCTTTGCATAAACACTAAGTGCTGCTTTATATACTTACAACCTGAATGGCTGTCCATGCACCAGCAATCTCACAGTCACCTGTACTGTATGGTTTCCAGACCAGGGCTTTTAGTCTGTAACAAATGCCTTGATCACTTTAAATATCCAGTTATTATTTTTCTTCAATATCAGTAAATTTGACTGAGAATAATTCATTTAAAAGTTATTAAGCATCTTAATGCCAGTTTGGATGATGTCACAAACCCACTGGGAAAGAACAGTTCAGCAAGATGTGAAGTCAAATAGACTTTTTGATAGAGATGCATTAAAGATTATGTCAGAAAAAGCAAGGGAGCGGAGAAACGTTCTCACTGAGGCATTAGAGGAAGTTTCCAATGACGAATAAGTTATCATCATGAAGAGGAAGCAAAAAAATTGTATTTTTAGATTTATAAAATCCTAAACATAAGCACTAGAAAATAAAACACATGAAAATGTATACATTGCCTCTCTAGGAGGAAGTTGTGCTCAGTGTCTATGAGATTAATTTGCATACTACCTATGTTACAAAGAGTTTGTCTCTATAATTAGTGTAAATTAATTGGTTCAAAAGAATTAAAGAGGTTTAATAGGTTAAAGTCAAGTTAACTTGACTTTTTATCAAGAAGACAAGCTGGGCAGTAATGACACATGCCCTTAATTCTATTACTCAGGAAGTTGATGCAGGGGATTTCTGATTTGAGGCCAGCCTGTTCTATCTTAGGGCAGTTAGGGATATACAGAGAAAGCCTGCCTTGAATAAAAATCAAAGAAGAAAAGAACAACAAAAAGAAGAAAGAAAAAAGAAGATAAACAACGATTTTAAGTTGTCAAAACATAATAATTAAAATAATGATTTAAAAACAATTTTTAGGTCCCTAAACCTGGGAAGGGAAGAAATTCACCTGTAAGCTCTCCTAGTACCTCTGGCTTCTAGCAGTTGGACACTATTGTGGTGAGTGAGTTGAGAGAGTGAGACAGAGAGAGAGAGAGAGAGAGAGAGAGAGAGAGAGAGAATGAGAGAGAGAGAATATTGTGTTAAATCAACATACCTGAAGAGGCTAGGACAGTGAGGAACAGGCTGAGGTAGGTGGCTTGCTTGCCAAAGTCTATGATTTGGTTACTAGGCCTGATATAGTTTGAAGGGTCTGTGTTGATGTATGTGGCTCCTGTTATCACTGAGAGCCCTGTTGTTGTGGAGATTCTGGACCACTACCTGTGACCCAGCTCATGTCCAAGGGATCTGACCCCCATAGGGGCAATGCTGACCCAGGATTACTGTGGTGCCACCCAGGAGCATGGGGACATCAGCCCCAGACTGTAGCAAGAGGCCATGTCTGGGTCTGTAGCCCTGCTAAAGCTGAGTTCTAAGTTGACATCTATAGCTCCTGTTGCCACAGAGGGTTGTGCAGAGGTCCACAGTCAACGTTCAAACTGGGACCATACAGACCTATGTGGCGGGTGCTGCCCCTGGGGATATGGTGTCAATAGATTCTAAACTGCAGTTGTGGGACATATCTGGATCCATGGTCCTATTGCAGGAAGGGTCTGTGCCCATATCTGTGCTTCCTTTTACCATTGAAGGCTGAACAGATACCCTGGATCTAGGCAGCCATCTGGGGACATTGTTGGCTTTTGGGGGCCACATTGACACTTGGGCCATGGTTATCTGGGAGATTTGCAGTGCTAACTAAGGCCATGATGACATCTCTGCTGGGCTGTTACCAAGGACTATCCTTGCCTGTGTTTCTGCCACAGCCTAAGTCTGTGTTGAGGTCTGTGTCCTATGTTGCACCAAAGGGCTTGTTTTTGCCCAATGGCTGTATTTTCCAGGCCCACACAGTAACGTATGCTGCCACGGAAGGCCAGGAAATTGTATGAGCCACAGCTGTGGCTTGGGCCATGTCTGGATCTGTGGACCTGCCATAGACAGGACCTATGCTGATGCCCAACTCTTACTGTTGGTTTCCCATGTGCCACTGGGAGGCCACATATCCAAGCACATATAGTGCTAGCTAGCCACAGTGTTTTTTTTTAAGAAAATGAAATTGGAAAGGTTTCATCATGCTGGAGTATATGAGAGGAGTTTGAGGGAGAAAATAGGGGTGGATGGGTATGGGTATATTTTGTTATTGTGGCTATATACAATTCTCAATAATAAAGAAGAATTATTATGTTTAAAAAATATAGGTCACCCCCACATTTCAGGAGGAAAGGGCTTAGAGACATTTTTTCTAGATTTATATACTTTGGGCATGCCTTTATGGCATGAGATTGCCTAAGTTTTCTTTGATGACTAATGGAATATTTATGGTTTCCTTAACTATAGGAAAAAGAAATGAGACCCTGTTCTGGAGAGGGGACTCTTATGGGTTCATCTTCCAGATATCTGTAAGTTCTTTGCCTCCCCTGGACAGATGTAGAGATGGCACTAGACGCTGAAACAGATTTTGAATCTTTCAGAACCCATCTACTGAACAGATTTTGAAAGCTTCAATATCTGTTCAGTAGATGGGGCACGTTTCAGGGAATTTTGATTAGATGGGGAATGTACCAGCCCACATTGATCAGAGGAAGATTGTCCAGGTGGTACTGCATAAGTTCCAGTGGTTTTTGCAATGGCATGCCTTGGACCAGGTCCTGAAGATCTCTCAGCAACACCATTACTGGAGCAGGCAGCAATCCACATTATTTTCAAGAAGAGAGACATATCCAAGTGTCTTTTATCCTTCTCTGGTCTGGGCAAAAAGATGACCTAGTTCTTTTCCTGACGACGGGTTGGAAAGTAGATAGACTGATGGAAAGTAGATAGACTTGTATCACTTTTCACTGTGTTTCTCATCATATCTATCACCTGAAAAAGAGTGGTCCATTTCCTTTCTTGCCCTGTCTCACCTCCTTTGTGGAGCTTTAAGTGCACATAATTTCTGTAGATACTCCAGGGCCTGCTTGAAAATACTGACTGGCTAAATGTCCAGAATCAGGGATTCTCACCCTGGTCCGTATGTGTGTCTATGAAACTCAATCTGGGCAGAAACCATGTCGTCTGTTTATCAGGTGGCAATTTCCTCTGGGCTTTATTGGTTGTCAAATACTCCAGGCTTTTGGATTGGATGTAAACCTCCCATTCTTAGTCTTGGTTGCTGATAGTCATCCATGGTCTGAGAGACCACAATGTTTGATCAAAGGGCCACAGCCTAGCTGAGTTCTGTAGGCCTCTCTCCACTGGTCTAGGTAGGTAGTTTCTTAGACATTTGAGTAGAGAAAACTGTCTTAATTTATTTACCTCAGTCAAATAGGTTTGAAGGATGTTTCCCATGGCAACTGTCAGCAGGAATAGGGTAAGTGATTTTCTCTGTACAAGTCTTTTCTTCCCAAGACCTATGCACACTTTCAGCAGGCCAAATGCAGAACTGGAGTGGCAGCTGCCTTCAGAAAGGGATGAAAGGTGCAGAGATGCCCTACTGATCAGTGTTCTCTGTTGTAAAGGGCATTCACCAGTGGATCCTGACCTCCAACGTCTACTTGCTTCAAGGAAGGGTTCAGCAATGTAGTTTATGAGAGGTTTTATTTTGAAAGACCCATGTACATGTCAGGCAGGCCAAGCACAGACCTGCAAGGGCACTTGGCTTCAGGAAGTGATCAAATTTCCAGAGGAATGCTTGCCATCAGTGTTTTCTGCTGCAATTGGAGGGGTGTACTTGTGATGTGTGTTCTCTGCTGGTAAAGGGAGTTTGCTAATGCCTGACCTGGCTGTTTAATTGCAGAGGCAGCCCAGACCACCTATTTCTGAAAAAGAAGACAAATACTTTAGTCTCTCTGTATTAGGGGAAGCACACTAGCATTCTGCAGCCTGTTGATAATGGCCACGAAAACTTGTTCAGCTAAAGACTGAAATGTGAGCAGTCAAGGTGGCTGCATTTATTTATCCCAAAAGTTAAGAGCTATATCTCTGTGTGTGAGGCCTGCCATATCTGGAAATAGAGATCTAGTTAAGTCAGGACTTTAAATAAAATCTCTGCTGCAAAGGTAACATGATGATGATACTGATGATGATGATGATAATGATGATGATGATGATGATAATGATGATGATGATAAATGGCATGGATGCTTGGGATACTTCACTCTCCCATGCTTCATGTAAATGGATGACACCTAATGCACAGAGGGCATCTGTGTGTTCAGTAATTATTAATGTGTTCAGAGCAAGTAAGTGGGCTTATAGAAAGAAGTCTTTCTATGTCTATCCAAATATGACATTAATTAAATTCACAATATCTGTATTAAAACACAGCATGGTATGATACTCCAGGTCAGGTGCTGGCTTTACTGGGGAAAATATATTCTTAACAGCTGATCACATTTTGATGTTCACCTCAGAGAGCTTTTGATGGTCAGTGTGTAGCTTTGTGTCAAAATCTGCACTTTTTGGTGTGCAGTTTGAGTCAAGTTTGTATAACTTGAGTTTCCCCATCTGAGAAAATGATTCACAGAAAAAATATGATTGTTTCTAGATACCATTAAAAATTCACAAAACAGGGCACCAAAGCTGAAATTCAGTGCTACAAAGTAACATTAAGGAGTACAAAGCAGACTAAAATCACACCATGCATTTCATAAAAGGCATCCAATTCCAAAGCAAAATTCATGCACTGGTCAATGTTTTAAGCTTTTGGATGTCCTGTAAATGTGCATTTCTTTAAACTCACATTTGTTTCACCCAATGTTCCCTAAAGGTTAAGGCAGGCTAACTGAAGTTGTTGACTGCCTGGAAAGATGACTCTGTGGTTTGAAGATTGGCAGGTCTACCTTGGGGGTTGGGTTGAAATTCTTGTACCAATATTGTAACTCTACTTAGAGATAATCCTGTGTCTTCTTTGGCCCACACTCCACTGTATGGTGACATTAAATCCCCATTTAAAAAACTCAGTTACTCCCTGTTTTTGGTCCATGATATGGCCAGAGAGATTTCTGTCAGAATGCCAAGAAACACTTATAACCTATCTGTCACAATCTATTACATCCTCAATTTCTAAACCAACCACACCCACTCATGACCTCACAATATATCCTCCTAGACTTAGGCCAAAGGCACAAGTCTCTCTCTTTAACTATTTTTACTTCTGATGCCCCACAATAATCTACTATGACTTCAGTCCATTACACATGTAAGTAAATGCATCATTATACCATTCCAGCTGATTGATGATTACTTAGATATATCCCAGATGCTGAAGTTCCCAAAATGGGGGTAACCCTAAGTTTCTTGTACTTTTTTGTGAAGGATTCATTCTTACTGGTGCTTCTTTTATACATTAGGTACTTTAGTTGTACTTTTTAGCTTTTTACCCTATTTTTAAATATAAATTAGAAAAATTATTATTTTAAAAGTCTGTCCCAGCACGAGGGGTTCTGGTAATTCGTGGGTTCGAGGGGGACTAATAAATGGGCTAGAATGAAAGAGCAAGAACAAGCAGTGTCCCGGTCAAGGTCTAATTTTATTGACTATAAGCAAGTTTTTAAAGAGTTTTTAAAGAGAAAGGAGCAAGTAAAAAAGGAGGAAGTAAGGGAGAGGGGAAGAATGGGTGTTAAATGCCGTCAGGCTTGAGCAGGTCTCCTGGAAATTTCCTGTGGTTATCTCGAACACTAACTTAAGGGGTGGGATGCTTGACTAAATTGGTGGTTTAGCATGGAAGTTTCCAGGCCTCTTGTAATGGAAACTTTTATATCTGACCACAGCTGGCTCCTGACATCTCCCCCTTCTATGTATAATAGAATGGAGCATCTGTCTTAGGCTACATGATGGACATCCGCTGCCAGGACCCTCTGTTTATGATATTGTCATTTATATGACAATGAGGGGTAGAGCCTCTGTCTTAGGCTACGGGAGGTGAATCTGCCCCCCATCACTCAGGGTGCCTTTCATAAGGCTAGCAGCTTGAGAGTGCTTTAAGCGGGTCGTGGGCCTCATGCTAATCCTGTCATAGAGGAGCACTACAGCTGTTGAGATGGGTCAGTGTCTGGCCTGCGGCCTCACGATAATCCTGTCAGTGACATCTCCAAGGCCAAGGGAACTGAGAGGTTCGATGTTCAAGGCCCGAAAAATCTAGGCCTTTAGGAGGATTTTTGGGGTAGCAGCTGAACTGAAACACAATAGTCTCTTTTAGACGAGAAGGTAGAGGTGACAATATAAGTAGTCAATCCAGCAGAACAGGCAAGGTAGGAATTATTAAGTGCCTGTAATTCCCTCATAAAAGGGAGGGGTGGAAGAATAGCAGACCCAATAGTCCTCTACGAGGGAGTGGTTTGCTTTATGAAGGGCCTGAACAGTAGAGTTAATTAATGAGAGAATAACGTCAGTGGTGGAGGGAGGTCCAGGGTGGATGGTCGGCTGAAACACAGTAGAGAGATGGGCCGTGGAGCTAGTGGCAGGGGGTATCTGTGGAGGAAATCTGCCTTGGCCGCCCTTGTTGGAATGCAACTCTGGGTTGTGTCAGATGGCTACCTTCTCGGTGAAAGGAAGGTTTTTTATCAGCTGGATAATAAAGGTAAGGCCAATATCACTCCCTGAAATGTAGTGGCGAAGGCCCCATTGGACACTTCTCCCTTGCCAAAGGGAGGATGATTTCCCCTTATGGGTAAAGGTAATTTGTAGGGAGTTTCACCAATGGGAGCCACAGCGGAAATTAAGGCATGTTGGCCCTAAATTAAGTGGTTGGGACGGGGATCTAGTCTCTGTAATAAGGTCCCAACTGGAGGAGGGTTTCCAGTATGTATCTCCAGTGGTCTCACACCCCCAACAGGAACAGAAGTAATCATTCTCAAATCCACAGTGAGCCTCTAGAGAGCCATCTCTGTGAGATCCAGGACAGACGTATATAGGAGCCATTGTAAGATAAGTTCTAGTGAACTGATAATAGCAATTAGGGGTGTTTGCATACCACGTGGAGGTATTGACAGGTCTAGGTTGTGGCATAAAATGGGAGGGAGTTCCCCAGAGAGGGTCAGCTCCCACAGCCAAGGCACAAAGTTCTACTATCAGAGGGGAATAAGAGGGATGAGTTCTAATATATGTAGAGGCATTGGCAATGTCACCGGCTTGGTTGATGATCATCCAGGTGTAGTTGTAGATCTGATAGGGGCTTGCTGTGGTAATGGCAATCGAAGGTGAGAAACACACAAGTAGCCAAAAAGACAGCATCTTTTATCTAAAATTAACTAGAATTAGAAGACTTCTCAGGGGCTTCCCTGGGTGGATTATATAGTTTTAAAAGGTGTTCAGGCAACCATCTAGCATTATTGGCCTGAGTATCAAAAATACATGCATGTCCTATTCCCCAAATGAGGACTGGGTCTAGTCCATTCTATTTGTGAGTTAGGGGTTCTTTCCATAAGGCCTGAGCATAATTTTGACCCGTTGATGGATGCCAGAGCTGATCTGCGGCTGATTTTCCTGTATCATCAAATGTGAGGAAATTTAGCAAAAACAATGCATGATTTAGTAGGTTCTTATGATTTCCATTAGTGGGGTATAGAATTCCTCCTCTTGAATATAGTTTAAATAGCATGTTTTTAAGTGTTTGGTGAGCTCTGTCAAAGATCTCTGGCACTGGGGGTAGAGAAGGCTCGGCCAAGAATGAGGAAACAAGTATCTAGGGGTGGTGGGCCAGAAATCCCTGTGGAGAGAATCTGTACACCGTCCTCAGGGTTTAGTATTGAGTGAGGGGCAGCATACAGGTCCAGTCCTGGGCTTCCGGGGTTGGCTCTGTAGAGCTTGGAGGCACAGGTTGAAAGGATTGTGCCTACAGGCTTGGCCCTGATGCTTGAAAGAAAGGGATTGACTGTGGGGCCGTAATTTTTGACCGCTGAGTTAAGTTCCTCAAGGGCTTTAAATTCTAATTTTTTAAAGGTGTTTTAGTTTATTTCTGTTTGTTTATCTTGGTCCTCATTATCTGACTTAGAGTCATTTTTATCCCTCTCATTAAGTTCATCCTCTGAGTTTTCCTCCTCATCCTCCTCCCTAGTTGTATGAGTAGAGGAGGGGTCTTGGTCAGAGGAGGATGGTGTATGTTTGGAACCCTGGCGGGTTAGGACAGGAAAGGCCAAGTTAGTGGATTTTGAGATTTTAGGCCTGGTGCCTGGTGGAAGGCAGGTTTTAGGGGCTGTAATGGGTTGAGTGGGGAATCCGAAGATCGATCGGCCAACTGTGGTCTGGAGGGATATGAGGTCTAGAGAGAGCTGTGAAATCTCCTGCTGTAATTGTAAGAACTCTTTAAGTTCTGATATTTGTTGGGTGAGATGTTTTTTAGCTTGAATCAAGGCATCTGTGAAAGATGGGAGAAGGGGAGCCGAGGGATAGGGCAGAGTCCCTGTAGGGGCTGTAAAGCCTGAGAAGGGAGGCCAGTTGGGGTTGTGATAAGCAGCCACCACTTCTTTTGGGTCCTCCTCGGCTGAGTGAATTAGGTGACTGGTTTCTGGTTTGGGGTTTGAATGAAAGACAGAGTAATTTTTAAGGTTTTTAGGGGAATGAGGCTCGAGGCCCTGTAAAGAGGGATAGACATTATGGGGAGGTTTTTAGGGAGGTTTTCTGTAAGATGTGACAGGGGGTTTGGGTCTCTTCAGGGGGTATAGGGATGGAAATTGAAGGACAGGGAGAGTATGGAGGTTTGTCTATGGGGCAGTCAGAAGCAGGAGAATGAGCATGAAAGAGGGTCTCAAGAAAGGTTTTTATTGCACAAGTAAGGTGAGCAGACCCAGGGGAGTTAGTAAGGATATCATTAATAAGATTCCAATAACTAAAAGTTTGTAAGGGAACTGCCTCAGGTTCCTTTTCTTTGAGCAATCTATTAAGATCTCCGACCTTTTTCCAAGTTAGGGGATGAATGTCTGGGCCTTCTAAAATGACCCATGGACATATTCTTGACAAAAAAGCAAAAAAATGAATTAAGTCCTTACATTATACTTGAACTCCTCTTTCCTGAAAGGAAGTCTTAAAATCCCTAATAAGTTTGGCCTCCCTAGACAACTTTTGGCCCATTATGGAACGGAATGAGGGGGACTTACCAGGGAATCAGTCACTCATGAGCTGTGAGAACTTTTCCCAGACCAATGTCCTTCAAAATCGGCCTGCAGAACTTCCTTGTCAGTGTGCACTGCCGAGGGCTTCCTGGGGGGGTTCTCTGTTTGGCGAAGAGTCCCTACCTAGAGCCCCACGTTGGGTTCCACCTGCCCTGTCCCATAGAGTTCTGGTAATTCGTGGGTGCCAGGGGGACTAAGCCTTAAAATAAATGGGCTAGAAAGAAAGAGCAAGACCAGTGTCCTTGTCAAGGTCTAATTTTATTGATTATAGGCAAGGAGTTTGTAAATAGAAAGAAGGAAATAAAGAAAGAGGAAGTAGGGGAAGGGGGAGGAATGGGTGTTAAATGCCCTCAGGCGTGAGCAGGTGTCCTGGAACATTCCTGTGGTTATCTCAAACAGTAACCTAAGGGGTGGTGTACTTGACTAAATTGGCGGTTTAGCATGGAAGTCGCCTGCCTCTAGTAATGGAGACTTTTATATCTGACGAGGGCTGGCTCCTGACACATGTCAATCCAGGTTCCTTCTGCCTCTTCTCCTCCCCTTGTCCCCACTAATGCCCTATCTATCCCATAACATTTCTTCTCCCTAGGGAGTGTGAAGTGTACCATGCAGGGGAATTCAGAATCTGTCATATCTTTTGGGATAGGGCCTAGGTCCTCTCCCTTAGTCTAGGCTGAGGGAGTATCCCCCTATTTGGAATGGGATCCCAAAATCTATTCCTAGGGTAGGGATAACTTCTGATCTAATACAAGAGGCCCCATAGATTTTCAAGGCCTCCTCACTGACACCCTCATTTATGGGGTCTGGATCACTTCCATGTTTTTTCCCAGTGATCATTCTGGGGCCAAAGTTCCCTTGTGCTAAGGTCAGGTGTTTCTGTGGGTTTCAACAGCTTGTTCTTGGCATGTTTGATCATCACTCCTCTGTTTCTGCAACTGGATTCCAGTTCAAGTCAGTAAATTACAGTATTTTTTTTTTCGTTTTCAAGACAGGGTTTCTCTGTGTACCTTTGGAGCCTATCCTGGCACTCGCTCTGGAGACCAGGCTGGCCTCGAACTCACAGAGATCAGCCTGACTCTTCCTCCCGAGTGCTGGGATTAAAGGCGTGCACCACCAACGTCTGGCTTCAGTTCAGTTTTTAACTGTGAGTGTCTGCTTCTACTTTCTTCAGCTGGTGGATGAAGTTCTAGGATGGCATTTAAGTTAGTTGTCAATCTTGTTATCAGTGGAGGGCATTTAAAGTAGACTCTCCACTGTTGCTTAGATGGTTAGCTGGTGTCCCTTTGTATTAATCCACAAGTGTCAGAGGCAAATTGGAACTTAGAATATATACAATAGAGTCACATCCTCACCATTGGTTAACTTGGGAATTTCCTACAATATTTGGAAGTCATGAAAATTATTATTCCAACTATGACTTCCATGTCATTTTATTGATTGCTGGCTACATATGGAATACAATATCTAGAAGCCTTATTTAATTTTGATTGTGACCACGTTAATAAAAAAAACTGCCAAAAATTAAAGTCTGATATTTCAAAATACATCTTTGCTACTCAATATGCAATAACAAAGAAAACTGGACACAAGAAACTCTTCCTATTTCAATGGATTTAAAAACCATTCTTGCCAGGAAGGAAGTCTCAGTGTCTGCTAATGTACAACATGAAGAAAATTTCCTTCTGCCTTTCGATGCTTTGCAAATACTGACACAACTTAATTCCATGAAACACACCATGCCACAGGGATTCCAAAACCACATGTTTATAATGGGGATGTTGTTTGATTAAAGAAAATAGGTTTGACATGTACTTGGACAAGGAGATCCATCTTCAACTGTCTAGATGAAAGGCATTTAAAAGAAAAAAAATCAAAGATGTAAGTAAATATTTGATAAAAGGTAAGGAAAAGAAAGGTACAAAAAAGAATAATATATAAGAAAGTAAAATAAAAATGTGTGGGATGTAATAAAATATTAAAGTATAGAATAATTAGGTATGGAACAATAGAAAAAAGATGCTAATATTAATTTCATAATATCCATATGATTGTAACAATAATTGCTGACAAATGAGATAATAAAATGACAAGTAAATGAATATAGATTTTATTTTTCATATTTGGTCATTTGGTCTTTTATTAAGTCATTAATTTATGTGAACAAAATGAATTTTTAATAACAAATATCTCTTTGAGTAGGGAAATATATTTCTCCCACTGTCAGCATCCCTCAATTTCTTCTGTATCTTCTGCTGTAAAAACATATTTTAGTTTCTCATATAAATTTGGGAATTTCATTTGTCAGATTGATAAGCTCTTGTTTACAGTATCATACTCAGGTACACAAGGACACATTGGAAAATTTTTATTATAGTAAAGCAGATGTGAACGGGAAGTGTTGGAAATGGCAAAGCAAATGGGAAATTATGATCATATTTTTATCTCAAAAATAGACATTTTGAGGGAGATTTTAAGGACATACACACAGGCAATAATTACAGGGACAAGGTATGCTTTTAGAGTATATCATGTAGGATAGATTGGGTAGCTGCCACTGTAGAGGGAAACAAACACAAAGATAAAAACCCATCTTTTCTAGAAATTTAACAGCTGTAGGAACCCTGAGGCACACTCATGCCAGGCCTCTCCCCTAAGGTCTTTCAAATGCGGCATTCAATCCCTAGAATACTATAACTATCCCAAAGACAGCCTATAGCACCCACCCTATCCTATTTACTACTGGGTACTAGGCTACATCTCAGCACTAAAATACCACCATTCCTACAATTGGAAGCTGTACCATAAAATGTCTCTCCCCTCCCAATGGTACTCTTCAAGTTTCCTTCAGTATTTTCAGTCCCCTGCTGTATGTTCTCACAGTTACCATCCTGGTTTTATCCCTACCAAAAATCTCTTGTGTTGTAATTTGTGACTTTGTGCTATTCTTGGACTTCCAAATGCCAGGATACATTTCCCTCTGAATTTTAACATTTAAGAAAATGTAACTGAAGGATGGTAACGATGCCAAACTCATCATGTGTTGGAAAACTTTGAGGCCTTTAATACCTTAATTCAGAATATTAATTTTCAGTTAAGAAAACATCCACCATCAAAATCTTTGAAAATATAATTCAAACAGGGCATTCATTGTGATGAGCTACCATTGACTTGGGAAACAGTACCAGCTGAAGTTTAAGGGAAACAGGTTTGCCTATTAAATAATTTGGAGAATTACCCTCTATCTAATGCTGCCTTTAAAAGTTGTGCAGGTCATTTATTTATAATACTAAACGTACAAAGGAAACATTAAATCCCACTTTCACCATTTTTTCTTGTGCTCTTGGTACAAGTAGTGTGAATCCCTACTTGGTTTGTGAAGCACCTGTTATAATCAAACAGCATGTCATTGTTTAGTTCATTGCTATATTATAAACTAACTTGCCCACATATGACACCATATATGTAGCCATGTTTACATAACACTAAGGAGACTAACCTGTGTGAGTTATAATTATTTTTATTTTTGGTTGTGAGCCTAACCTTTAACGGCTGAGCCGTGGTGGCACATGCCTTTAATCTCAGCACTCGGGAGGCAGATGCATGTGGATCTCTGTGAGTTCAAGACTAGCCTGGTCTACAAGAGCTAGTTCCAGAACAGCCTCCAAAGCCACAGAGAAACCCTGTCTCGAAAAACCAAAAAAAAAATATTTTTATTTTTGATACCCCAAAGCAATCTAATAGGGCTGGGTATAGCACACATGCAAGTGAAAGTGTCACTATGCCATTATAATTGAATGATGAGACTTTGATATAAATTATGTACTTCAGCAGTTTGGTGGTGGTGGGTTCCGAACACCAAACACCCAGAGGCAGCCTGGCCTCTATCCGCCGGCCCAGTTGGCCAGGGGCTGTTTCCGTCTCCCATTCTTTGTTGCTGCTCAGAGATATCTGACGCAAGTGACCTGAGTGCCATACATAGTGTCGCAGTGGGATCTAACACCCCAAAGCCCGGTGACAGCTCTGCCTACAACTGTCAGCCTGGTGGGACCCGGCACGCCTGAACACTGCCAACACCCAGGTAACAGTGACCCCTCCATCCACGAGAAGAGGACCGACATCAGAGAATTGGATCTGTTTGCATCTATGAGAAGGGAACCATGTTCCCACACCAACCAGGAGAGCAAGTAACACTTGCTACACCCACCAGAAGAATGGATGAGAAAAGGACACACAACACATCCAACAACAGAAAACCCAATATGACACCACCGGAAACTAGGAACCATACACCATTAAGACCTCAACATCATGATGCAGATGAACCAGAAGAGAATGACCTTAAAACATATTCAGGAAAATGATAGAGGACTTCAAAGTGGACCTCAAAGAGGACATGAGAAAATCCCTTAAAGAAATTGAAGACAAAACAAAACAAAAAAATTCAAGAAATATTTCAAGACCTAAAATCTGAAATAAACACAATAAAGAAAGCACAATCTGAGGGAATGCAGGAAATTGAAATGCAGGGTAAACGATCAGGAACTATAGACGTAAGCATAACCAACAGAAAACAAGAGATGGAAGAGAGAATCTCAGGAGTTGAAGACACATTAGCAGAAATAGATTCATCAACCAAAGAAAATCTTAAGTCCAACAAATCCCTAACACAAAATATCAAGGAAATATGGGATGCCGTGAAAAGACCAAACCTAAGAATAATAGGTATAGAAGAAGGTGAAGAAATCCAACTCAAAGGCACAGAAAACATATTCAACAAAATCATAAAATAAAACTTTCCCAACCTAAAGAAAGACATGGCAATGAAAATACAAGAAGCCTACAGAACACCAAATAAAATGAACAAAAATAAAGGTCACCTCGCCACTTAATAATCAAAATACCAAGCATACACAAAAGAGAAAATATTAAGAACAGCAAAGGAAAAAGGTCAAATAACATATAAAGGCAAACCTATCAGAATCACACCTTACTTTTCCTCAGAAACTCTGAAAGACAGATATTCTACCTACATTCAGAGACCATGGATGGCAGCCCAGACTACTATACCCAGCAAAACTTTCAATCATTATAGATGGAGAAAACAAAATATTCCATGACAAAAGCAGATTCAAACAAAACATAACCACCAATCCAGCCCTACAGAAAGTAATGGAAGGTAAACTGCAACCCAGGGAAGTTAACTACAACCAGAAAAACATAGGCAATAGATAATCCCAACAGGCCTACTGCCATAAAGAAAAAGGGATAGAATCCCACACATAATCTCACCACCATCACCAAATCAAAAATAAAAATGAACAATAATCAATGGTCATTTATATCCATCAACATTAATGGTCTTAACTCCCCTATAAAAAGACACAGATTAGAAGAATGGATAAGAAGACAGAATCCTTCCTTCTGTCACATACAAGAAACTAACCTCAACCTCAAAGACAGATGGTACTTAAGAATTAAAGGTTGGGAAAAGATCTTTCAATCAAATGGACCCAAGAAATAAGTAGGGGTAGCAATCCTAATATCCAATAAATTGTACTTTAAACTGCAATCAGTTCACAGAGATGAAGCAGAACATTTTCTACTCATAGCAGGAGAAATCCATCAGGATGAAGACTCAATTCTGTACATTTACACCCCAAATACAAAGGCATCTATGTTTGTAAAAGAAACTTTACTAAATCTCAAATCACACAAAATCACACACCCTTATAGTGGGAGATTTCAACACCCCACTCTCACCACAGGACAGCAACACCAGGCAGAAACTTAACAAAGAAACAAAAGAACTAATAGAAGTTATGGAGCAATTGGACTTAAGAGATATCTATGGAACATTCCACCCCATTACAAAACAATTTACCTTCTTCTCAACACCACATGGAACCTTCTCTAAAATTGACCCCATACTTGGCAACATAGCAAACCTCAACAAGTACAAAAAATTGAAATAATCCCCTGTTTCTTATCAGACCACCATGCTTTAAAATTAAAATTCAACAACAAGAACTACAGAAAACCTACAAACTCATGGAAATTAAGTAACACCTATTTGCAAAATTCAGGGGTCCAGGAAGAAATAAAAAAAGAATTTACAGATTTCCTAGAATTCAATGAGAATGCAGACACAACATATCCAAACCTATGGGATACTCTGAAAGCAGTGCCCAGAGGAAAGTTCTAGCGCTAAATGCCCACATGTAGAAACAGGAGAATAATCACACTAGAGAATTAACAGCAGAACTGAAAGCTTTACAAAACAAAAAAGCCAATACAATGGGGAGGAGCAGCTGCCAGGAAATAATCAAATTGAGGGCTGAAATAAATAAAATGGAAACTAGTAGAACAATACAAAGAACCAATGTAACAAAAAGTTGGTTCTTCGAGAAAATCAACCAGATAGACAAACCTTGATCCAAACTTACCAAACAACAAAGAGTAAACATGCAAATTAATAAAATCAGGAATGAAAAGGGGGTCATAACAACAGATACAGAGAAAATCCAGAGAATCATCAGGTCATACATTGAAAACTTATATTCCTCAAAATTTGAAAATCTAAAGGAAATGAACAATCTTCTGGACAGATCTCACTTTCCAAAATTAAATCAAGAACAGATAAGCAACTTAAATAGACCTATAACCTCTAATGAAATTGAAGCAGTCATTAGAATTCTACCAACTAAGAAAAGCCCAGGGCCAGATGGCTTCAGTGCAGAATTCTACCAGAAATTCAAATTACAGCTAATACCAATTCTCCTCAAAGTATTCCACACAATAGAAGCAGAAGGGTCATTGCCAAACTCTTTTTATGAGGCCACAATAACCTTGATACCCAAGCCACACAAAGACACAAATAAGAAGGAGAACTACAGACCAATATCCCTCTAGAATATTGATGCAAAAATTCTCAGTAAAATATTGGCAAATCAAATCCAAAAACACATCAGAGAAATCATCCATCCCGATTAAGTAGGCTTCATCCCAGGGATGCAAAGATGGTTCAACATATGAAAATCCATCAATTTAATCCACCATATAAACAGACTGAGGAAAAAAATCACATGATCATCTCACTAGATAATGAAAAAGCCTTTGACAATATCCAACATCCCTTCATGATAAAGGTCCTGGAGAAATCAGGGATAACAGATAACAGGAACATACCTCAACATAATAAAAGCAATATACAGCAAGCCAACAGCCAACATCAAATTAAATGGAGAGGAACTCAATGCAATTCCTCTAAAATCAGGTACAAAACAAGACTGTCCACTCTCTCCATACCACTTCAATATTGGCCTTGAAGTTCTAGCTAGAACAATAAAGACAACATAAGGAGATCAAGGGAATTCAAATCCGAAACGTAAAAGTCAAACTCTCACTATTTGCAGATGATATGATAGTCTACATAAGTGACCCGAAAAACTCAACCAGGGAACTCATACAGCTGATAAATACCTTCAGCAAAGTGGCAGGATACAAGATTAACTCAAAAAATCTGTAGCCCTAAAATATACGGATGACACATTGGAGGAGAAGAAATCAGAGGAGAATCACCCTTTAAAATTGCCACAAAAAACATAAAATACCCTGGAGTAACAGTAACCAAAACATTGAAAGACCTGTACCATAAGTATTTTGAGTCTCTAAAGAAAGAAATTAAAGAAGATACACGAAAATGGAAAGATCTCCCATGCTCGTGGATAGGTAGGATCAACATAGTAAAAATGGAAATCTTGCCAAAAGCAATCTACAGATCATTGCAATACCCATCAAAATCCCAACACATTTCTTCACTGACCTTGAAAGAACAATTCTCAATTTATATGGAAAAACGAAAGACCCAGGATAGCCCAAACAGCCCTGTAAAATAGTGGAACTTCTGGGCGCATCACCATCCCTAACTTTAAATTCTACTACAGATTGTTATTGGCACAAAAATAGACAGGTAGACCAATGGAATCGAGTTGAAAAGCCTGAAATTAACCCGCACGCCTATGAACACCTGATTTTGACAAACAATTCAAATATATACTCTGGAACAAAGAGAGCATCTTCAACAAATGGTGCTGTCATAACTGGATGCAATCATATAGAACACTAGAGATAGATCCAAGCCTTTCGCCCTACAAAAAATTTAAGTCAAAATGGATCAAAGACCTCAACATAAACCTAGCCACACTGAACCTACTAGAAGATACAGTGAGAGATACCCTTGAATTAATCAGTAAAGGAGGCTGCTTCCTGAACATAACACCAGTAGCACAGACACTGAGATCAACAATTAATTAATGGGACCTCCTGAAATTGAGAAGCTTCTGTAAGGCAAAGGATATATTCAACAAGAAAAAACAATAGCCCACAGACTGGGAAAAGATATTCACCAACCCCACATTTGACAGAAGGATGATCTCCAAAATATACAAAGAACACAAGAAGCTATTCTTGAAAACAGCAAACAGTCCAATTAAGAAATGGGGTAGAGAACTAAATAGACAATTCTCAACAGAGGAATCTACAATGTCTGAAAGTCACATAAGAATGTGTTCAACATCCTTAGCCATCGGGGAAATGCAAATCAAAACTACTCTGAGATACCATCTTACTCCTGTCAGAATGGCTAAAATCAAAAATACCAATGACAGTTTATGGTGGAGAGGATGCGGAGAAAGAGGAACACTCCTCCACTGCTGGTGGGAGTGCCAACTTGTACAGCCACTTTGGAAATCAGTATGGCAACTCCTCAAGAAAATGGGAATGGTCTTCCTTCCCTTTCTGAAGACCGATCTGCAATCAGGTGAGTGAGCCCCTGTTCTTATCCAACTCCCATTCAAAGCGCCATTCACCCAGATCTCCCCGGGTTTGTGCCTGCTTGGAGTAGAAACGTCCAGGCAGGAAGGAGGCCCTGAATCTGGGAACAGGCTACTCTTCCTTCCCTTTCTGCCATCCAATCCTCAATGAGGTGAGTGATTCTCTGTTCTTACCTAACTCCCTTCCAAAGCCCCAACCACCCCAATCTCCCCGGGACTTCTCCTACTTGGGGTAGACCTTCCAAAGCAGTGAAGGACTCCCTAAGCCTGGAAACACCCCACTATTAGTTCCTGCCCCCCCACACCTGACGCCTACGGAGGCCTAACTCCTTCAGAGTGGGGAGACAACCAGGAGAGGCAAGTCCATCCAGAGATATGCACATTGAATTCCTGGCCCACACACACCACTGGATAACAAGAGGACATAGAGAGACTCCTCCTGCACTCACTGGAAGAAGATATGGGAAGAAGACAGTATAAGAACTCACTCAACTGTTGAAAGGCCAGTATGACACCACCAGAATCTAAGGACTGCACTCCAGCAAGATCTGAAAAGCCCAAAATTGCATGTAGAAGAGATGGACCTCAAAAATTATCTCAGCAAGATGATAGAGTCATTTAAAGATGAAACAAGAAAATCCCTTAAAGAAATAGAAGAAAAAGCAAGCAAAAAATTACACTAAGTGGAGGAAAAAACAAAACAAAAAAGTCAAGAAATAAACAAATCTCTTAAAGAATCTAAAGAAACCCCAGAAAAAAACAACCAAACAAGTAAAGGAAGTTCTTGAAACAGTTCAAAGCATGAAAGCTGAAATAGTCATAATAAAGTAAACACAGAATGAGGCGATGCTGGAAATGGAAAGACTGGATAAACGATCAGGAAATAAAGATGTGAGTATAACTAATAGAATCCAAGAGAAGGAAGAGAGAATCTCAGCTATTGAAGACTCGCTAGAGGGTATACATTCATCAACCAAAGAAAACTTCAAGTCCAACAAATCCCTAACACAAAATATCCAGGAAATATGGGACACCGTGAAAAGACCAAACCTAAGAATAATAGGTGTATAAGGTGAAGAAACACAGCTCAAAGGTACAGAAAACATATTCAACAAAATCATAGAAGAAAACTTCCCCAACCTACAGAAGGATATGCCTGTGAAAGTACAAGAAGCTTACAGAACACCAAACAGACTGACCACAAAAAGAAATCCCCCTGACATATAATAATCAAAACACCAAATCTATAGAATAAAGAGAAAATATTAAGAGCAGCAAAGGAAAAAGGCCAAGTAAAATATAAAGGCAAACCAATCAGAATCACACCCGACTTCTCAATGGAAACTCTGAAAGCCAGAAGGTCTTGGATAGATACCATGCAAGCACTAAGGGAGCATGGATGTCAACCCAGGCTACTGTATACAGCAAAATTTTCAATCACCATAGATGGAGAAAACAAGATATTCCATGACAAATACAGATTTAAAAAAATACATTTCCACAAATCCAGCACTACAGAAGGTTCTGAAAGGAAAACTGCAACACAATGAACACGAACATAACTACACTCACAAAAACAAAGGCAATAGATAATCTAATTTTACCAAACACAAAAAGAAGCAGGAGGGTGAAATTCACACACAATGATACCACCAACAATAAATCCAAAACAAACAAGAACCAAGGAACAATGGACATTAATATCCCTAAATGTCAATGGTCTTAACTTTCCCATAAAAAGATATAGGCTACAGAATGGATACGAAGACAGAATCTATCCTTCTGCTGTTTACAAGAAACACACCTCAACTTAAAGACAGGTGATACCTCAGAGTAAAAGAATGGGAAAAGATTTTTTAATCAAATGGGGTTAAGAAAAAAGCTGATGTAGCAATCCTAATATCTAACAAATCAGACTTTAAAGTAAAATCAATCAAAAGAGATGAAGGGCATTTCATACTCATCACAGGAAAAGTACATCAAGCTGAAGTCTCAATCCTGAACATCTATGCCCCAAATACGAAGGCACACACATTTGCAAAAGAAACATTACTAAAGCTCAAGCCAAACATAAAACCACACACACTTATAGTAGGAGACTTGAACACTCCCCTCATGCCACTAAACAGGACCACCAGACAGAAACTTAACAAAGACACAAAGGATCTGAAAGAAGTTATGACCCAACTGGTGTTAACAGATTTCTATTGAACATTCCATCCAAACTCAAAAAAATATACCTTCTTCTCAGAGCCACGTGGCACCATTTCTAAAATTGACCACATAGTAGGCAGCAAAGCAAACCTCCATAGTTACAAAAGAATTGAAATAACCCCCTGTATCTTATCAGATCACCATGCATCAAAGGTAGAATTCAACAGCAATATGAATGGAAGAAAACCTACATAATATTGCAAAATGAATAACACACAAATGCACCATTCCTGGGTTGAGGAAGAAATAAAAATCAGAAATTAAAGACTTGCTAGAATTTAATAAGAATGTACACACAACATCCCCAAAATTATGGGACACTCTGAAAGCAGTGCTAAGAGGAAAGTTCATAGCAATAAGTACCCACATGAAGAAACTGGCGAAAACTCACATTGGAGAATTGACAGAACAACTGAAAGCATTAAAGCAAAAAGAAGCATACTCACAAAGGAGGAGTAGACACCAGGAAATAATAAACATGAGAGAAGAAATCAATAACATAGAAACTAGGAAAACATTATGTAGAATCAATGAAACAAAGAGTTGGTTTTTGAGAAGATCAACAAAATAGACAAAACTCTAGCCAAACTAACCAAAAGGCAGAGAGAGAGAGAGCATACTAATTAACAAAATCAGAAAGGAAAAGGGGATAAAAGCAACGGACACTGAGGAAATCCAGAGAATCTTCAGGTCATATTTGAAAAGCTGTACTCCACAAAATTTGAAAATCTAAAGAAAATGGACAGTTTTCTGTATAAATATCACTTACAAAAATTAAACCAAGATCAGATAAATAGTTTAAATCAACCCATAAGCCCTAATGAAATAGAAGTAGTGATCAAAAGCCTCCCAACCAAAAAAAGCCTAGGGCCAGATGGCTTCACTGCAGAATTCTACCAAAAATTCAAACAAGAGCTGATACCAGTACTCCTCAAACTGTTCCTCACAATAGTAGCAGATGGGATATTTCCAAACCCTTTCTACGATGCAACATTTACTTGGAAACCCAAGTCACACAAAGATATGATTAAGAAAGAGAACTACAGACCGATATCCAACATGAACATCGATGCTAAAATACTCAATAAAATATTGGCCAACAGAATCCAAGAACATATCAGAAAATTCATCCACCACAATCAAGTAGGCTTCATCCCAGGGATGCAAGGATGGTTCAACATACAAAAATCCATCAATATAACCCACCATATAAACAAACTGAAAAAGAAAAATCACATGATCATCTCGCTAGATGCTGAAAAAGCCTTTGACAAAATCCAACATCCCTTCTTGATAAAGATCTTGGAGAGAACAGGAATAACAGGAACATATCTAAACATGATGAATTCAATATACACCAAACCAATAGCCAACATCAAAGTAAATGCAGAGAAACTCAAAGCTTTTCCTCTAAAATCAGGTGTGGAGAGCCACAGCCCTAAAATGGCTCCTGGCTGGATGCCAGGTAGTCTGAGCTTAGCTGTAAACAAGCCTTATTTGGAAGTGCTTTAGGCATCTGGCACACTTCCTCCTTCTGTGGCCTATCCAGGATTGCCAGATGGCATGAGCTGATTGGGCACTGAGCATCTACTTAAGGCTTGCGGAGACTGGGAGGAGAGAGGAGCTGATGTACAAGGTTCCTCTTGAAGAAGAGTCGTGGTCGTGTTTCTCTTGCTGGTCGAGATAGACAAGACAAGTGTTGGCCAGTATGGGGAACCCCCGCGGGTGAAAGGCTCAGAACTTCCTGCAGTCAGGGCAGTCGGCTGGTACGTCCCAGCTAAGTTGGGACCAAGCTAAGGACCTCGGTAAAGGGGCAATAAGGTCTCTGGTAAGGAGCAACAAATTTCCAGGATTCGGACAAAGCAGAGGTAACCAAAAGTGAAAATATGGGAACTACATCACAACAAATTTTCATTGCTCTTCAAGAGCTGTTACGGTCTAAGGGATTGAAATTACAATAAAGTACTTTAGAGAGATTTATGCAAGAGGTTGATGTGGTAGCCCCCTGGTTTGCTGATTCTGGTAATTTAATGACCAGCTGCTTGGATAAGCTTGGGAAAGACCTAGAATTTGCTTGGAGGCAGGGGACAGTGAAGCCCGGGACAAGACCAATTTGGAGGCTTCTTCGCAGTTGTTTGGAAGATCAGAGATGTTGCAGAACCATTGAGAAGGGGCAGGAAGTGCTAGAACAGCTGAAAGAGGAGAGGTCCACTAAGTCAGAAAAGGAAAGTATTGAGGAAAGTTCAGAGGGGAGTAGCTCAGATGCAGAAGAGGAACTAGAAATGCTAGCAGAAAAAATGGAGAGGGCATCTTTGCGAAAGTGTTCAGGGTCCCTCGAGGTGGAGCCAACTGCTCCAGGACTGCCTCCCCCTCCATACAACATAACTTACTCCCCCAGTGGTTCTGGAAGAGTGTCCATTTGCCCAGAGGTATGGAAAGAAGTGAGGCATGAGTTATGTTATCCTGTTTTCCAGAACAATGCAGGACACAGCTATCATGAGCCCCTCAATTTTACCACGATCAAACCCTTGCTGAGTCCGTGTGTAATTAAGGGTGACTTCGGCCTTTACCATGGCTCAGGTGGAAGCTTTAGCTCGCTATTGCATGACTCCAAGTGATTGGATGAGTTTAGTCTGAACTTCCTTAACCCCTGGGCAATATTTAGACTGGAAAGCCTTCTTAATAGAATTTGCCAATGAGCAAGCTGCCATTAATCGAGCAGCAGGAAACACAGCCTGGGATGTGGACATGTTGCTGGGGCAGGGTCAGTTTGCTCAGCAGCAAATAGGATACCCATTACAGGTCTTCGAACAGATAAATATCATAGCAACTCGTGCCTGGAAATCATTGCCCAATGAAGGAGAATTGAGTGGCAATCTTAGGAAGATCATTCAAGGTCCCATGGACATTCTGTTAACTAGTAAGGAGTTGAAATAGCTGCACTTAGCATATGGAGATTTGGTAAAGACCTTGGAGAGGAAGGGATTATACAGATCCCCAGAAACGTTTCAGCAGGGTAGTGTTATTAATTATTTAGGAGCTAAGATAAAGATTGTGCTGTGCCGCAAAAAATAATGCTTAGATTAGATACATTACAAATTTTAAATGATTTTCAAAAATTATTAGGTGATATAAATTGGATTTGGTCATTTTTGAAATTGTCTAATCAGGACCATTTTATGCTATATTAATTGGTAATTCTGATTTAAATTCCCCTCAGATGCTAACTGTTGAAGCACGATTGGCATTACAAAAGGTGAAACAAGGATTGAGTACAGCGTCCTTGATGCAATGCATCCCTAATCAACCCATTTGGCTGTGCATATTGGCAAACACTTGTCAGCCCACAGGAGTGCTATGAAAAAGGGGCACCACTGTTATGGATCCACCCCAGAAGTTCAGTGAATAAATCAGTAGAACATTATCCTACCATCGTGGCTAATCTTGCTTTAATGGGGATTCAACAGTGTTTACAGTATTTTGCATGTCAACCTGATGTGCTCGTTACTCCTTATTCTGCTGCTCAAATAAAAGTTTTAGTGGCATCTTTGGATGAGTGGGCAATTCTAACGTGCAATTTTAATGGGGATGTAGATAATCATTATCCTAAATATCCTATGTTAAATTTCTTTAAACAGCACCCAGTAATTTTCCCAAGAGTGACTCGTAAAGAACCTATTAAGGGTGCTGTGAATATCTTTACTGATGGATACAAGACTGGTTGTGGTGCTTATGTAATTGGGGAGAGTGCCCCAGTTGTTTGTCAATTTATACCAGGATCACCTCAAATAGTGGAATTCCAAATAGTTCTTGAAGTGTTTAAAAGGGTCCCTGAGGCCTTCAATTTGATCTCAGATTCTAATTATGTGGTTAATCTAGTTAAGGATTTAGAAGTCGCTGGAAAAATAAAGGTAAATAGTCCCATACAAAATTGTGTGAACCGGCTACAAGAAATCATTTGGAAGCCTCGAAACCCTTTTATATTCAGCATATTAGAGCGCATACTGGTCTGCCTGGAGCAATTAGTGAAAACAATGATTTAGTGGATAAATGTACCAGAATGCAGTTTGCAATCGCCTCCCTTCCATTGGATAGAGCTCAACAATTTAATTCACAATTCTATGTTAATTCTAAAACTTTGCAATGCTCCTTTGGAATATCCTGTGTTGCTGCTCATGATATAGTTAAGGTTTGTAAGGATTGTGTTACTTTCCTACATCCTCCAGCTTGGGGAGTAAATCCTAGAGAATTGACTCCTCTTAAATTATGGCAAATGGATGTTACTCATATTCCTGAATTTGGGACATTAAAATATGTGCATGTATCTTTGGATACCTGTTCTGGAGTGATACATGCTACCCCTTAAGTGGGGAAAAAGCAAGGAATGTAATTGCCCACTGCTTGGAAGCTTGGGCTGCATGGTGCATGCCACAACAACTGAAAACAGATAAGGGACCAGCGTATACCGCTGTATTCTTTTCTGCCTTTTGCAAGCAAATGCATATAGATTTGAAGCATGGACTTCCTTATAATCCTCAAGGTCAAGGAATCATTGAATGAGCTCATGGAACCTTGAAGGAATGCCTAATAAAACAAAAAGGGGGAATAGGCCAAGGCCGCACCCCCCAAGGAAAGAATATCTTTAGCTTTATTAACTCTTAGTTTTTTTTTCAACTGGATGTGGATGGGCATTTGGCTGCTGATCGCCATCAAAGTGCCCTTCCCTGTACTAAGGGATTGGTAAAATGGAAGGATGTCATTACTGGACTGTAGAAGGGTCCTGACCCTGTGCTATCATGGGCGAGAGGGTCTGTTTGTGTTTTCCCGCAGTGTCAATCAGAACGTGTGTGGGTTCCAGAAAGGTTGAAAGAAGAGTGTCTGCCGCTGAGGATGGCGAAAATCATAAGCAGACCAATGAACCTGATGCTGTCGATCATGACAGTGATGCTGATCAACAAGACGACAGCAGAACCCCAATGGGGGATTCTGTCGGTGTTCCTGAAACCACTGTCTATCAGAAATTCTGCTCAAGTTTTCCTAGATTTTTTAGTAGCAATTTGAGTTTAAATTTACCTTTTTGGCCTTTAGATAAGGATATTATTCCTGTAGATCGTAATGTTAGTTTTGGTTTGCCAGGGAATTTGTGCTTTATTTTATTTAGTAATATTAGTCAGAATAATGATGTGTGCCCTGGGAAGAATGCTTATCCTTGTCAGTATCATTGCTTTATGGTGTATCTGCAAGATGAGGGTTTCACAGAGGAGAAGTATTGCCCTGATTGCACAAGCCTTCGCAGCCCTGGAGGCAGGGCAGTCTCCTCAGGCTTGGTTAACAGTACTCAAAAGCTAAGTAATTACTTCCTCCACACATGTTGCGAGATGTAGTACTGCACATGAAGTGTGAACTTCTTGAAGGGCAAGTTTGATTACATATAGGTTGGTATCATAATCCCATCTCTGACAAAAGATACCGGATTGGTGTGGCACCAGCTTGGCTGATACCTAGGCGTGGTGCCATTACATTGTCCCTTGTTTTCAGAGATCAGACCCCTACCCTTACCTGTTGTGCTATAAAATAGAAAAGGAGGAACTGTGGAGAGCCAAAGCCCTAAGATGGCACCTGGCTGGATGCCATGTAGTACGAGCTTAGCTTTAAACAAGCCTTATTTGGAAGTGTTTGAGGCATCTGTAGCGATTCCTCCTTCTGTGGCCTATCAGGGATTACCAGATGGCATGAGCTGATTGGGCACTGAGCATCTACTTAAGGGCTTGTGGGGGCTGAGAGGAGAGAGAAGCTGATGTACAAGGTTCCTGCATAAACTGCTTGAAGAAGAGTCGTGGTCGTGCTTCTCTTGCTGGTCGAGATAGACGCGACAATCAGAAACAAGACAAGGCTGTCCACTCTCTCCATACCTCTCCAATATTGACCTTGAAATTCTAGCTAGAGCAATAAGACAAGAAAAGGGGGTCAAAGGGGTACATATTGGAAAGGAAGACATCAAACTTTCACTATTTGCAGATGACATAATAGTCTACATTAGTGACCCCAAAAAAAAACTTCACCAGGGAACTCCTACAGCTGAATAACCCCTTCAGCAAGGTAGCAGGATACATAATTAACTCAAAAAAATCTGTAGCACTACTGTATACAGATGATAAAGCCAATGAGAATGAAATCATGGAAACATCACCTTTCACAATATCCACAAACAACATAAAGTATCTGGGGATAACACTAACCAAAAAAGTGAAAGACCTGTACAATAAGAACTTTGAGAAGAAAAAATTTATAGAAGATCCCAGAAAATGGAAAGATCTCCCATGCTCTTGGATACTTAGAATTAACATTGTAAAAATGGCAATCCTTCCAAAAGCAATCTACAGATTCAACACTTTCCCCATCAAAATCCCAACAGTTTTTCACAGACATTGTAAGAACAATACTCATCTTTACAGGGAAAAATAAAAAACCCAGGATAGCCAAAACAATTCTTTACAATAAAGTATCTTCTGGAGGCATAACTATGCCTGACCTCAAGCTCTACTATAGAGCCATAGATCTGAAAACAGCTTGATATTGGCACAAGAATAGACAGATAGACCAATGGAATCGAATTGAAGACCCAGATATTAACCCATACACCTACAAACAACTTTTTTTTGACAAAGGTGCTAAATCTATACAATGGAAAAAAAGATAACATCTTCAACAAATGGTGCTGGCACAATTGCATTTGGACATGCAGAAGATTGCAGATAGATCCATACCTGTCACCATGCACGAAACTTAAGTGAAAATGGATCAAAGATCTCTCCAGAAATCCAGCCACACTGAATCTTCTAGAAGAGAAAGTGGGAATTACCCTTGAACAAATTCGCATAAGAGACCGATTCCTGAACATCAAGGTAGTAGCACAGACACTAAAGTCTGCAATTAATAAATTGGACGTCCTAAAACCTAGAAGCTTCTGTAAGGCAAAGGACACAGTCAGTAAGACAAAACGACCACCCACAGAATGGGAAAAAATCTTCCCAGACACCACATCTGAAAGAGGGCTGATTTCCATAATATACAAGGAGCTCAAGAGGCTAGCCACCAAAACACCAAACAATGAAATTAATAAGTGTCATGCAGAACTAAACAAAGAATTTTTAACAGAGCAATCTGAAATGGCTGAAAGACACTTAAGAAAGTGCTCAAAATCCTTGACCATCAGAGAAATGCAACTCAAAACAACTCTGAGATACGACCTCACACCTGACAGAATGGCTAAAATCAAAAATAACAATGACAATCTATCCTGGAGAGGGTGTGGGGAGGAAGGAACACTCCTCCATTGCTGGTGGGAGTGTGAACTTGTAAGACCACTCTGAAAATTAGTATGGCATTTGCTCAGAAAAATGGGAATCAATCTACCTCAAGATCCAGCCATTCCTCTCTTCGGTATATACCCAAATAGTGCATGTTCATACAACAAGGACATATGTTCAACAATTTTTGTAATAGCCAGAATCTGGAAGCAACCTAGATGCCCATCAACTGAAGAATGGATAGAGAAAATGTGGTACATTTATACAATGGAGTACTACTTAGCAGAAAAAAGCAATGGAAACTTGAATCGGCAGACAAATGGATGGAACTAGAAGAAACCATCCTGAGTGAGGTAACCCAGTCACAACAAGACAAACATGCTATGTACTCACTCATATATGAACTTTAGACATAGAGCAAAGGTTTACCAATAATCCTCTTCACCAAAGAAACTAGGAAGCATGAAGACTCTAAGGGATAAATAGAACACAGTAATGATAAGTGGCATGATGAACTCCTGAGCTAATTGGGAGCATGAGTGTAGGGGAGAGGGTGCTGCCACAATAAGAGAATGAGAAGAGGAGGAGAGGAAATGGAGGAGTAGAGATATTGAGTAGGGTGAAAAATAGAGGAGAGAGAGCAGGATAAGAGATACCATGTAAGAGGGAGCCACTATAGGTCCGAGAAGAGATCTGTAACTAGGAAGATCTCCAGAGACCTACAAGGATGACACCATCTGACAATCCAGGCAATGGAGGAGAGGATAACCTAAAAGCCATTCCCCTAAAATGAGATTGGTGACTACTCTTAATGTCATTATAGAGCCCTCATCCAGTGGCTAATGGAAGCAGAGACAGACATCCACAGAAATATATTGAGCTGAAATCTGGAATTTAGTTGAAGAGAGGGAGGAATGAAGAATGAAGGAGTCTGTACCAGGTTGGAGAAACCCACAGAAACAGTTGGCCTGAACAAGGGAGAGCACATCGACCCCAAATGCTATCTGGGAGGCCAGTACAAGACTGATACAGACCCCTAAACATGCATTTCCAGAAAGAGGGCTCTGCACTCCAGGGAGCCTCTGGAAGTGGATTAGCATTTTCCCTTTGTAAGAAGGGACTTTGAGAGCCCAACCCACGTGAAGGGATACACTGTGGCCCTGGACACCTGAGGAAGGGCCCAGCCCATCACAGGAAGATTTGGTGGACTTTGCAGAGCCCCCATTTAGGGCCCTATTCTGCCTGGTGAGTGGTGGGTGGATAGGCATATACCCAAAAGAAGCAATTCATATAACAAGGACATCTGTTCAACCATGTACATAGCAGCATTATTTGTAAAAGCCCGAAATTGGAAGCAGCCTCGATGCCTCTCAACTGAAGATTGGATACAGAAAATTTGGTATATTTACACAATGGAGTACTACCCAGCAGAAAAAAAATCAATGGAATCTTGAAATTTGTAGGAAAATGAATGGAACTCAAAGAAACAATTCTGAGCGAGGTAATCCAATCTCAAAAAGGCAAACATGATATGTACTCACTCATATGTGGACCTGCTTTATGATACATTGTAGTGACTGTGCTTTATCAGAGTTGTTTTTAAGAAGATGCTCAGAATGGCTTCCTTCCAGATAATGATTGAGAAGCCAATTAAAAAAATGGTGCCAGGTATCACAAGAATAAAAGAACTGTGCTGTTTTTCTGCGATTTTTTTTAATGGAGAGTGTTGGATGTTTTTACAATTTTGTTCAAATGACTGCAGAACCTGGTCCTGCTTTTGATGCATAACATACTGCCATTGTTATATATATATATAACAATATATTATATGTTTTATATATATATATATATGTTATATATATAGCAATATATATACAACAATATATAAAATAATAATATATATATAACAATATATATATATATATATATATATATATATATATAATTTGAATTTTTGGAAACTTTATCTGTGCTGTCAACTTTGGAAAAACGTATCCCAGTTTACCAGTTTACCATGTTGAGTTGGCATTGTACAACAATTTTAACATCCATATTGGTCTAGAAATGTTTAACTTAATTTAATTTTTATTTTTTTCCATTTGTACAGATGTCATGCACTGTATTAAATATGTAAGGTCTTTAAAAAATGACGGGATTTTGAGAGACCATCCCTTGTGAACGGATGCTCCCTTGACCAGGACATATGGGGTAGGGCCTAGGCCTGGCCCAGTATGATGTGGTAGACTTTGGGGAGCCCCTTTTGAGGGCCTTACTCCACCTGGGGAGTGGAGGGGGAATGGATAGGGTCAGGTGGGATATTGGGGAGAGAGAGAATAAATTGACATCTGAAGCAAGCTTGTTCCTAATTTGAACTAATAAAATTTAAAAAAGAAAATGACACCATAACAAATGGTTGTATCCTTAACAGGCTTTCAGTAAGCCTGTAAGGCATTTTTTTTTAAATTAGTGATTCATGGGGGATGGCCCAGCACAATTTGGGTGGTGCCCTGTACTACTGGTCCTCAGTTCTATAAGAATGAAGACTGAGTAGGACCTGGGGTGCCAACAAGTAAGGAGCACCCCTCCATGTATCTGCATAAACCTCTACCTCCAGGTTCCAGCCCTGTTTGATTTCCTGTCCTGATTCCTTCTATAGTAGACAAGGAATGAAGGCATAAGCCAAATAACCATTTTCTCCTAAGCCTGCACTTTGGTCATGGTGTTTCATCACAGCAAAGAAACCCTAACTAACACATTATCTGTTTATCAGCAAAGAAGACCTTTTTCTTAGCAGTGAATAGTTTAGGATATTTTTCACATGAATGGAGAAGTGATTAATACTTTTAACAAAATGACATAAAAATGTTTTCGCTTGAATTTCTGCCTCATCAAGATGTATAGTTAAAGTCAATTAAAGTACATTTCAAACTTAAAAAATATATATGTACTTTAGATGTCATACATGCAGAATGCAGACAAGACCTCCAATGTTCCTATGCCTTATCCAGAATCATTTTACTCAAATAAAAACAAAACATTAATTCCTGTATGTCATCCTCCCTTGATTTTACACCAAGACTAGCCTATCGACTTCAATTATTTCACATTTCACTAGGAACATGGTTCCTAGCCAAAGATCTTATCTGCTATGATAGAAAAACAGACAACTCTGCTAACAAGGGAATATGTCTCTTCTAGATGACCCATGGTATATAACCTGGATTAACCTGAGTTTTTTATTACATTTTAGTCTATATGCCTTCCACTGTATAACTGTCTTTATCTGTATTAACACTAGCTTAGGTCTAATAGTAGCTATTGTGTCCTACATTAACTAATCACTATAATCACACTGAAATGTATATTGCAACTTTAGAGGCTTTTTGCCCTCTATATAACAAGCAATAAAAAATTATCCCTAGTCATTTTATGAGATTTCTTCATCCAGACTTGTCTTACACGATTTTAACCATTATGATACCCATTTATTCATCTCTGAGCACTCTGGGTCTTCCCAAGTAAGAGTGCCTTAATATGGAATATGATGGCTGCAAGATTTTTATAAATTTTGACCCAGATATTTCTTTAGGAATTTTTGACCAATGTGGAAAAGCAGTACAAAACTCATGATTCATCATTTATTTCAAGATGTATTTTTATGTGGACGACAAAAGAAATGAAAGCAGGACAAAGGATTCTCTTCCTATTTCGTTAATTGTAATGGAAAAATAAAGATTACTGAGTGGAAGTTTCTTGTTCGGCTACTGTTCATCCAAAGAAAAACTCTGTCTTCTGCTCTACAGTGGTACACACCCAATGGTATAACCAAATTCCTAATATACACACTTAGTCATAGGCATCCCACCAACAAGTATTAAAATGGACATGATATATGCTTCCAGAAACATTTTTTGACATTCACTACATCTATGACACACTTATTTAGCTCTCTTAATGGAGAACTTTTAGAAATGTAAAAAAGAAAAGCTTGGACAAAGGAAATAAATTTACAACTAAGAAAGGAATATATAAGGGTAAACTGGATAAAAATTACACAGAAGGTAGTAATAAATGGTAAAGTTTTGAAAGTTGGTGCTTACATAGCTGTCAAGGCCAGTTGAACTTCTACTGATGGAACCGCTGGGGTCTTGATTGGCATTGCATTGAATCTGTAGATTGCTTTTGGCAAGATTTCCATTTTTAGTGTGCTGATCCTACCAATCCAAGAGTATGGAAGATCTTTCCATTTTCTGGTATCTTCTTTAATTTCTTTCTTTAAAGACTCAAAGTTCATGCTATACAGTTCTTGCCATGTTTGATTATTGTTACCTCAAGATGTTTTACGTTGTTTATGGGTATTATAAAGGGTGACATTTCTATTTCATCACTCTTATCATTGGCATATAGAAGAAGTATTGAATTTTTGAGTTAATCTTATATCCTGCCACTTTGCTGAATGTGTTTATCAGGTATAAGAGCTCACTGGTAGGGTTTTTGGTTCAGTTATGTAAACTATCATATCATCTGCAAGCAGTGAAAATTTCTCAATGGTGAATTAGACTGATACTCAATTTTCCGAAAAACTTCATTATTGATGCCAAATTTGCTGTACAATTTTTCACTTCCAGCAACTACAGAGAACTGGTTTTCCACATCCTGTTTTCCATAAACTGTCCAAGGTGTTTTTTGTAGCCAATCTAGAAGGTGTAAGATGATATCTCAGAATTGTTATTATATACATCTACCACATGGCTATGGATGTTGATTGACTTTTATCCATTTTAGATCCCTCTAGTGACCACACTAATATCCCAGTGGATCAATGAAGTCAATTTAAACCCAGCCCCACTGAACCTCTTAGCAGAATAATTGTAAGGCAGGATTGAATGAATTTATACAGGGGCAAAATTCCTGAACATAAGATTAGCACAGACACTCAGATAGACAATTCAGTAATGGGGGCTTCTAAATCTGAGAAGATTATGTAAAGCTAAAGACATAGTCAACAAGACAAGAGAGAAGCCCATAGAATGGGAAAAGATCTACAACCACCCCACATCCAGCCAAGGGCTGATGTCTAAAATATACAAAGAATTGAAGAAAATAGTCACCAAAACACTAAATAACCCAATTGAAAAGTGGGTTACAGAACTAAATAGGGAATTCTCAAAAGGATTTTTCTTCTTATGGAAGAGAAAATCTACCAATAAAAGACTTTGTGTAGATGCTTCATGGACTGTATTTAGTGGCATATAATTTAGTAATCAATCTCATGTACTCTCTATGGTTCGTGTTCCATTGTTCAGGGTTCTGTCTCCATAGTGAACTTTCCCCTTCCACATAAACAAAAGACCAACACTAGAGCTATGAATGCCCGGGAGGCTTTCTCTGTGACCTTCTCCCTTCCCACTCTCTGTTGAACCGGAAACTGCAGAGAACCTTTTCTTGGACAGACCAACCGGTGAGACACCCCTTCAGGTGGGAGTGTTTCCGAAGGATGAATTCCACCACCACATTCACTGAATTACCTGTGTATTTCAGCTCTAAGCCTTTGGCAGTTTCTTCCCTCTAGTTTTTGGACACCTGTGTTGACTTGACTTTTCTGGCATTTTTAGTTCTGCCCTTGACCATGAGTTCAGGCTGACTCTGAGTTCTGAGATTGTGGTTACCGAGCCTCCTTCGGCTTCGAGCACGGGCAATAAATATTATGTTTAAGGGAACCTTACTGTTACTGTTCCTGTGGAAAAAGTGTTCAAAGGGTTGTGTGAAGAAATTTCATATTCCCTAAGAAGTACATCAACAAACTAAGAAAATGCAAAGACTCACATTACTCAAAAAGGTGAGTTTTCCATGGTTAGCTTCCTGCAGGAAGGTTGAAATTCCATTTCTAAGATTACATTGAAGGATAATTGGACTGCAGCTACTTGGTTGAATCAGATGGTGTCAGAAACAGGAAATAGTTCACTAGGTAGGGACAGCATCCTCCATGAGTATGGTTGGAGCCTGCAGCTGTACCTGGTCTGCACTGGTCTCAGCCTACAATGAGCCTTGGTCTGTCTGTGTATCAGTCTGTCTGATTTTCGGTCTTTCAAACACTCACTGTCTCTGTTTCCATGTAGCTGCGTCTTTCACTGTCTCTGACTCTGTGTCTATATCTCTGCAGCTTGGGTGGGTGTTGGCAACTCTACCTGCATTGCACTGGGCCTTTCTGCTATACTGAGCCTTAATCTCTCTCTCTCTCTCTCTCTCTCTCTCTCTCTCTCTCTCTCTCTCTCTCTCTCTCTCTCTCTCTCTCTCTCTCTCTCTCTCTCTCTCTCTCTCTAACTGTCACTGTCTCCCTGCATGTGATACTCCAGTACTGCTCTGGGCCTCCACTGAACCTTGGTCTTTCCACTGAACCTTGGTCTGTCTGTCTCTGCATCTCATTGTCATTCACTGTCTCTCAGTCTCTCTGGCCCTCTTTGCCTCTGCAAACTGGGTGTAAACCTGCAGTTGTACTTGCTCTGGACTGGCCTCCAAATAAATTGAGCCTTTCTCTCTCTCTCTCTCTCTCTCTCTCTCTCTCTCTCTCTCTCTCTATCTATCTATCTATCTATCTCTATCTCTATCTCTATCTCTCTCTCTCTATCTCTCTCTCCCACTGTCTCTAACAGTTTCTGTCTTTCTGCATGTGATAATCCAGTACTGCTCTGGGTCTCTACTGAACCTTGGTCTGTCCACTGAACCTTGGTCTCTGTCTCTGCATCTCATTGTCATTCACTATTTTCAGTCGTTCTGTCCCTCTGTCTTTGCCTCTGCAACCTGGGAGAAAACCTGAAGCTCTACTTGCTCTGGACTAGCCTCCATCTATTCTGGCCCTTTTTCTTTCTGTCTGTCTGTTTCTCTTTGTGTGTGTCTTCCTCTCGGTCAGAGTACTGAACAGCATGCTAAACCACACTATAATGGCAAAATTAAGGTGCTTTTATACTCTCCTAAAGATATCCTGTACTTTTCAAAATGTAAATGCTTTCTTCCAAGTCACTTCTACTATAAGGAGCCTGTGTTTTTTTCTCAAATTTTGTTTTTGGTAATCCCAAAGGATTCATGTAACCTCCAGGAAGCTGAATCAGAAAAATGCAAACAGGTCCAAAGATTCACTCCATATATATAGGATTCAGCCTCTCTGTGGACCCAGACTCCCTTCTTCCTTTTCTGGGATCTCTTCCTCATGAACCCCTCACCTGTCTGAGCATCCTCCCCTCTGGGTTTCAGAAACATTTTTGTTTTGTTTTCAAAGTTAACCTCATCTCCTGCACTACTGACATCTGACATCTGGTGATGTCAAGGAAGACCCACAGAGTGCCAGACAGCCTGGACTGGAGCAGAGCAACCAGATATTTCAGGATGTGGTAGTACCCCAACATTCTTGGATTCCCCCAAGTAAGGTCAACACTCCCTGCATCAGCAGGAAACAGTCTGGAGAACTCCCCATCCTTATTCCCTGAGCTTCCAAGTATAAAACCCCACATTTTAGTAATCATTTAATGTGGGAATGAATGTTCCAGGAATCAGACTGACCTTCCCTAGTCCCCTGGCAAAATGCTCTCATGCAGTACTCTGGTCAGCCAAGGGTTCCATGGGTACTCTGTTTTCAGGAAGGTTGAAAGTGCCTCTTTAAATGACAGACAGTAGCCCACTCATGCCCTCTTATTCTCTCTCTCTCTCTCTCTCTCTCTGTCTGTCTGTCTGTCTCTCTGTCTCTGTCTGTCTGTCTGTCTCTCTGTCTCTCTGTCTCTGTCTCTGTCTCTGTCTCTGTCTCTGTCTCTCTCTCTCACACACACAAACACACACACACACGTTCGCCAACCTTTCTGTTCCCTGCTCTTCCACTTACCTTCATTGTCTCTTCTTGTATCTCCCCCACTCTCCCTCTCCTGCCTTGCCAGAAACTCTAGGGTTCATGAACTCTCTATGGTTCATGTTCCATCTCTCACGGTTCCATCTCCATAGGTTACTTTCCCATTCCACATAAACAAAAGAACAAAATTGGAGTTGGAAAACAAGAGAGGCTTTCTCTGTGACTTCTCTCCCCGAACACTTTCAGGTTAGTGGATAACCAAACAGATATTTTCCTCAGACTAGCCTCATGGTGAGATACCCCTTCAGGTCAGTGTGTACCCAAGAATGAGGTTGACCACTGCATTTGGTTAGTGAACAGTGTGTTTCAGCTTTAAGCTTTCAGTGGTTTTTATTCACCACTTTTCAGATCACTGTCTTCCCTGGAATGTTTGGGCAATTTTTTTTTGCCATTGGGCACATGTTCCGGCTGACTCCTTGTTCTGAGATCATCCATAAGGAGTCACCTTTGTCCTGGCTCATGGGAAATACATCTTATGTTTACTTGATCCTTCCGGTTACTCTTCCCATGGTAGAACTGTTTAAAGACATTTGTGGAATAATGTCATCTTCCCTAAGAAGGACAACATTGGACTAGGAAATGAAAAGAGTAGCATTAACCAACAAAAGGTGGGTTTTCCATTGTTAGCTTCCTCCAACAAGGTTTACATTCCAATTGTTAATGGACTCTCTATGGTTCATGTTCCATTGCTCAGGTTTCTGTCTCCATACTGAACATTCACCTTCCATGTAAACAAAAGACCAAAACTGGAGGTGTGACAACCAGGGAGGCACTCTCTGTTAGCTCTCTTCCTGCCCATACTGGGGTGATTGGGAGTCCCATGATATCTTTTTCTCAGACAGAACAACCAGTGAGACACCCCTTCACATAAGCATGTTTCACAAGGATGAGGTCCACCATCACATAAGCTGAGGCACTAGTTTGTTTCTGTTTTAAGCCTTCAGCAGTTTCTTCCCTCTGGATTTAAGGACCTCATGCCTAATGGACTTTTTGGCAATATTTATTCTGCTCTTGGCCACCAGTTCAGGCTGATTCCAAGTGCTGAGTTTGTCCTTACCAAGGAAACATGGGGCATGCCCATAGGAAATACATCTTATGCATACAAGATCCTTCTGGTTACTGTTCCTGTGGGAAAAACTGTTCAAAGACATTATATGGATGAATGTAGTCTTTCCTAAGAAGGAAAACAATGGAATTAGAAAATGAAAAGACTCACATTACACAAACAAAGGTGAGTTTTCCATGGATAACTTCCTCAAGAGGGGTTTATATTCCATTTATTAGACTAGACAGAGGGATAATTGGACTTCAGGAACTTAGTTGCATGAGATGATGTCAGCAGCAGGACAGTGTTCAGTAGGCAGAGAAGACATCTTCATAACTGGGGTGGAAGCCTGCAGAGCTGTACATTGTTTGCACTGATTTCATCCTAAACAAAGCCTTGGTCCAACTGTGCCTGTCTCTGTATCTGTGTCTGTGTATCTGTCTATATCTCATTGTCTCTCACTGTCTCTCAGTCTCTATGTCTTTGACTCTGCAGCCTAGGTAAAAACCTGCAGCTATAGCTGGTCTGGACAGGTCTATGCCTGAAATGAGTCTTGATCAGTCAGACTCACTCTATCTCTGTCTCTTTTCTCAATCTGACCTCCCTGTCTTTCACTGTCATTGTCACACTGTCTCTGTCTCTGTAACAAAGACTGGATCCTGCAGCTGTACCTGGTATGGTCTGGACAGGTCTCAGCCTGCCTTGTGGGCAGTTGTGCTGGTGAACTGTGTTTAATGAGTCTCTCATCTTCTCATCATTGACTTGGGTCAACATTTTTTCTTGCTTCTCAAAAATCTCTCATGCTATGGTGAAGGAGAGAGAGGGAGCTATGCCAGCATTCACGGAGAGCTGATCTCAGAAATGGGGATCGTCATGTTGGGCTTCCATAGGGGATGAAACATGTCCCCAATTCTCTCTTTCTCAGCCTGCTAGTGGTCACAGTCTCCCAATGAGTTGATAAATTTCCTGTATGTTATTCTTTTGTTTAAAAGAAGAAAAGAGAAATATTGAGACAGACATATTGACTATAAGTTTATTATAAGGCAGAATGGGTAGACTAAGAAGAGGAACAGGGTAATGGCTGACCACCATGGCCGGTCACCATAGAGAGAGAGAGCGGGAAACAGAGAAACAGGGGGAGAGAGAGAGAGACAGACAGAGAGAGAGAAAGAGGAATAAAGGGGCAGGAGCCTATCTTTTAAAGGGGTCCTCTGCACCTGTGTGCAGACTTCTTTCCCATGGAACCTTGGGCTGACCAGGGTATTGCCTGAGTGGATTCCACCAGGTAACAGGGGCAGGCCAGCATAATGCCTGAACCTTTCATTCCCACCTCTACTTATTATTAAAAAAAGGTGGGGTGTTTAGACATGGCAGGTTAAGGAATAAGGGCGTCGAATTCTTAAGACTGCTTCCTGCTGACGTGGGGGCGTTGACCATCTTTGGGGGACCCGAGAAGGTTGGGGTGCTGCCACGTCCTGGGGAAGCTGGTTGTTTCATTGTAGTCCAGGCTGTATGGAACTCCCTGGCACCTCTTAGACCTGGCAAGATGTTGACAGAGCAGAAGACAAGGTTGAGTTTAGAAAAAATTTTTTTCTTAGGTCCTGTCACTTGAGGGGAAGATTGTAAGATGAGGGAGGGGTTCCCGAGGAGTCCCAAGATAAGTGAAGGGAATTTGGGACCAGGGAAAGGTTGAATATTACCTGGAGTGAATCTGACCTGTTTGGATCTGATTCGGCTCCCTGGAACTTACAAGAATCCTTAGAGTTTGTGGAAACATAAGTATTAGACACATTAGTAGCATATTTATGTTAGAAGCAACTTGGCTGAAAGTATTACCATTTAAAAATAGATTTTCTTTGGACAATGAAAAGCATCTTAATCTTGACCTTGTAGTTATTATCCTATAGTGGTATTGTTGATCTTTACTATGAACAGTAGCATGAGAAATAGAGAAATCAGGAACATATTTTATTCTTTTTTAATGTCTCAACTCATTATCATTCATCATTTAAGCCTTTATATCCTCAGGCCTTCGTAACTACATTCTCAGACCTTCATACATCTTAGACTTTCCTATCTTTACATAGATAAACCCTAAAATACCTGTTACTGGAATCTGTTTTGCTTTAAGCTGGCAAGACTATCAGTCGTCAAAAGCATCAGAGTTCTTGAGAAGGATAAGATTTTACCTGAATTAATGATTAAAGAATAACAGAGACTTGCCAGCAAGCTGTATGGACAGCCATCCCCAAGGTTCTCCATCCATAGTAGTGGGCTGCAGGACACCTGCCTTCTTGCTGGTAACTTGTGACCTGTGGATTACAGACTTTGGGAAGACTCGCCTACCATTGGCCCAAGCAACGCCGGGAAAGTTGATTCCGTCGTCCTCTTGTCCATGGTCTGGAATACTTTGTACCAGTTGAGGTGAAGGGCAGGGTTCTTCAGTGACCAGCATTGTCACTGACTCGAGATGAAGTTTCTTCAGTGCCCTGTCTTCTCGGAGGAAATGGGGTGGGGCCAGCAGCTGGCCTATCTCTCTGTTATAAAAAGCTTTTTAACAAAACATTTTGAATGCCATTTTCTCTAGATCTCTGAGCATTTGAGGGCTGTCTGCTTAGTATCTTAGCAGTTAAGTTTGCCTTTAGTTAGAGAAAAATCCTTTTTGTAATAAAAGCTGTACCTTTGTAAATGGCTTATAGGATAGACTGAGTGGTATAAATATTTTGTTAATTTGAAATAGAGCTTTATGATTTTAAACTTTTATCATCATTTAAAGATATATGAGTTAAATTTAAATTGTATAGACTTAGCTTATATTTTAAGTATAGTTAAATTATACCTTTATGACCTTAAATGTTTACCATCATTTAAAGATATATAGCAATTTAGAAATATGAGACTTAGTATAGTTTAATTTAAATTGTATATAAGCTAGATAAGTATAAAGTTAAATTACAGGTACAAAGACAAGCAGGACTGGATAATAGTAAAGGAGAACCAGAATGTAATCTCTGATCCGTACATTTTAGCAAACAGACAGGAGATTTAAAGGGACAGAGTAGACTTAAACAGAGGGCCCTGGAAAGGCACAGTAATTAGTAAACAAGCCATGAACAACAGAGCCAGTGAAGGAAGAAAAAGACAAAAAATAAAAATAAAAAGCAAAAAGATCTGGCAGAAATCAAAAATCCGGCAGACAGGTTTGCTGGATAGGCCAGTGGAGCTGGGCGTGCATACAGGTAGGTCACATGACGAAAATGGCGGCAACCTTAAGCCGCTTTTGTCTCTTTACCTGCTTGTTGGATGAAACCAGAAAGGTTCCTCTATGTATTTCCCATGGGTGAGGCAGGTGGAGAACCGGCAAAAAGCTCCTCTACGGATGCACGTCTGCCCGTGGGAGTTGCCAGGGGCCTGGCCCCGAAGGGGACACAGCTGTCCCGAAACTGAAAAAGGACCCAGCAGTCCGAACTGAAAAAAGTAAAAAAGTACCGCTCCTGGAGCGGGATCCCATGCCTGACCTTTAGGAAATGCACCCAACAAGTGAAAGAAATAAAAAGTAAGATGTCAGGTGGCAGTGCTTGCCGGTGGAAGTCACTGAACTGAGCGGGCAGGCCTAAGCCAGGTCACCTGGTTATGACCAAGATGGTGGCCCCCAGGGTAGCACACGTGGTCGAGGTGGCGACCCCCGTAAGCACATTTTCAATTGCCAGAAAAGTTTTCATTCATGTGAAAAAATGAAAACCAGCAGACAAACAAAACTCTCAGAGCATCTCAAAGTAGACATTGCCAACCAAGAAGAAACAGTGAGAGAAAGAACAAACAGAACAATGAGGGACATTCCCAGGTGAAAGAAAGTTCCCACTGGGAGGCAGAACTCCGCTCATTTACCTACTCGCTGCCAATAACCGAAAGATCCCGTAAAAATATATTTCCCGTGGGCAAGGCCGAAAAATGTACAGATTGCCCTGTCTGAGAGCACCCGGCCCAAAACCGAAAAATGGACTCAGATTGAACAGCGCTGGGTCTGCCCCATGGGAACAGTTTGGGTTTCTTACCGGATTGTAGCGAATAGGCAGATCAGTGAGTTTAAGAGATCCTTAGTTGGAAAGCGGTGAGTTGAGTTCCGGCATCTCAGGCTGCTGCAGGCAGGAGGAAGTGCCAGGAAAAGCAGAGATAAAAGTGGGTTGTAAGGTTGCCCTTGCCTAACACGCGCCCGCCAGCAGGTCGCAGAAGGTATAAGGGCAGATCCTTTCCACGTCTGGGCGCCAAAATGTTATTGTTTTGTTTAAAAAGAAGAAAAGAGAAATTGCTGAGTCTTAAGACTATAAGTTTATTATAAGGACCGGTAGAATGGGGAGACTAAGAAGAGGAACAGGGTAATGGCTGACCGCCATGGCCGGTCGCCATAGAGAGAGAGAGCGGGAAACAGAGAAACAGGGGGAGAGAAAGACAGACAGACAGAGAGAGAAAGAGGAATAAAGGGGCAGGAGCCTATCTTTTAAAGGGGTCCTCTGCACCTGTGTGCAGACTTCTTTCCCATGGAACCTTGGGCTGACCAGGGTATTGCCTGAGTGGATTCCACCAGGTAACAGGGGCAGGCCAGCATAATGCCTGAACCTTTCACTGTAAGTTACATGTACGATTCTGACAAAGTACCAAACGACATGAAAACCCACTGCACAGTGGCAAATTTGAGGTTCCTTCCATTTGCCTGAACATATCTGCCACTTTCAAAATACATGGATGCTTACAGCCAAGTGGCTTCAACCATAATTAGGCTGTTAATGTGTCTAAAGTTTATGTTTTTCATAAACCCAAAGGATTCATGTAAATTCAAGGGAGCCTAATCAGACCCATTCAAACAGTTCCCAAGATTCCCTACAAATAAATGGGATTAAGCTATAGCATGTTGCCAGTCTCTCTACTCATTTCCTCATCGCATGAACACTCTGGCACAACCTACCTCCCCTTAACATCCCCCCTCCAATTCCAGGAAGGAAAAATAATTTGTTTCTAAACTTAAGATATTCATTTTAAAGTGCTGATTACTGGCCAGTTCTAAGAGGATCTAGAGAGTATCACACAGCCTGAAATAAGGCATAGCCAGCAAATAATGCAGGATGTGGCAGCACCAGACATGGATTACACAAAAAGATGTTCAACCCCAAAGATGGTCAACAACTCCCCCCACATCAGAAGCAAGCTGGGCCCAGTATTTGAGGGCCATATTCCCTAACCTGCCACATCTAATACCTCAGCATTTAATAATCCGTGATGGTTTGATTGAGATTTAAGCATCAGGCTGGTTTGCCCCGGTCACATGGCATGATGCAGTCAGTCAGTACTCTGGTCACTCCAGGCAGGGTTCCTTGGGTTGTAAGTTTGCTGGCAGTTTTAAAGACAGACCCCAGGGACCAGTCATGCTTTCTCTCTCCCTCTCTCTCTCTCTCTCTCTCTTTCTCTCTCTCTCTCTCTCTCCCTCTCTATCTGTGTGTGTATTTGTGTGTGTACCTCTCCCTCTCACCTTCTGTTTTCTCTCTAATCTCTACTCTAACACTTACATTTTTGTCTCTTCTCCTATCTCTCCCACTTTACTCATCACTTCTCCTTCTCTGCAACTCGATTACAGGTTAGTTCAGTGTTTCGGTGTGGGTGTCTGCGTCTACTTCCATCACCTGCTGGATGAAGAATCTATGTTGGCATATAACTTAGGTATCAATCACATTATGAGCAGAGGGCATTTCTGCTAGTCTTTCCTCTGTTGCTTAGATTATTACTTTGTGTCATCTTTGTAGATCTCCTCACATTTCCCTAGTGTCTGATTTCTCTGTAAAACTATAATGTCTCCCTTCACTAGGGTATCTGTTATCTTGCTCTACTCTATTCTTCTCCCACCTCAATCTCCCTGATCATGTCCTCCTCACCCATCAACTCCTCACCCCTCCACATCTCCCCTTCTCATTCTCCATTCCAATCAAATGGAACAAAGAAATATGCTTGGATTGCTATCCTAGTATCTAATAAATTAGGCTTCAAACTAAAATCAATCAAAAGAGATGAAGAAAGTCATTTCATATTCATCACAAGAAATAACCATCCCAAAGATGGATGATGTTCAATTCTGAACATCAATACCCCAAATATAAAGGCATAATTTTTAGTAAAGGATACATTATTAAAACTCAATTTGCAAATAAAAACTCAAACAGTTCGTGTGGGGGACTACAACATCCCACTCTAACCACTGGACAGGACCACAAGACCAAACTTAACATAGAAACAAAGGAAGGAACAGAAGTTATGACAAAAATGGGATTAATAGACATCACTAAAATATTCCATCCAAACACAAAAGAATATACCTTCTTTTCAGCAACACATGTAAACTTCTCTAAAATTGACCACATACTCGGGAACATAGGAAACCACAACAGGTAATAAACATTTGAAAAATGCCCCTATGTTTTAGCAGACAATCATGCTTTGAAACTAGAACTTAAGAAAAATATAAATTTCAGTAAACCTACCAACTCATGGAAATGGAAATACTAGCAATTGCAACATTCCAGAGTCAATAAAGAAATAAAGAAATTAAAGAATTCCTAGAAGTCAATGGAAATGAAGACACAACATCCCGGAACTTTGAAAGCAGTACAAAGGGGAAAGTTCATAGCTCTAAATGCTCACATGAAGAAACTAGAAAGTAGTCACACCAAAGAGTTGACATCATAGCTGAAAGCTCTAGAAAAAATGTTGGCAAATTGACCACAGTGGAGCAGACACAAGGAAATAATCAAACTAAGACCTGAAATCAATAAAGTCAAAACAAAAAAAAATAGTAATTCAAAGAATCCATGTAAAAAAGAGTTGGTTCTTCCGGTAACTCAACAAGATAGACAAAACTTTATCCAAAATAACCAAAAGGCAGAGAAAAAACATGCAAATTAACAAAATCAGAAATGAAAAGAGGAAGTAACAATGGACCCTGGGGAAATCCAGGGATCTTCAGGCAATACTTTGAAAACCTGTACTCCACAAAACTTGAAAATTTAAAGAAAATGGGAATTTTCTAGACAGATATCACTCAACAAAATTGAATCAAGTGCAGATAAGCACCTAAAGCATACTTATAATACCAAAGGAAATAGAAGCAGCCATAAAAAGCCTCCCAACCAAAAAAAAAAGCCCAGGACCAAATGGCTATAGTGCAGAATTCTAACAGAAATTCAAAGAAGAGCTAATACCAATATTCCTCAAATTGTTCCACAGAATAGAATTGTTTGTTTAAAGAGCCAACGAATACCAGGAAACTGAGTGAGGAGCTCCATAAAATTTGAGTCCTTCTTAAGAATTCTGGTTTCTCTCTTTTCCACCATTCATTAAGCAAGAAAATCCAGGAATTTTCCCAACTTACCCAGCACTATATGTATACTCCTGGAGTAATAAATTTGGTTTCCTGCCAAACATGGCCACCCTCACAATGTAAGAGAGTGACTCCTAATGTTTCTCATTTAAGAATTCTAGATCCCTTTATGATTTGGGAAATTACACCATCCATCATGGCCCAAACTTTAAATATTCTTGAAATTCAAAAGAAGAATTAACTTTTTAGAATGTAGACTCCAGTAACCTAAGTACTAACATGAAAATCAAACAAACACACAAACAAACTAACAAACAAAAATTCAAAGACAAATAGATTGTACATGAAAGGAGGATCTCTCCTCTCCTGCAAACATGAAACACAACTCAACATTGAAGACAGTTACTACCTCATATTGACAGGTTGGGAAATAATTTTCCAATGCTGTGGACTTAAGAACCAAGCTGGCAATGCTACTCTAATATATAGGAAAGTAGAATTTAAAATAAAAATTTCAAAAGTAATTGATTATGATATGTCATATTCATCACCGGATAATTCCACCAAGACGAAGTCTCAATTCTGAGCACTCATCTTCCAAATATAGCATCAACCATATTTGTGAAAGCATTAGTAAACTTTGATCATATTTCACAGGCAACACACTAAAAGTGAGAGATTTCAAAACCGCATCTTAGAAAGTTACTGAAAATTAGTGAAGTGATCATTTTTCTGAATCAAATGGACTAGATGACATCTCTAGAAAGTTCTTTCCAAACACCAAATAGTCTTCATGGCATCTCATCACATAGAATCATCTCTAAGACTGCTTAATTATTTGGTAACAAATAAAGGTTTTTTTTAGCCAGGTGTTGGTGGCGCACGCCTTTAATGCCTGCACTCAGGAGGCAGAGGCAGGCTGATCTCTGTGAGTTTGAGGCCAGCATGGTCTCCAGAGTGAGTGGCAGGATAGTCTCCAAAGCTACACAGATAAACCCTGTCTTGAAAAACACCAAAAAAATGTGTTTCTTTTTTTTTATTTTAGCAATATTGGCTGGTATAAGATGGTATCCCTGAGTTGTTTGGAGTTGAATTTCCCTGAAGGCTAAGGATTTTGAGCACTATCATAACTGTTTTTCAGCCATTTTAGATTCTTCTGTATAGAATTCTGTTTTTAGTTCTGCACCCCACTTTTCAATTTCATTCATTGGTGTTTTGGAGACTAGCTTCTTGATTTCATTTTCCATTTTGGATATCAGCCCTCTGTCAGACGTGGGGTTGGCGAAGATCATTTCCCATTCTGTGGGCTGTTGTTTTCTCTTATTGGCTGTGTCCTTTCCCTTACAGAAGCTTTTCAGTTTTAAGAAGTCTCTTTGCTAATTGTAAATCTCAATGTCTGTGCAACTGGTGTTATGTTCAGGAAGCTCTCTCCTGTACCAGTTTGTTCAAGGGTATCTTCTGCTTTCTCTTCTAGAAGGTTCAGTGAGGTTAGAATTATGTTGAGTACTTTGATCCATTTAGACTTAGGTTTTGTGCATGGTTCAAACAATATCTTAAAGTATTAGATGTCCATGTGCTACCCATTATTCTACCTATGATCAGAGAGTGTCTGAAAAGCATAGGCCTTGTAATACAGAAAACTATGAATGCCAGACTTTCTAAGTTTTGACCTGAAAAGTCTTGTGGGGATTTTATGCATGTTTGAGGGAAATTCTGAGATAAGCAACAACGTCAATGGAAACTTATGAAAGGAAACTCTATTTCATGGTTTTGAACATTATTTCATTACCTCATCGATATCTCTCCTGCTAATGTTCTCGGTAAGAAAATACACCACATTATGCTTCCTTATTATACATTTCCAATGGAAAAACTAGCTGCCTATATGCAAATGAAGCTGCAAGGTTCACACCAGTTTCTACTCAAAAGGAGAGTAAGATTCATTTGAAGAAATATACTTTGACATGAAGTGATTCTTGAACAAAATCTTCAGGTTTGTATAAGGATATTTCCCAGTTGAAATATTAAGGAAAGAATGGAAGAGAGATGGAATGAAGGAAGGAGTAACTAAAGACTAGAAAAAAGCAAAATAGAAAAGACGTAATAATGAATATCGGGAGGGAATAGTATTAAAAGCTAAAGGATATAAAGTGGTTGGGAAAAGGCAGACAAAGCCAGAAAAAATAAGGATAAAATAAATGAAACTAGAACAAAAAACTGAGAAGGTACTGTTTCTCATTTCAGTAGTGTATATTCTAATTAATAAATTTATATTATAAAGCAGGAACTAATGCTAAAGGGGCCATGAATGTCCTATTGAAAAGATATAAGTGATATTTTTCAAACATATGAAGATTTAATTTGGTATAATTTAATCTATAAACATGTAAAGAATACAACAAATTGTCTTATTCCAGTAAGATGATCTTTTCTCCCATGCTCAGAAAAACCAAGTTTCTTTAAGAAAATTCTCAAATGGTGAAGACACCTGTTTTACCATCATGGAGTTTGTCACATACAGTGATGGATATTATAGCTTTTGTTTGAGTTTCCACAATTATATCAAAATAATATAAAAATGGAAAGTAGACAAACTAAATTAGATGCTTCTGAGTCCCCAAATCAAGGGAAAATAATCATATCATAATCTCTTATTGAAAAAAACCAGCAAACACTAAGCAGATCAAAATTATCCCCTCAACTTTAAGGAAAGTAGGAGAATAGCGAGTATATGTTGTGTCCCCTGGACATGTGTAATGGTTTCATATAAAGAATCAATGAAGAGGTACGGAAACTGAGGAGAGTTCCATAAAATTTGAATTCATATTTAGAATTCTGGTTTCTATGTTCTCCACCAAGCATAAAGTTAAGAAACGCCAATAAAGGTCCCAAATTACCCAGACACTATGTATAGATTCCTTGAGTAATACATTTTGTTTCTTGGTAAAAATGGCCACCATTGCCAGTATAAGTCTGTGACTTCTAATATTTCTCATTCTAGAATTCCATATCCCTGCATAACTTAGGAAAGTACACATTGCATCAGGGACTCAAACTTCATATATTTCAATAGAAGAAAGAACCATGACCATATCTATAAAATATAGACTCTACTATAGACTTGTATAGCCCTTCAAACAGATTATGTAGGACAGATATATTACTAGAAAAAAAAAACCTTCCACATGAATCTTAATCCTGTAAAAAAAACTTGAAGCCGGGTGGTGGTGGCACCTGCCTTTTTTCCCAGCACTCAGGAGGGAGATTCAGGTGGATCTCTGTGAATCTGAGACCAGTCTGGTCTACAAGAGCTAGTTTGAAGACAGCCTCCAAAACCACAGAGAAAAATTGTTTCGAAATAAACAACATAACACAAAAAATATGAAATACCTTGAATTCTTACAAAATGTATGTAAAACTGGAAACCTCAAATCTTGAGGGAAATTTCTTAGACTTAATTTATTCCTACAAATTTACCTCTTAAGAAAGAGGATATCCACCAATGAAAGCATTTAAGTAACGTTTGCTCAGACTATATTCAGTAATATTATATGCTGTTGACTGAGTAATTGTGCCAGTTACAAATATATTGTGTTTGCCATTGTCCACGGGCTTATTGGAGTCACTGACCACCTTGTGAATGTTAAAGGCTGTACAGAACACATGTATTGGATAGTAAATTATTCTAAGAAAACTGTGCTTCTTAGCTGTTCTCTAATTGTTCTTCCCATGTTATGAAGAGAAAGAATCCAATTTCTTCCCATGTTTGTCAGGCAAAATTAATGATATTAAGGTATGATACAATACACAAAAAGTAACACAATCCCACACAAACACGACGTCACATTACAACTTTTTCTGCTTTCTCCTTTTCACCTATGTCTATCTGTACTATTAAGCATTTTTTTGTATCTTTTATCTCAAAGTTTTTTATACAGCTTTGTCCTGCGCGATTGTCTCGCTGGCAAGAACAACACAGGACACTCAGATCCTTCTGCAGTAAAGCTTTAATGCGTCTTGAGAGGGAGAGCATAAGCTTACAAAAGCGGAGTCCTCGAGCCAAGAATCACATCCCCTAATAAAGACTGGCAACCGCTGCCTTGGACGTGTTACCCCATGATTGGCTGTAGCTCATCGGACCATATGACGCCATGGAAGAGGCAGAGATCAAGGAATGGAAAGTTACCCAGCACCTGCGCACATTAACTTGTTCACATTCGGTGCCTGCCGGATGCAGGCGCCATCTTGTAATGGAGAATGCAGGGACGGCTCCCTACATCTCCCCCTTTTTTATTGATTAATGATAAGGCTTCATATTTTTACAAGCAAATAGGTCACCCATATGTTGAGGGATAGAGGCAGAGGTTGTACCTTCCCAATCAAACATTAAGACTGTGTACAAGAGTCGCCATCAGGCTGTTAGCTTGACCCGAAGCGCTCTCGACCTGTCCTCTGCCGTTTTTCTGGGAAAGGGAGACTAGGGCAGGCAACCCTTATGCAGGACAACATGCCTCCCAGAGAAGCCTGCATACTGGGCAACTCTCTGTGCGATGCCTTGCTCAACATCCCTCATGGGCTGCTCAAACCAGACACTCTACCCTGTGCAATGAGCCTAGGCTCCGGGTGTGTAAGAGCTGTCTGGCCGGCAGCCTATTGCTTAAGCATAGTTAGCCAAATATCAGTGGAAGCCCCTTGTTCCAAAGTTACAAGCGCTTGGGCAATAACCACCTTGTCTCTCTTAGTTTGAGCCCTGAGCCTACAGACCAGCCAGAGAAGCAACACCAATCCGCAGCAAACGGCTGCACCAAACAATCCCACCCCCACCCATTCCTTATGTTCTTATTTTAGAAAATATCAGAAATATAGAACAAAAAGAAACTAAAAATATAGGTAATGTAATTCTATCACTTCATCTGGATAATCAATATTTAATGTTTTGTTGTATTATTTTCCTTCTTTTACTATATTTTCATATGCATACTATTATATAATGACATAATATTCATATTTGAAGTGTATTATTTTAATAAACTATCTCAAAAACCTTTGGGGAGAAACAGTTGGCCTGAAAAAGGGAAAGCATATCGACCCCAGACGTTCTTTGGGAGGCCAGTACGGGACTAATCCAGCCCCCCGATCATGGATGCCAATGGGGAGTCCCCTGCACTCCTGGGAGCCTCCGGATGTGGACTGGCATTTTGCCCTGGTGTGTGTGGGGGACTTTAAGAGCCCATCCCACTTGAAGGGATGCGCTCTGTCTCTGGACTCTTGGGGAGGGGCCTAGGCCCAGCACAGGAAGATTTGGTGGACTTGGTGGAGCCCCTGTTGGGGGCCCTACCCTGCCTGGGGAGTGGTGGGTGGATGGGGTGGGGGTAGGTTGGAGGTGGGGGATAAGGAATGGGGGTAAGGGGAGGGAGAGGGACAGGGGACTTACATGTGAAACAAGCCTGTTCCCTAACTTGAATTAATAATAATAATAATAATAATAATAATAATAATAATAGAAAAAACCTTTGGGGAGAAAATTAGAATTCAAGTTATCATATTCTTTGGTTGGGGGCACTTTGATCTGCTTATTGTTTAAGTCATCAGATAAGAGCCTTTTCTGTTGGTTTCTCTCTGTTCCTGTGGTTTTTTTAAAGTAAAATCAATGGAGGAAATAATGTACAGGGGGAAAATTTTTGTATTTGACATAGTATTTCAAAATTACTCTCCCAGTGGTGTGAGAAATAGGCATTCAATTATTCACAAATGTAATTGTAAAGACATATATGAATGATATTCATTAGAGAAGTTAATTGTTGATTCAGAGTTCACGATTTCAGTTATTTTAGGTACCTAAGTATTCTCTTCCTAAAATCTGCTATAATTCCAAAATCCAGAAATATAACAAGTATTCAGCATAAAGCACTCTATTTACAAAATACAGTGCATAATAAGACACTCTTCTTACTAAGGAAGTAATACAAGTCCTAGAAAAATATAAGTTCCAGACTCAAGCTAATAACTCACTGTAGTAAGGTAGAATGTGGGTGAAAATTAATATATCTTCTTCTGTCTCTATTATTTATTTATTTTTTATTCCTCTTTCTTCTTTCTTTTTTGATTGAATTTCTTAGTCAATAACAATCCAGCATTCCATTGAAAACTGAGTTTTAAATAATATTTTACTTCCTCAAAATCCCAATTAATTGACATCTCCAGATTCATGATATGCTACATGGTTATGATTGAGATATTTTTGTAGAGCTTCACAGAGAGGTCTGAGATAATTTTTCTACACCCCTGCCTCTTTGTAATCCAGGTACATGTTGACTCTCTCCTAAAGAAGTGGCAAGGGAGGAGAAATGCTTTTGACCCTGCTCTCAGTTTTCCAGAGATTTTGACTAGCTGAATATGTAATGAACTTACAAATATGCAATTCTGTGTCACCCAAAGGAGCATTTAAATTTTGAAACACCTTTTAGGGAATGGGGATACACAAAGGTAATATACCCCCATTCAAGAAATTCCACTCTTAGGCATATACCCAAATGAAGCACACTCATACATCAAGGACATATGTTCAACAATGTTCATAGCAGCACTATTTATAATAGCCAGAAACTGGAAGGAGCCTAGATGCCCCTCAACCAAAGAATGGATACAGAAAATGTGGTACATTTACACTTTGGAATACTACTTATTAAAAAAAAAAAGAAGCAATGGTATCTTGAAATTTGCAGGAAAATGGATGGATGTAGAAGAAACCATTCGGAGCGAGGTAACCCAATTGCAAAAAGACAAACATTGTATGTACTCACTCATATGTAGATTTTAGACATAGAGTAAGGATTACCAGCCCACAATCCACACTGCCAAATAAACTAATAATCATGGAGGTCCCTAAGAGAGACATACATGGTTCCCTTGAGAAGGGGAGAGGTTCAAGATCTGTTGATCAAATTGGGAGCACGGGAAGAGGGGGAAGGGAGCTAGGAGAATCTGAAGGGGAGAGGAATAGGGATGCCGAGTACGTGAGGGAGCAGAAAATATGAGTCAGGGGAAGAATACACTATAACAAGAATGGAGATATCATAATAGAGGGAGACACTTTTGTTTTACATAAAATCAGGCACTAGGGAAATGTCTGAAGATCTACAAAGAGGACACCAGTTAACTATCTCAGGAATGGAGGAGAGGCTACCTCAAACACCCTCCCCTGATTATGAGATTGATGACTGACTTATATGCCTTTATCCAGCTGCTGGTGGAAGTAGAAGCAGACACCCATAAATAATCACTGATCCGAACTAGAACCCAGATGCAGAGAAGGACCAGAGAAGAGCACAGAGGTCCAGACCATGCTGGTGAAACACACAGAAACAGCTGACCTGAACATCTGGGAACACTTGCTCCCCAGTATGATGGCTGAAATACCAGCATGGGACTGATCCAAACCCAAGGAACATGGGTTTCTGTGAGGAAACCTCAGAAATCTATGGGACCTCCTATAGAATCCCAGTATTTATCCCTTGCATAAGTGTGGACTTTGGGAGTCCTGTCCACATAGAGGAATACTCCCTCAGCCAAGACACACTGGGGTGGGCCTAGGCCCTACCCTAAAGGAAATGAAAGACTCTGATGACACCCTATGGAAAGCCTCACCATCCTGGGGGAGCAGAAAAAATATGTGACAGATGAGGTTTTAGTTGGGACGGCTGGTAGGGGAGGATGGGTGGTAGAAGGGAAATGGGATTGTCATGTAAAACAATCCTGTTTCTAATTCAAATAAAAAAGTTGAAAAAAATTGCTTTTTTCCCTGACATTAAGATGTGTCTTTGGAAGTAGGTATTTACTAGTTAACAGAGTATTTTATGAATCAATAAAAGTCACCCTTCCTGTGTTTTTGCAGCCCAAGAGAAACAGTGCTTTTTGAGTGTCCTTGAGCATAAGGGCAGAGAGATATTTCCTGTGAGAGATGTAAAACCACCCTATTGGGCAGAGTTCTGCCTGGATTTCTGTTGGTTTCTTTTGTGTTCACTAGTTTTGTGGGATATCTGTATATTCATGTGCTGTCTCGTGGTACTGTTTTCCTCATCTTCTATTTTAAGAACCAAAAATCACTGTCCTGTAGTGAAATGAACAAGTTCTTAGCGGAGCTAAGTCAACACTCAAAACTGTGATCACAAGGAAGGAGATAGTTTGCACATGGAAGTAGCCTGAATCCTCAATTTATTGTATTTGATGGTTCTTGCAACTAGCTTCAAAGAAGACAATAACTTAATTTGAATATAGTCACAGAATAAACTTTTAGTGTTACAAAGCAGAAATTTAAAATATCTTACATAATTTAAAGCCTCCACAAGCCTTCATTTCCAGATTTGTATTTTGACAGTTGAAAGTAATGCTTAACTGAGATTATGTTGTAGAATAAATAAAGCAGCAAACTATTTAATAAATATTAATTCCTCTCATTTCTCTAATTATTCATATTTTCATAATATTGAGAACAAAATGTTCTTTTAGATCCAAGACCATCTAATGATTAAAATTGTCTTCAATGGAAGCAGAACAGAGAGGAACAAAGGGCCCCAACTTTCATCAGGCCAAATTATATTTTCATATGACTGAAAATCAGTTTCAGATTAAACCTTAGAAATTTTTCTGTCACTATTATCCATTTTATTCGTATTATTGAATGACAGCCTGTTAGAAAAACCAACACATACAAAATATCTTTCTTGTATCTGGAGAAATGCTCACCAAGTAGCAATTGGGTCCTGGTTCACTGGAGGGTAATGACATGGGAAAGAGGAACAATTACCTGGCTGAACTCAACATATACAGTTGAGTGTTATACAAAATGTTGTCTTTAAAACAGGGCTGAGTCTTAATTGTCTCAATTTCTCATAAACCTTAAACTTATGAACATTAACTAAGGATCTATACTTGTAGTATACACTACAGATAGAGAAAAGTCCAAAGTGCTTATACTCTTATCATTTAATGTTTTAACATTCTGTGATGTCAAGTTTATTTTTCTCAGAGTTTAGCAAGATGAGAAATTAATGCTGTGAATGAAACAAAGTTTTAAGTCAAGAGTACATTGAAGATATGCTTCTGTAAAATCATTGTCCACATTCTTCTTTTTATTACTAGGGAAATTCTTTTTTATTTTGAAATGACTCTAACTACAAGGTCCACTTAATATGCACTAACCTCAAAGTATTAAGATATCTGAGCTATCTTACAAAGTTCAAGATCATGGTTTCAAAAGAAGACTCTAGCAAGGCCTTGGGAGACCTTGTTTCAAATTAGCCATTATCAGTTTTCTTTTGCTTTTGCCTCCTTTTCCTCTTCCTGTCCTTGGATTTCTCCTCTACTCCCTAAACCTCTTTCCAAACCAGATTTTTCAAAGCTTTCTTTCATTGTCTTCACATCTACAATGTTAAGGATTGTTGATATCAAAGAAATGGCTCAGTAGAAAAGAAAACTGCAAACAAAGAAATGTTTCAGTTGATAAGAAACTTGCTACTCAAGCAGGAAAGCATGAATTTAAATACTAGTACCATGTAAAAAGTTACTTAAGCCAGTAATGCCAGTGACGTTAGGGACAGATAAAAATTACTAGGATATTCTGGGTGCTAGCTGAACTTCAGGTTCTCAGGGTAATAAGGTAGAGAGTGGCAGAGAAGAAGACACCTGACCTCTTCCTCTGGCTGACCTCTACACACACACACACACACACACACACACACACACACACACACACACACACACCACTTTAAAACACACACAAAGTTGAATTTTGCTGAAATAATTTGGAGGACATGACTATCTTCATCCAAAAAACTGATTAGGGGGAATAGCATCAGATATAGACCATAGCAGAACCAATAACAAAATCCATGAGTTCCATGTATAGGTAATTGAACTTAGACCATAAAAATTTGGAAGAAAAACTTGGCAACACCTATTGAAATAGTGAATCCATCTTTTATCTATTTTGTGCATATTTTGCAGTACTTATTTAAGCAGTCAGTCCTTCTTTTCACTGTGTTGTTCATGCTATCTCTTTATCTTACTTCTTTTTGCATATCATTTCTGGCATTCTGAGTTTCCATTTGTCTGCACATCTGCATACCTTCACCATACTTTCTAAGGGTTTTGGTACGCCCCGTCTAGCTTGGCTGATTCATTATTTCTGAATTTATAATATGTCTTTACATTAGATACAGAAACTAATGGTATCTCAAAACCACAGTTCTAATTTCTAGAGAAAGGAGTGACTTTTTATTAAGATTAAATGGGATAATATGAACTAACACCAAGCACAAAATAAGCACTTTATAGGAGCAGTAGTTACTATACTATTCTTTAAAACCCACTTGAACATTTTTACTCCAGACAATTTCTCATTTGCCAATGCTCTCTTGGACTCACTTGAATTAATACTTGTTTCCACACTTGGAGAAGCATCTTGTGCCTGCTTCACTTTGCATGTAGAAGGCATGCCTTTGGAACAGTAACTCAACATTGTATTTATCATCAAGTTTCTCCTGCTATTTGTAGTAGAAACATGAGAAGATTTTTTTCTTTCTTATCTTTTCTTTTCTTTTCTTTTCTTTTTTTTTTTTGAGGGGGATTTGTGTAACAGTACTGGCTGTCCTGGAACTTGCTTTATAGACCAGGCTGTCCTTGAACTCACTGAGATCTGCCTGCCTCTGCCTCCCAAATGCTGGGATCAAAGGTGTGTGTCACCACTGCTTTGATAGATTTTTTTCCTGTGGCCGTGCTGTTTTTTCTTGTATATTGCCAAGGAAAAATTTTAAAATTACGGGGTAGTGTTGAACACTTAATAAATATAGGGTAAATGACTTATGAGTCAATTTAGTAGCTCACCAATGAAACAAAGGAAGAAACATCAAAATTAACTTGACAGGAAGAAGTATTACTTATTTCTTTCTTTCATTTTCAGTTTTGAGCATGGTACCCAAGGCTTTTCATGTTCTCAGCAAACCATATATCTCTAAGCTGCATCCAAAGCTATGTCAAGTAACTTTTTGAGTTAATTTCCATTTGGTGTCAACATTTTACTTCGGAATGGAATGCTAGTACTAAGTGTGTATGCTTTATATGTAAGATGGTGCATATTGGTTAATGTTACTTCAAGTGTTACTTAACAAAGGGACTGATTAAATCCTGGGCTGCATTTCCTGTGTCTGACTTCTTTTCCTAAAGCTCTATTACCTTTAATATTGTGGCGCAAAGAATTTGAAATTCATATCTTTTATTTCCCAGTCAAATCATTTTTTTCTACTGAATGGATGTTTCCCAAATACCATACTGCTAAACTTAAGCAAACTATATCATGCAGACCATACATGATCTGACACTTTTGTTTTTGTTTTTCTCTTTTTTAACAGGGATTCAAATATCCCAGGGTAGCCTTGGCTTTGCTATGCTGCCTAAAATGACCTTGAACACTACATCTTCCCATTGTCACCAGGATTAACTTGATGCACCAATCCTTGTAGTTTATATGGTACTTGGAATGGAAACCAGGGCTTCATGCTTGCTAGGCAAGCACTCTACCAACTAAGATGATTTCAGGCCCAATTCTTTCTTATGTATATTTTTTAATATTTATTTTATTTGGAGGAATATAATGTAATTCTCCCTTCCTTTTTTCCTCCAAACTCTCCAATATAGCATGGCTCCTTTTTTCATTAATTGTTGTTTTAAGCCCCCCCCACACACACACCACTCCCAAATATAATCTTTTCAGTTTGTGTAATGCTACCTATATGCATTTTTTCAGGGCTGATCATTTGGTACTGGATAACCAAGTAGTGTATTCTTCACTGAAGTCCCATTTGTTGAAATGTATTTTAGTTAAAAAAATATTTTGAATGAAAAACAGTATTTTGCAGGATGTGGAAATGATGAGAAAATTAAAACGTAGTACATATAAATATTTGCATTACTGTACCATGTCCATTTTTACACTGTCTAGGACAATTTTCATAATTAATGGCAAAGATGACTAGCTCCTTGCATACAGAGACTACCTGGCTCACAAAGCTGAAACTTTTCATTGTATGGACATTTGCATAAATACTTTCCTAAGTGCTCCCTTATATCCTTACAAACTGAAGCACAGTCCATGCACCAGCAATCTCATAATAACCTGAGAGCATATTAGAAAAGGAGAATGTTAGAATCTCAGCTGCCTTCCTGGCTGAGAACTGGGAAAGTGCATTTAATAATAAACCTGGTGATTCATGTGTATATTAAATATGTGATGCTGACTCAGAAGACAATTGATTTTCTCTTACACAAGCAGTGTAAACTACTGGAAAGAGAATAAAATTGGAGTCAAATAAGCATTTTTAAAATTGATTTCAACTGCTGATTGGCTCAGTTTCCATACCAGTAATTTGAAGATACACCTATGCTTACATAATAAATGTGTTTTGTATTGGATGCTACATTGATTTCCTAGTGTTGCCCCAACAAATTACCAAAAAAGTTATCTCAAACAAGAAAAATGCATTCTTTTGCAGTATTGTCTCTAGAAGCCTGACATCAGATTTGCAGTCATTCTCCCAGTTGGAGTGGCTACCTTAAATGCCCTTCCACAATAATGAGATTGATGACTACCTTAAATGCCATCCTAGAGCTTTCATCCAGTAGCTGATGGAAACAGAAGCAGACACCCACAGCTAAACACTGAACTGAACTCCTAGAACCCAGATGCAGACAGGGAGGAGTAATAAGCAAAGGAGTCAAGACCAGGCCGATGAAAACCACAGAAACAGCTGACCTGAACAAGTGTGAGCTCATTGCCCCCAGACTTATGGCTGGGAGACCAGCATGGGACTGATCCAGACCCTCTGAACACAGGTGTCAGTGAGGAGGTCTTGGCAATATATGGGGCCTCAGGGAGTAGATCACCTTTATCCCTGTAGTACGAATGGACTTTGGAAGCCCATTCCACATGGAGAGCTTCTCTCTCAGCCTAGACAAATGGGGGTGGGCCTAGGCCCTGTCCTGGATGGTAGGTTAGATTTTAAGATCCCCATGGAAGGCCTCATCCTCCCTGGGGAGAGAAGAGGGGATCAGGTGGGAGGTTGGGGAGGGTTGGGGGCATGGAGAGGAGAGGAGGGAGCGGGAGATGGGATTGACTTGTGAAGAAAGCTTGTTTGTAAATTAAATTTAAAAAAGGAAAAAAAAGGTGTTTAGAAGGAAATTATTCCCTATGTCTTCAGGTTCTTCTGGTCCTAAGTGTTCCTTGTCTATTCCCTCATATTCAATCTCTGCTTCATCCTAAGATGGCTTTTCACTCTAATTGTCTCTGTATCCTCTCCCCTTTTTATGAGGAAAATAGTTATCTGATCTACAGATCTCCTAAATCTAAGAAGAAATAATATTTAAAATATTTGTATATTTGTTCTTTTTTAACTTTTAAGTGTCAGCTTTTCATTTTGTACTTAATTAACATAAAAACATGCACTTCCTTATGGCATTTTCATACATACTTATCATTATATTCTGCTCACACTTTTATTTTGAAACAGGGCATGGCTAAGTTCTCTAAGCTGGTTCTGATCTAAGTTCACAGCCTACTGTGGCCTTCAAATTACAAAATTGCTGCATTTATTGGCCAAGTAATTGAGATTACAGCCAGGTCTGTTCCAACAGGACTAGTGATTCCTGTATCTTCCTTAGCTAACAATAGAGTGGGGAATTATTACAGCAATTGCATGGGTCCCTAAACAGTTTGGACCAAGAATTTTCTATTTTACTAAGACACATGTAACAGATTTTTCCCATTATATGCTTCTGTAGGTGAAGCTTTAGCCACTCCTGCTTAGGGGCTGGCTAATGGTGTGCCTGACCATGCCTGCAAGGATATGGTCAGGGTGATGTAGAGTGAGAGGCTGTTACATGGCTGGTCATTTTCAGTTTCGATTTCGGCTTGCTGTACAGACTGCTTCTGCGCCTGCTGCTAGGTCTCTCTGTAAGTAAAGTTTTTCCCTATTAAATACCCTTGAATTTCTACCTGGATCCCTATTGGTAATTTCCCTCCATATCTGGTGTCAGGAGCAGGATCTTGGCCCCATTTGGGACAGCCTGTGTGTCCTTACTATTTAAGTTACAAGATAGACTTACAAAGAATCAGGCCAAATAAGGTACAAATTAGGAGAGATCATTATCAAACTCTTAATTCTGTTCAGAAATTATTAGGGGAAATTTCTCATTTACAGACGATTATTGGTGTAGAAGGACATGACTTAAAGCATTTAAAAATGGCCCATAAAGGAGATAAGGACATGAACAGTCCGAGAATATTATCTAATGAGGCAGAAAAAGAGTTACAATGGGTAGAAAATAGAATATTGGAAGCGCATATAGATCGGATAAACCTTGATTTAGACTGTATTCTGGTTATCTTGCCATCCAGAGAATACCCTTCTTGAATTCTGATGCAAAGGGAAGACACCCTACTGCAGTGGATATTTCTGTCACATAAACAGAATAACAAGTTAAAGACATATACCGAAAAGCTTTCTGATTTGATTTTATCGGGTAAATTCAGATTTCGTCAACTTACAGGTAAAGATCCAGCAGAAATTATAGTACCTTTAACTAATGAGGAAATTTCCTCCTTGTGGAATGATAATGAATATTGGCAAAGAGCTCTTACTGACTTTTTGGGAATGATTAGCAACAACTATCTCAAAACTGACAGAATTAAATTCATAAAAAAGATAGTCTGGATTCTTCCACATATTGTAAGACAAAATCCCATTTCTGGAGTTCTTACCTTTTACACTGATGCCAACAAATCAGGTAAGGCAGGTTATAAAGCAGGTGAGGCAAGTAAAGTAGTTCAAAGTCCATATAATTCCGTTCAGAAGGCAGAATTATATATAATTCTCATGGTGCTTATGGATTTTACAGAACCTCTCAATATTGTTATTGATTTTCAATATGCAGAGAGAGTTGTGTTACATATTGAGAATACAGAGTTCATTCCTCATAATACAGAATTAACCTCATTGTTTTTACAATTACAGAAAACAATCAGAAACAGAAGCAAACCTCTATACTTTACACATATCAGATCCCATATGGGTGTGCCAGGCTCACTAGCACAAGACAATGATGAGATTGATCATTTGTTAATTGGAAGTGTTCTAGAGGCCTCAGAATTTCATAAGAAACATCATGTAAATAGCAAAGGTTTGAAAAAGGACTTCTCCATGACTTGGCAACAAGCCAAGGAGATAGTGAGAAACTGTCCTACTAGTTCCTTTTATAATCAAACTCCATTGCCAGCAGGTTGTAATCCTAAGGGCATTCAGATAAATGAGGTTTGGCAGATGGATATCTTTCACTTTGCAGAGTTTGGAAATTTGAAATATGTTCACCATACAATAGACACATTCTAAGGTTTCCAATGGGCTACTGCTCTTAACTCTGCAAACCTGATTCTGTTATTACATACCTGCTAGAGGTGATGGCAGTTATAGGTATACCAGAAGAAATAAAAAAATGACAGTGCTCCAGCATATGTCTCCACAAATTTAGAGCAATTTTTCAAGTATTATAACATAAAGCATGTCACCAGTATACCACACAATCCAACAGGACAACCAGTGGTTGAGAGATCTAATTGAACACTAAAGGAGATGCTCAACAAATAAGCCTAGGAGACTAAAGCCCCCAAACATAGGTTGCATAATGCTTTATTAACAGTAAACTTTCATAATGCCAATGAGAAAGGAGAAAGAACTGCAGAAAGACACTGGACTATGGACTACGGAGAAAACTGCTGAACTGAGTCGCTTATATATTTCAAAGATATACTAACCTCTGTATGAAAATCAGGACATGTGTAACGATGGGTTAGGTGTTTTACATTGGTTTCCGCAAGAGAAGAAAATCTTTGGATACCATCAAATTTGATCAAGATTCCAGTGGAAAAGGAAAAATCTCTCTACGGCGAGAAGTAACAGGAATTCTAATAAGGTATATCTTGTAAACTAAATAGAAATCTCCCAAAGGAAATGGAAGTGGTTTTTCTTTTATCTTCACAGGAAAACTCATCTACAGAAGGCAAAGGAAACCGCATGGGTAGATACTTAAGAAGAGAAGGTAACTATAACCATCAAACAAAAGGAAAGTGCCATATGGTAAACTTACAGCTGTCTGTCGGTGAACGCTATTTCTCTTTATTACCTAGTCCCTATGCAATCAAACCATTGCTGGATTTAGAGGTGGATTTGGCTTTCCTCCTCTAAAATCCAAGCATGTTATTTAACTAAATTTTAGAGTTTCTGTATTGTATCAAGAAGCCAATTGATGTAATTCAGAATTAGAGAAGAATTTGGGGACTGTCTTTGTATTTTCTTGGCTCTTTCATTCAAGGTGTGCAGCCTCTCATAATTGTTATTCTTCCATGGTTGCCTTTCCCAGTATGCATACATATACAAACAAACATGTCTCTGCTAACTGTTTATGTTTGAGTCCCACACAGCCAACGAAGACCTGCCTGACAGAAATCCCTGGACACCCGTAAAGAAAATGGGCCACACCTCCTCAACTGCATTGGATCCAACCTGCTCCATTTCAATGGACACTCCGGTCAGAGCTTCGGATACTGACTTCAATCAAGTTCAGGATTTCAAGTGAGATCTTAAATCAAGTAAATCCCATCTAACATGAACTGGATACAATACATTCAAGACTTTTTCTATACTAACATTTTCTTTCTACAGAACCCCACAAGGATGTCATCATACGTTTTCAGCAAGAAGTAATGTGGAGAATGTTATGTCCCCTTCCCGCATTGTTGTCACTTAGAATAGTGTATATACCTAGTTAGGGATAGCTTCCTATTGTTTATTGTTGGCATGGGAAAAGGGTGTTCAGGCTCGTACACCTCTTTCAGATGACTTTAGGCTTCAGTAAAAATAGATATTTAGGATGTGACATAAGCAGATTATTGTATCTTCTTATATTTCACCTTTATGATTGTTAATTTTGGATACTTTACACTGTTAAGTTTTAATCCTCTTTTAGAGTCAAATAGAAATTGTAGGGGAAGCTGTAGACACGCCTGCTAAGGGCTGTTCAGGGTGATGTAGAGTGAGAGGCAGTCAGGTAGCTGGATAGCTTCGGTTTTGCTTTTAGCTTGCTGTAAAGACTGCTGCCTGCTAGCTGGCTAGGTCACTCTGTAAGTAATGCTTTTTCCCTATTAAATACCCTTGTATTTCTACCTGGCTCCATATTGGTAATTTCCTGTATTATGCATCTGGTACTAACCCAGTCTTTTTTTGTATTTCCCTGCATTTTAGAGCAAAAATCCTTTCAAGTGAAGTAAAAAATGCATGTAAGCAAAAAAAAAGTCAAAGGTAGAAAATCTATACAATACGGTTGTTTTACTCAAAGTTCTCATTCTTTCCTGACTGCTCCTGTTTTACCTGCCTGAGGAGGGTAGTAATATTCTCATTAAAATTCCTATAGGCCATTACTTTCTGTTGTACCTCTGAAGAAGAGCCTTGATTTTACTGTGAAATGTATTTATATCTAAAGCGAAAGTAAGAAAAGGGCAAAATTTGAAATCTTTTCAGAGCAAATCATAACAGGATCTAGCTTTAGGGCAAATTACATTTGATAGTGTCCTATCAGGTACTAAGGCTCTCAATATTCATATTGACCATGTAAAATCAGATACTTATTTCTCATTCTTTTTATATGTATAAAGCAATATCTCCTTCATAAGGAAGTCCTGGGTTGCGTTGTCCTCTTATATTGTACTTCTACTATACAAATCTGCCCTATTCTACATTATTAATCAAATTATCCACTAGTGGTTCACATTACAATTTTTAGTTTCCATTAAATAACTCCTCATGTAGGAGAGATGGGGAAATTGCCTCAGTACCCAGCAAGCGAGTGCTGTAATTCTCAGAGCAGAACATTTCATGGAGCTGAAGCAAATCAAAAGTCAAATGTGACTGAGGCTAGATTCCTAACTTAGTCTTCTGTTTTTCAAGTGAGGCAAGTAGTGCAACCTTCAGTACTGCATACTTTGCTGAACAAGTATGAGAGGTATCTTAATGGCAGAAATCTGACAGAAGGGGGAGAACTTGATCTTGGGAAGGAATTTTGCTTTCATATTTTTCTAAGTTTATTTTAGTTAGAATCACCTTTTATTTTCTGATCTTGTGTTAAAAATTCATGTTATATGGAACATTCATACAACATCTCTTTTAACTCCATTTAGCATACTTAAAGTATAAAATTTATTTTGCTATAGAATTTTAAGGTACTACTTATTAGCTCTTCATAAAGGTAATTTAATTTCTATGGTGGTTTGAATAATAAATATGCCAAACATACTTTTGTATTTGGGTACTTGATCTTCACTTGTAGCATCGTTAGGATATGCACCCTTTTGAGAGAAAGTATATCACTGGACCAGAGCTTTGAGGGCTTATGGCCTCACCCCACTACCATTGCCTTTCGATAGTTTCTCTTTGTGGTTGAGATGTTATCCTTCAAGCCTTTCCCCTGCCATAATGGACTCTTTTCCTTCTGAAACAACCCCTTCATAGATTTCCTCTTGATCTGCAGTCCCCACCTTTGCCTTTAATACGAAAAAGCTTTATAAAAAATTATCCTTTAGAAATGTAAACCTAAGGATCTATGCTATTGTATAGTGTGAATGAAGGACATTCATTATTTTCATTCTAGTGGATAACTATTTTACATGCCCACATATACACGTACACAAACATATATACATATATGCCAAGAAAGTAACAGAGTTGCATTGAGGAATCTAACTTTCAGATCAACAAATACTGAATTAAAGCAGTCACCATAAGGTGACTCTCCATCCTTACTATACATTAGAATCATCTGGAGAGTGTGTCCAAAGTACTGATTTTCCCCCAGGTTCATCAACAGAGATTCTTTTTTAATTGGGACAGGGGAAGAACCAAGTATTTTAATGAAAGATCCTCAAGTGATTCCTGCTGCCTGTTTGAGTAACATTGCTGTAAAGAGATAAAATAGCTTAAAGGCTTCAGGACCAAATAATGTAACTTCCAGAGGAGGCGAAAGAGTGGTTATATAAGGAGGTCTTTGGAGAAAACATGCCTTTGAGCCCTTTTCTGATCATTCATTTTAAATTCCATTCCTCATTTTTACCCTCTAATTTTTATATTTTTCTTTGTTCTGTTTCTATCCATCCAATTTTCTATCTGGAGTATAGATACCATAGGAATAGATTTCATTTAAGTTAGATCCTCAAATGTCAATACACATAGGAATCATCTAGGATCTTGTTAAAATGGAGATTCTGACTTTGTAAAGTACACTTGTTTAATTTATATGTACTTTCCCATGGCATATGGATCTTACCTTGGGTAGCAAAGCTACCTTAATGTCCAATTCCTTATTTTTGTTTATTTGTATGCATAGTATATGCATGTAGATGCCCATGAAGGCCAGAAAACAGGAACAGATAACCGGGAACTAGTTTAAAAGTAATCATGACATCCAACCACCTGAAGATGGAGTTACAGAAAGTTGTAATGCACCTGATGTTATTGTTGTGAAATGATATGGGGTCTTCTGAAAGAACAGAACATATTCTTAAATGCTGAGACATCGCTCCATCCCCTAATGTTCTATGTTGTCTTATATTGTGCCTGAAGGATATTCTTTACTTCCTTGCCTGTGGTTCTGCCACAGCCTAAGTCTGTGCTGATGTCTGTGGCCTATGTTGCACCAAAGGCCTTCTTGATGCCCAATGGCTGTGTGGCTGCCAGGCCTATGCAGACTTAAGTAATGTGTGCTGTCATGTAAGGTCAGGAAATTGTATGGGCCTGAGAATTGGCTGGGGACATGTCTGGATCAGTACACCTTCCATATACAAGACCTATGCTGATGTCCAAGGCTCCTCTTGCCATCGAAAGGAGTGCAGATATCCATGTCCGGGACTTGGGCCCAGTCTGGTGACATGTGTTTGATTGAGGGGCATGCTGCCATTGTGTCCATGCCAATGTAAGTGAGTTGCATTGCCAACTAGGACCATGATGACATGTGAGCCTGAGCCACTGACAAGGACCACGTTTGGGTCCATGGACCAATCACAACTGGGGTCTGTTTTGATGTGCATAGCCTGTAGCATCACTAAGGGCCACACAGACATAAGGTGCCTGGGCCACCTCTTAGGGGCAGGTGTTGAGCCTCTGCCAGGGCCATGAAGATCTGAGTAGCCTACACAGCCACAGAGGATCATGGTGTTGTCCAGGCCTGGGTTGCTTCCAGGGATCATGTCTGGGTTCATGGCCCTATGGCAGCAGTGGTCTGTGTGGATGTCTCTGGATCCTGTTACCACCAAAAGCAGTGAGGCTAGGGATACACAGAGTTGGTCCTGTTGCCCACAGGCTAAAGTTCTAGGGAGAACTGGCCCAGCCCCTTATTAACTGCTCCACTCTGGAGAGGGTTTCCAGCAACTCCCCTGGGCTGCACAGTAGAACTGTCCCAGCTGGCAAGGTATAGGTGAGTAAGCTTTGAAAATGAGAGAGTGAGAGAGATAACCCATTTTCTTTCACATGGTCACATGTGTGAGGGAGAGATACCTTCCTTGCCCCTTGCCATGGCCGGAAAAATTATTCACAACATGATGAGAGTGGGAGAACTGATTCTGCTTGCACTGTCTGCAGCACTTGGGAGAGTGGGCCTTGAACTTAGCCGGGGCAGCATAATAGAGCTGTCCCCTTGATGGGGACACAGTTGATCTAGCAGTGCAAATGATCATGAGACTCTGGTCCCACACTTCATCTGCCATAAGGTAGAGGTTGTGATGAAGAGATGACTCCTTCTGCCCCTAGCTGTCTATGGCTGATGGGAGAGTTTTCCCTGTGGTCATGAGAGTGGAAGAGTTGGCATTGCTCCCATAGGCAGTGGCACTCAGGAGATCAGTCCCTGCACCTTGCCTGGGCAACACAGTGCAGCTGACCCTGTTGGCACCGGCAGTGTGAGCATTCTCAGGGTGCAAGACAGAAGGATTGACCCTGACCCCTTCGTCTGCCATGTGGTAGCATGAGTGAGGAAAAATGCCCTACCTCTCCTCACTTCTTGCCAACTGCAGCAGGTGAGAAGGGCACAAGAGCAGAGCACTGGCCCTGCCCCTCACCAGCTGCAACACAAAGGAGATCAGACCCCTCCTGCACAGCACATTAGAGCTGACCTTCCTGTTGAAGACACAAGTGAACATGTCTGTGGATGTGAGAGCCGGAAAGCTGACTTTGCCCCCTCCCTCATGTGCCTTGGGATGGGAAGGGTAAGGGAAATATTCCCACCACCCCTTCCCACATGTGTCAGGTGAGACAGTCAACCTTGGAGTCATGAGAATGGAAGCTGGTCCCTTCACAATGTCCAACAATCTTGAGAGTGGAACCTGTACCTTTAATGGGCAAAACAGTAGTTTGTTCTTGGTGGTGTGTATGTGGGTGAACTGGCCCCAATTTGTGAGAGCAGGAGAACTGACCCCTTTCTTTGCTTTCTGCCTCATTGAGTGAAATAGCTAGGGCATTGCTGGAGAACTCGCCCAGATGGGAACAATCAGGGAAAGTTGGCAGGCCAACCAACTCAGCTAACATACAGGCCCAGAGACAGGACTATGAGCTAGCTCACCCCAATACCCACCTCATTTATGAATTGCTGGAGCATGTGTGGGGACCAGACCTACATCTCCAAAGATGCAAGATATCTATCAAACAGGAAAATAGGATATCCAAGAGGAGTCCCAGTGAGAGCCCCATAAAGCAGAAGCCAGGGGCCTCAAACAATACAAATGATTATTTTCAATGAACTCTTACAAGAAACGATGTGGGGATTGATATACTGTGTGATTCACTGGGCCACAGTACAGCATCCACAGTGATATATTGTTTTTAAATTGTTTTTGTTTTATCATTATATTTTAGGGATTTTTTGTTTTTTTTTTTGAGACAGAGTTTCTCTGTGTAGCTTTGTAGCCTACCCTGGAACAAGCTCTGGAGACTAGGCTGGCCTTGAACTGAAAGAAATCTGCCTGCCTCTGCCTCTTCAGTGCTGGGATTAAAGGTGTGTACCACCAATGCCCAGCTTATAATTTAGTTTTATTTTTAAATTTGTTTTAGGGAGGAGGTTGCAAGGGCAGAGGTAAAAAGCAAAGGGAAAGGGGGATAGATGAGTCAGACTGAGATGAAATATGTGCAATCCATAAGAATCAATATAATTAAAAATAGTGTATTAATAATGAAATAATTTTCTTACTAATGCATAAGCTAATAATTCTGACAATTCAGATCTTTTGATCAAACAATGTGTGTTCATCTTTCTGTGTAGATATTATATCCACCTTTGTGGACTGTTGGAACAAAATAAAATTAACCAGCAAGTCTACAATAAAAGAATGTAATTTCCCAACATGATGGGGGCCAGAATGTGAAAGTTGCTGGGAGATTGAATTTCTTGAGAGTCTGCATTAGCATCAGTATTTTATTCTCGCTCAAATGACATAGTGGGCACTGATCCCCTCAAGACAGCACCACCTTCACGACTTAATTATCTCCAAATCTCACAATTTTAATACAGTTAACACATTAACTGTTGAGAATTTTGATAAATTATGGAAGGATGGCATTTTTTTTATTTTCTCCAAAAGGATTGCATTAAAATTATTTATGAAAACCCTTTTTGTTGTTCTTCTCATAGAAACAATATAAAATCTATTATACTTTTTATTGGAATTTCTATAAGCGAACATTCCCCTACCATGTAAACAAATGGCTGACACTGCAGCTGTGAAAACCACGGAGACTCTCTCTGTTTGCACTATTCCCATCCATGCTAGGGTGAGTGCGAGACCCAGGATATCTTTCTCTCAGACAGACCAACTGGTGAGACATCACTTCACATAAATTTTCACAAGGATGAGGTCCACCACTGCATAAGCTCGGTCAATAATATGTTTCCAACTTAAGCCTTCAGGAGTTTCTTCCCACTGTTTCTCAGGACCTTGTGTGGCCTGGACATTTTGGGCATTTTTTGTTCTGCCCTTGGACAACAGTTCAGTCTGACTCTAAGTTCTGAGCTCTTTCTTACCAATGCACCATAGGCCTTGTCCTTGGGAAATACACTGTTCTTTAACGGGATCCTTCTGGTTATTCTTCCTGTGGCAATACTGTTCCAAGAATTTTTGTGGATGAATGTGATCTTTCCTAAGAAGTATAACAATGAAATTAGAAAATGAAAAGACTCACATTTCCCAACTAAAGGTGAGTTTTCCATGGTTCACTTCCTCAAGTGGGGTTTACAGTCCATTTATTAGACTAGAGAGAAGGAACTTTGGACTTCAGCAACTAGGCTGCATGAGATGATGTTAGCAGTGGGACAGAGTTCTATAGGCAGAGAAAGTATCCTTCATGAGTGGGGTGGGATCCTGCAGATCTATAGTCTGCCCTGATCTCAGACTACACTGAGCCTTTGTCAGACAGTGTCTGTCTCTGTCTCTGTGTCTGTGTCTCTGTCTAAATCACATTGTGTCTCAGTCTCTCTGTCTTTGATTCCGCAGCCTAAGTGAAAACCAGCACCTGTACCTGTTCTGGACAGGTCTATGCCTGAACTGAGGCTTGGTCAGTCTGACTTACTCTGTCTCTGTCTCACTTCTAAACTGTACCTTCCTGTAATCACTGTCAATGTCTCTCTGTCTCTGTCTCTGTCTCTGCAAACAGGACTCAATCCTGCATCTGTAACCGGACTGATCTGGACAGATCTCAGCCTGCCTTGTGGGCAGCTGTGCTTGTGTACTCTGTTTAGCGAGTCTCTCTCCTCTTCTCATCATTGATTTTGGTCAAAGTTTTTCCTTCTCCCTAAAAAACTCTGATGCTATGGACGAGGACATTGAGGGAGCTATGCCAGATTTCATGCTGAGTTGATACCAGAAATGGTGATCATAAGATTGACCTTAGATAGAGGATGAATCATGTACCCGATTTGTATTTTTCTCAGCCTGCTAGTTGTCACAGTCTCTCCATGAGTCGATAAATTTACTGGAAGTTACATGACCAATTCCAACAGAGTTCTGAATAACATGCTAACCCACTGCACAGTGGCTAAATTGAGGTGTATTCCATTGGCCTGAATATATCTGCCATTAAAAAATACAGGGATGCTTACAGCCAGGTGGCTTCTACCACAATTAGGTTTCTAATGTGTCTAAAGTTTATGTTTTCCACAAACCCAAAGAATTCTTCTAAGTTCAAGGGAGCCTAATCACACCCATTCAAACAGTCCCCAAGATTCACTAGAGATAAATAGGGTTCAGCTGTTGCATGGTGCCAGTCTCTGTAATCTCATCCTCATCGCATGAACACTCTGGAACAACCGACCTCCTCTTACCAGCCTCCCCTGCAATTCCATGATGGAAGAAACATTGATTTCTAAACTTAACATATTCATTCTTCTCTGCTGATTACTAGCCAGTTCTAAGAAGATCTAGAGAGTATCACACAGCCTGGACTGGGGTAGAGCCAGCCAATACTACAGAATGTGGCAACACCAAACATGGTTTACACACAAAGGTGTTCAACCCCAAAGATGGTCAATGACCACCTCCCCACATCAGCCGGAAACAGGGTCCAGGAATTGAGGTCCTTAGTCCCAAGCATGTTATGTCTAACACCCTACCATTTAATAATCAGTGAAGGTTGGAATGAGGTTTAGGCATCAGGCTGATCTGCCCATTGTTGCTTGGGATGATGCATTCAGGTGGTACTCTAGTTACTATAGGCAGGGTTTTTTTGGTCATAAGTCTGCAGGCAGTTGTAAAGACAGACCCCGGCTAACAATACTCTCTCTCTCTCTCTCTCTCTCTCTCTCTCTCTCTCTCTCTCTCTCTCTCTCTCTCTCCACCTTCCTTTTCTCTCTGCTCTCTGCTCTTGCTCTTACATTCTTTGTCTCTTCTCCTGTCTCTCACACACTACCTCTCCAGCCATGTTTGAAACTGATGGTTAACGGACTATCTATTGTTCATGTTCCATTGTTCAGGGTTCCATCTCCATAGTGAGCATTGCCCTTCCATGTAAACAAAGACCAAACCTGGATCTGTGTAAAACACCGGAGATCTCTCTGTGAGTTTTCTTCCCACCCATTCTGGGGTGAGTGGGAGACCAAGGATATCTATTTCTCAGACAGACCAACCGGAGACACAAAACTCCACATACGACTGTTTCACAAGGATGAGGTCCACCAATACACAAGCTGTGTCACTAGAGTGTTTCTATTTTATACCTTCAGCCATTTCTTCCTACAGTTTCTCTGGACCTCATGTCCAATGGACATTTTTTTTATTCTGCCCTTGGCCACCAGTTCAGGCTGACTCTGAGTACTGAGTTCTTCCTTACTGAGGCACCATCGGCCTTCTCCTTGGGAAATGCAACTTTTGTTCATGGGATTATTCTGTTTATAGTTCTTGTGGAATAACTATTCAAAGACTTTTTGTGGATGAATGTGATCTTTCCTAAGAAGGACAACAATGGAATTAGAAAACGAAAAGACACAAATTTCCCAACTAAATGTGAGTTTTCCATGGTTAACTTCCTCAAGCAGGGCTTACATTCCATTTATTAGACTAGACAGAGGAATCATTGGACTTCAGCAATATGGTTTCATGAGATGATATCAGCAGTTGGATAGAGTTCATTAGGCAGAGAAGGCACCCTTCATGAGTGTGGTGAGAGCCTGCAGAGCTGTACATGGTCTGCACTTATCTCAGCCTACCCCGAGCCAGGGTCTGATTGTGTCTGTCTCTGTCTCTGTCTCTGTGTCTGTGTTTCTGCCTGTATACAATTGTCTCTCACTCTCTCTCAGTCTATCTGTCTTTGACTCTGCAGCCTCTGTGAAAACCTGCACCAGTACCTAGTCTGGACATATCTGTGCCTGAACTGAGGCTTGGTCAGTCTGACTCACTCTGTCTCTGCCTTTCTTCTCAATCCCTAACTCCATGTATTTCACTGTCACTGTCTCTCTGTCTCTGTCTCTGTCTCTGTCTGTGTAACTGGGACTGGATCCTGCAGCTGTACCTGGTCTCATCTGGTAGGTCTCAGCCTGCCTTGTGGGCAGCTGTGCTTGTGAACTCTGTATATCAAGTCTCCTTCCTTCTCTTATCATTGACTAGGGTCAACATTTTTCCTTCTCTCTCAAAATTTCTGATGTTATGGATGAGGACTGCCTTGGAAGTATGGGAGCTTTCACGTGGAACTGATATCAGAACTGGAGATCCTAAGTTTGGTCTTCCATAGAGGATGAAACATATCCCCGATTTCTCTCTTTCTCATCCTGCTAGAAGTCACAGTCTCCCCAGGAGTGGATAAATTTCCTGTTAGTTACATATCCATTTCCCACAGAGTACCCAACCACATGCTAACACACTGCACAGTGACTGAATTCAGGTGCATTCTGTTGGATTGAAGATATCCACCACTTTCAAAATACATGGTTGCTTACAGCCAAGTTGCTTCTACCATAATTAGGCCTCTAATGTATCTAAATGTTATGTTTTTCACAAACCCAAATGATTCTTTTAAATTCAAGGGAGCCATTCAAACAGTTCAAAGATTCACTACAGATAAATAGCATTCAGCTATTACATGGTCCTATCTCCCTATTCGGATCCTCATGGCATGAACACTCTGGAACAACTCACCTCTACTTACTATCCTCCCCTCCAATTCCAGGACAGAAGAAACATTTGTTTCTAAACTTAACGTATTCATTCTACACTGTTGAAATCTTGCCAGTTCAAAGAAGACCCAAAGATTGTCACACAGCCTGGACTGGGGCAGAGCCAGCAAATACTGCCATATGTGGCAGCACCAATGATGGTTGCCTACAAAGATGTTCAACCCCATTCATGGACAATGCCCCCCACATCAGCTGGATATATGGTCCAGAAGTCTAGGTTGTTATCCCCTAATCTGCCGAGTCTAATACCCCACCTTTTTATAATCAGTGGAGTTGTGTTTGAAAGGTCCAAGCATCAGGCTGGCCTGTCCCGCGCGCTCTGTATTTCTCGCCAGCAAGAAATCATACGCAGGACACTCGGATCCTTCTGCAGACAAGCTTTAATGCATCTTGAGAGTGAAAGAGCATAAGCTTCCCAGAGCGGAGACACTGAACCAAGAAAACCCATCCCTAATAAAGGCTGGCAACCGCCGCCTCGGACGTGTCACCCCATGATTGGCTGCAGCTCATCCGGCCATATGACGCCACGGAATAGGCAGAGATCAAGGAATGGAAAATTACCCAGCGCCTGCGCAATAATCTTGTTTACATTCGGTGCCTGCCGGATGCAGGCGCCATCTTGTAATGGAGAATGCAGGGACGGCTCCCTACACTGGCCTGCCCTTGTCACATGGCAGGATGCACTCAGGAGGTACTCTGGTCATCCCAGGCAGTGTTCCTTGGCCAGTAAGTCCGCATGCATGTGTAAAGGACCCCTTTACTATATAGACCCTGTCTAACTCTCTCTCTCTCTCTCTCTCTCTCTCTCTCTCTCTCTCTTTCTCTCTCTCACCTTCCCCTTCCTCTCTGTTCTTGGCTCTCTGGTCTTGCTGTTACCCTTTTAGTCTCTTCCTATGTCTCCCCCACTCTCCATCTCCTTTCTCCCCCACTTTCCCTCTCCCAACCTGTCATTAAGTCTATGGTTCATGGACTCTCCATGATTTGTGTTCTATTGCTCAGGGTTCCATCTCCATATCGAGCTTCTCCTTCCATGTAAACAAAAGACTGATACTGGAGCCTTGAACATCATGTAGGATTTCTCTGTGAGCTCCCTTCCCACCAATATTTGGGTGACCAGGGGACTGAGGAGATCTTTTTCTCAGACAATCAAAATGGTGAGATACCCTTTTAGGGTAGGTATATTTTATAAGGAAGAGGTCCACCACTGCAAGTGCTGAGTTAGGGGTGTATTTCTGCTTTAAGCCTTCAGTGCTTAATTCCACTGCTTTTCGGGACCTTGTGTGCCATACACTGTTCGGGCATATTGTGTTCAACTCCTGGCTTTGTGTTCAGGCTGACTCCGAGTTCTGATGTTTTCTATGCCGAGCCATCCTTGGCCTTGCCAATGGGAAATTCATCTTATGTTTACGGGATCCTTCTGGTTACTGTTCCATGGAAAACCTGTTCAAAGACTTTTGTGTTTGAATGTCATCTTCCCTAAGAAGTACAACTGGACTTAGAAAATGAAAAGACTCACAATTACCAAAGCAAGTTGAGTTTCCCACGGTTAACTTCCTCAAGCGGGGTTCACATTCCATTTATTAGACTAGACTGAGGGATCTTTGGACTTCAGCAACTTGTATGCACGAGATGACCTCTGAGTTCATTAAGTAGAGAGGCATCCTCCATGAGTCTTTTGGGATCCTATAGATTTGTACCTGCTCTGCAGCGATCTCAGCCTACATCGAGCCTTTGTCTGTATGTCTGTCTGTCTGTCTGTCTTTCTGACTCTCTCACTCTCGATATCTCACAGTCTCTGTCTCTTGTTGTCTCTGTCTTTCACTGCCACTGTCTCTCAAGCCTGAGGTGGAGACTGCAAAACTACCTTCTCAGCACTGGGCCTAATTACTTCACTGAGCCTTGGTCTGTCTTCTGCCTCTGTCTCTGTCTCTGTTTTGCTATCTCGGTCTATATCTCATTTTCTCTCACTATCTCTCAGTCTCACTGTCTTTGTCCCCACAACCTTCGTGAAAACTTGAAGCTGTTTCTGGTCTGGAATTTTCTCTGCCTGAACTGAGCCTTGGTCTATCTGACTCTCTCATTCTCTGTCTCTGTCTCAGTCTGTATCTCTCTGTCCTACTCTGTCACTTCCTCTCTGTTTGCCTCTGTCTCTGCAGCCTGGGTTAGAGCCTAAAGCTGTACCTGCTCTGGTGTGTGTGTGTGTGTGTGTGTGTGTGTGTGTGTGTGTGTGTGTTTGTGTGTGTGTGTCTGTCTGTCTGTCTGTCTGTCTCTCTCTCTCTCTCTCTCTCTCTCTCTCTCTCTCTCTCTCTTTCATGCTCTCCTTCTATGTCTCTGTCTCTGTCTCTACAACCTAATTGGAATCCTGCAGCTGTACATGGTCTGTTCTGGATATGTCTCAGCTTGCCTTGTTGGCAGATATGCCTGTGGTCTGTGGCTATCAAGTCTGTCTCATCTTCTCTTCAATGATTCAGGTCAAAATTTCACTCTCTCTTTCAAAAATTATGGTGCTATGTACAAGGACATGGAGGAAGCCTGCAGAGCTGTACCTTTTCTTCACCGGTTTCAGCCTACACAGAGCCTTGGTCTGTCTGACAGTCTCTCTCATTCTCTGTCTATCTCTCAATGTTTCTGTCTCTGTGTGTCTTTCTCTCACTGTCACTGTCTCTGCAGCCTGGTTGGGAGCTTGCAACTCTACCTGCTCTGCACTGGGCCTGCCCCGATGCTGAGTCTTAGTCTCTGTCTCCATGTGATACTCCAGTACTACTCTTGGCCTATAATGTGCCTTGGTCTTTCTGGATATCTCTCTGTCTCTTTGTCTCTATATCACATTATCTCTCACTGTCTCTCAGTGTGTCTTTCGCTTTGTCTTTGTTTGTGAAGCCTGTGCAGCTTTACCTGGTCTGGTCTTGTCTCTGTCTGAGGTGAGCCTTGGTCTGTCTGTCTCTCTTGGTTCTATCTCTCTGTCTCATTCTGTATCTTTCTCTCATTGTTAATGTCTCTTTCTCTCTGTATCTGTCTCAGCAACCTAGGTTAGAGCCTGTAGTTATTAAGAAATATGTACAGCAGACCACTTACTGATATATAAGTAACACAGACACTCAGATAGACAATTAGTAATGGGGCCTCCTAAAATTAAGAAGATTTTCTAAGGCAAAAAACATAGTCAGCCAGAAAAGACAGCATCCCACAATGGGAAAAGATCTTAACCATCCCCATATATAGCAAAGGGCTGATTTCTTTTTTACCATCTTTTTTATTTGAATTAGCAACAGGATTGTTTTACATGAAAATCCCATTTCCCTTCTCCCACCATCCTCCTCAACCAGCCCCCCCGCAACTAAAACCTTATCTGTCACATATCTTCTCTGCTCCCCATGGATGGTGAGGCCTTCCATAGGGTGTCATCAGAGTCTTATGTTTCCTTGGGGTAGGGCCTAGGCGCACCCCCGTGTGTCTTGGCTCAGGGAGTATTCCTCTATATGTATCAGGCTCCCAAAGTCTACACCTATGTTAGGGATTAATACTGGGCTTCTACAGGAGGTCCTATAGATTTCCGAGGTTTCCTCACAGAAACCCATGTTCATTGGGTCTGGATCAGTCCCGTGCTGGTATTCCAGCTATCTGCATCTGGGTTCCAGTTTAGATCGGTGATTAGTTATGGGTGTCTGCTTCTATTTCCACCAGCTGCTGGATGAAGGCATATAAGTCTGTCATCAATCTCATAATCAGGGGATGGCATTTGAGTTAGCCTCTCCTCCGTTGCTGAGATAGTTAGCTGGTATAATCCTTGTAGATCTCCAGACATCTACCTAGTGCCTGATTTCTCTGTCTACCCAAAGTGTCTCCCTCTATTATGATATCGCCATTCTTGTTATCATGTATTCTTCCCCTGACTTATATTTTCTGCTCCCTCATGTCCTTGGCATCCCTCTCTCCTCATTCTCCTAGCTCCCTACCCCCTTCCCGTGCTCCCAATTTGCTCAGCAGATCATGAGCCTCTCCACTTCTCCAGGGGACCATGTATGTCTCTCTTAGTGACCTCCATGTTTATTAGCTTCATTGGCATTGTGGATTGTAGGCTGGTAATCCGTACTCTATGTCTAAAATCTGCATATGTGTGAGTACATACCATGTTTGTCTTTTTGTGATTGGGTTACCTCGCTCAGAAGGGATTCTTCTAGATCCATCCATTTTCCGGAAATTTTCAAGATTCCATTGTTTTTTTCTGCTGAGTAGTGCTCCATTGTGTAAATGTACCGCATTTTCTCTATCCATTTTTCCATTGATGGGCATCTAGGCTGCTTCCCATTTCTGGCTATTACAAATAGTGCTGCTATGAACATCGTGGAACATATGTCTTTGTTGTATGAATGTGCTTCTTTTGGGTATATGCCTAAGAGTGGAATTGCTGGTCTTGTTGTAGACACATTCCCATTTTCTTGAGAGTCGCCATACTGATTTCCAAAGTGGCTGTACAAGTTCGGCCTCCCACCAGCAGTGGAGGAGTGTTCCCCTTTCTTCACATCCTCTCCAACATGAACTGTCATTGGTGTTTTTGATTTTGGCCATTCTGACAGGAGTAAGATGATATCTCACAGTTTTGATTTGCATTTCTGTGATGGCTAAGGATGTTGAACACTTTCTTATGTGTCTTTCAGCCGTTTTAGATTCCTCTATTGAGAACTGTCTTTTTATTTCTTTACCCCACATTTTAATTGGGTTGTTTGGTGTTTTGGAGACTAGCTTCTTGATTTATTTTTACATTTTGGAGATCCGCCCTCTGTCAGTTGTGGGGTTGGTGAATATCTTTTCCCAGTCTGTGGGCTTCTCTTTGGTCTTGCTGACTGTCTGTCTCCTTTGCCTTACAGAAGCTTCTCAGTTTCAGGAGGTACCATTTATCAATTGTTGATCTCAGTGTCTGTGCTACTGGTGTAATGTTCAGGAAGTGGTCTCCTGTACCAATTAATTCAAGGATATTTCCCACTTTTTCTTCTAATAAGTTGAGTGTAGCTGTATTTATGTTGAGATCTTTGATCCATTTTGACTTAAGTTTTGTGCAAGGCGATAGGCTTGGGTCTAACTGCAGTCTTCTACATGTCTGCAACCAATTATGCCAGCACCATTTGTTGAAGATGTTCTCTTTGGTCCAAATTCTGATATTGTCTATGCCTAGCAACACTCTTTTTTTCCACCAGAAGGACAGAAAACAAGGTGTAGAGAGGGGTGAGGTGTGTCTGGACTCAGGGTGGCACCTTCCTGGACTGGGGAGGTCCCTAATTCTCTGGGTGGTGTCAGGCAAGAGGAGGAGGTTGTGGGGTTGGCAGAGAAGCACCCAGACTCAACTGTAGCTAGGGCACTCTCTGCTGGACAGAGGGCAGGGTGTAGACTGGGGTGAGGTATGTGCAGACTCAGGGTGGATCTTCTGGTCAGGGCAGGTCCACTCTTGTCCTGGGGGGGTTCAGGTAGAAGTGAGAAGGGGTTGATGGGAGAGTTTGGGAAACAGCACGCCCAGACGCACCTAAGGGTAGGACACCTGCCGCGTGACAGAGGGCAGGGTGTAGACAGTGGTGAGGTATGTGCAGACTCAGGGTGGGTCTTCCGGTCTGAGCAGGTTCACACTTGTCCTGGGGGGCTTTCAGGTAGAAGCGAGCAGGGTTTGACGGGAGAGGTTGGTAAACACCCTCGCCCAGACTCACCTGAGACTAGGGCACTGCTTCTGGACAGAGGGCAGGTTACACACCGGGGTGGGGAAACTGAGGGCAGCTCCATAAAATTTGAATCTATATTTAGAATTATGGTTTCTCTGATTTCCACCAAGCATGAAGTTAAAAAACATCAATAAAGTTCTCAAATTACCCAGACACTATATATAGACTCCTTGAGTAATACATTTTGTTTCTTGGTAAACATGGCCACCATTGCAAGTATGAGTCTTTGACTTCTAATATTTCTCATTCGAGAACTCTATATCTCCTTATACTTTAGGAAAGTACACAGTCCATCAGGGACTCAAAGTGTACATATACTTGCATTTCAATAGAAGAAAGAACCTTGACCATGTCTATAGAATATATACTCTACTATAGACTTGTATACTCCTTCAAACAGATAACAAAGGACAGATATATTGTCAGAGAAAAGCATGTTCCACATGAATCTTAATCCAGTATAAGACATAGCTTGAAGACAGGTTGTGGTGGCACATGCATTTATTCCCAGCACTCGGGAGGGAGAGGCAGGTGGGTCTCTGTGATTTTGAGACCAGCCTGTTTCACAAAATCTAGTTCTAAGACAGCCTCCAAAGCCACAGAGAAAACTTGTTTTGAAAAAAAATAACATAACATAAAAAAGGACATCCACAATATATTTCTAACTGGCACAATTACTCAGTCAACAGCATATAATATCACAGAATACAGTGTGAGAATAAGTTACTTAAATGCTTTCATTGGTGGATGTCCTTGTCCAGGGCCTGATTGGAGTCATTTACCAGCTTGTGAATATTAAAGGCTGTAAGGACACATGTATTGGATAGTAATTTATTCTAAGAAAACTGTGCTTCTTAGCTGTTCTCTAATTGTTCTTCCAATGTTATGAAGACAGAGAATCCCAATTTCTTCCCATGTCTGATTGTCAGGCAAAAATTATAATATTAAGGTATGATACAATACCCAAAATTAACACAATCCCACAAAAACATGACCCTACATTACAACTATCTTTGCTTTGTCCTTTGCACCTATGTTTATTTGTAAGTTTTAAGCATTTTGTGTTTCTTCTATCTCAAAGTTTTTTATACAGCTTCAGGAAAACTCACATGTATGTGAAGGCATAAACCAAAAGCATGCTCAATTATGCAACAAGTTCCCTTGCTCAAATATGTTTATAGCAATATTATTCAAAGTTGCCAGATCTTGGAAACAAACTTGATGCCCATCAACTGCTGAATAGGGAAAGAAAATATGTTACATTTACACAATGGAATACTAATCACCCACAAGAAAGAAATGACATCCCAAAACATGAAGGCATATACACAGAACCAAAAAAACTAATCATGAGTGAGGTACTCAAGAAACAAAAAATAATAAGTACCCACTAATAATTGGATTTCAGACATAAAGCCAAAGACACCTAGCCTACAATCCAAATCCCTGGGCAAGATACATACCTCTTGCAGAAACAGATGGAAGCAGATGCAAAAATGCACCACTAACCATTTTTGCTAAGTTCAGGGAGTCAATTCAACAACATATTCAAGAGCATGATGGTAAGTCCCACAGAATCATATGACACGAGCTAGTGAGAGATCTCTGGCACTGGTATGAAAAGGAGGGAAGCAACATAGGACTGAACTAAACTCCCTTAATTTGGGTAACAATGGTTATTGTCAGACAATGTATGATCACTGTCAGTGGGTCCAAGTTCTAAAGTAAATGCACAAACTGAACTGATGGAAACCATTCTATATGAAGAGATATCTTAGTCAGCATTGATACAGAGTTATGGTGGCTAGAGTGTTTCCTTGTTCCTGCCTCAACTAGATAATAGGTCAGACTTTGGTTATTTCATAGGGTAGGCCTTACCAGCTCCAAGAAACAAATGAGAGGATGGGGGAAAGAAAAGGTTGCAAGAGGAGAGGAGGGAAGGTATTAGAATATAAAAATAAATAGATAAGAAAAATAACAATCACAGTTCATTAATATCTCTTAATATCAATGGACATAATATATTTATAAAATACATGGTCTAATAGATTGTATATTATTGAAAAGAAGATCTCTCCTTCTTTAGCAAGCATGAAGCTCAACATTAAAAAGAGTAAATACCTCATAGTTAATGAGTGGAAATAATTATTCATTCAAATGGACATAAGAAATAATATGGTACTCTGATGGTTCCACAGTTGTCAAAATGGGGTCCGGTAGCTCCCACTTGGTCATGTCAACTGTTTCTGTGGGTTGCTCCAGCATGGTAATGACACACTTATTCATCATTCTCTGCTTCCTGAAACTGGTTTCAAGGACTTTAGGTCATTGTTTAATCTTTTTTAGCATTACTGGTTCACTCAGTTGGTTCTGAACTGGGCATTCCCTGACCTTCCTAATTACATGCCAATCACAAGACTCCCATGTGTCAATACACAACCTTATGCAATTTTGTTCATAACTGGTTCTCCAAACTTGACTCAGTGGCATGGTGTTGGGGATGGATATTGTAGAAAACTCTCATTTCAAAGGGGCGGATTTCTTCCCCTACATTTAAAGGCTCCTCCACAATTTTGAGAAAGCATGTATCCATAATATTAGCTGAAAGAGACTCTAGAAGGCTCTGAATACAAAATTATCAACACAGGTCCATGAGGTAGAAACTAGCATGAACTGTGTGTCAGGAGTCTGAACTGTGTGTGATCCACACCCAAGGGTTGTGGGCATCAGTAAGAATGCCTCGGAAATCTATGGGTACTCTTATAGTAGATCAGTACTTATCCCTAGCATAAGAATGGAATTTGGGAGCTCATTTCACATGAAGAAATACACCTAAGACTTGACACTTGGGTGAGGGGCTAGGGTCTACCACAAAGGATATGACAGACTTTGAAGACCCCCCATGGAAGACCTCATGCTCACTGTGGAGAAGAAATGGTATGGGATTGTTAAGGTGTTAGTGGCAGCCAGGGGAGAAGGAGATGGTGAGGGAACTGGAATTGACACGTGAAACAATATTTTTTTGTAATTTAAATTAAAAATGTAGAAAAAGAGGTTATCAACCTATGAAAGCATTTACATAACTTTTTCTCAAACTGCATTCAGTGATGTTGTTTGTAGTTGACAGTAATTGGTCCAGATCCAAGGCTATTGTTTATGGCCTTGTCCATGGCTTGAGTGGAGTCACCTCCCAACTTGTGAGTATCAAAAGCTGTATAGGACACATGTATAGGATATCATATTATCCTATGAACACTGTGCTTCTCAAATGTTCTCTACTTGTTATTCCCATATTATGGAGAGAAAGAATCACATTGTGATTGCCAGGCAAAATAATGATATTAAGGTATGACACAATACCCAAAAAGTAACAGAATCCCACACAAGCTTGACCTCAATTACACATTTCTTTGCCTTCTCCTTATCACAATAGTCTATCTGTAAGTTGTAAGGAATTATTTTTTGCTTCTTCCATCTCAAAATTTACTTATACAGCTTCCAGAAAACACACACACATGTGAAACCATTTACAAAAAGGATGCTCAATTATACCACAAGATCAGTTGCTCAACTATGTTCATAGCAGCAAGATCTCGGAAACAAACTGAATGCCTATCAACTGCTAAACGGATTTTTTAAAAAAATATGGTACATTTATCCAATGGAGTACTACTCAGCAGTAAGAAAAATGGACATCGAAAATTCATCGGCATATGCACATAACTAAAAAACTATCATGAGTCAGGTATCCAAGAAACAAAAAAAATAGCATTAACTCACTTATAAGTAGATAGATTAAATAAAGCAAAAGATACCTAGCCTACACTCAAAAACCCTGGACATGCTACAAACCTCTTGCAGAAACAGATTGAAGCAGATGCAGAAATCCAACAATAAATATTTTGCTAAGTTCCTGGAGTAAATTCAAAGTGATAAAAGAGAAATATTATGAAGAATGGAAAGAAGACCTTGATGGGGAAACCCACAGAATCAGCTGACCCGAGCTAGTGATGAGATGAAGCTCTGGTTCAAAAAGGAGGGAACCCACATCGGACTGTACTCCACTCCTTAATTCAGGTAACAATGGTGATTGTCAGACAATATATGGTCAATAGCAGTGGGTCCAAATTCTAACTATAATGCAAAAACTGACTTTTGGAGCATATTCATTAAAGAAAGATAGCTTGGTCAACCTTCGACAAGGGGAAACAGTGGCTAGAAAGTTTCCTTGGTCCTGCGTCAAATAGATAATAACTAGACTTAGGGTATTTCCTAGAGGGGAGGCCTTAGTAGCTCCTAGGAGCAAATGACAGGTAGGGGTTGACAGTGGGTAGCAGCAGGACAGGAGGAGGAATGAAATTGAAATATAAAAATAAACTGATAAAAAAGAAATAAAAAGAATTAATAATCACAGGTCATTAATATTTCTTGATATCAGTGGACATAATATATTTATAAAAATACACAGGCTAATAGATTGTATATGAAAAGAGGATCTCTCCCAATTTTGCAAACATGAAACACAGCTCAACATTACAGACACTTAATACCTGATAATAAAAGTTTGTGAAATAATTTTCCAATGAAAAATAATTTCCAATGAAATGGATATGAATAAACCTATGGTACGATGATGGTTCCCCTTTGTCAGAATTGGGTGGGTGAGCTCCCCATTGGTCAGGACAGTTGTATCTCTGTGTTTCTCCAGCCTGATGTTTACACATTTGCTCATCATTCCTCCCATTCTTATACTAATTTCCTGGAAATCATGTCATTCTTTATCTTTGTGTGTATTCTTCTGCTTCCACCAGCTACTGGATGAAGGCTCTAGGATGGTATCATATTATAGGGGAAGTGCATTTATGTTAGCTACTCCACTATTGCTTAGATTGATAGTTGGGATTATCCTTGTGGATTACTGGACATTTCAATAGTGCCATATTTTTTAAACCTACAATTGATTCCTGTACAAACCCATCTCTTTTTTACCTCTCATCTATTCTTTCCCCTAATAAATCTATCTGGTCCCTCATGTTCTCCTATCCCATACTCTTCTCTGATGCTCTTTCACTTTCCTACCATCTCCTTCCCCATTTTCCCAAATATTGTGGAGATATTGTGCCTTTTCTCTCATCATTAGATTCCTACTTGTTCCTACCTTCTCTGGAGTTGTGTATTGTAGACTAGTTATCATTTGCCCTATGTCTAATATGCATACATTACTGAGTACATAACATGTTTGTCTTTCTTTATATGGGTTACGTCATTTAGGATGGTTTCTTCTATTTCCATCCAGTTATGGATTGTGTATTTCCAGTTAGTAGTACTCCAATTTCTTTAGCCATTCATTTTTCGAGGGACATCTTGGTTGTTTCCAGGTTTGTGCTATTACAAATATTGCTGTTATGAACATATCTCTATAGATGTGCAAGCAGTATGAATGTACATGCTTTGGTTACATGCCAAAGAGAGGAATAGCTAAATGGTGATATACACTGATATACAATTTTTAGAGAAACTTCCATACTAACTGCCAAAATTGTTGTACAGCTTTTCATTCCCAGCAGCAACAGAGAAACATTCCCCTTTCTCAACATCCTCTCCAGCATAAACTGTCCATGGTGTTTTCACTGTAGCGATCCTGGCAGCTTAAGATGATATCTCTGAGTTATTATGATTTACATTTCCCTGATGGCTATGGATGTTTATCAATTTCTTTAGTGGTTTTTACCCATTAGCCTCCTCTATTGACCAAGAAAATGTCCCAGTCTATCAAAGACTTTGATATAAATCCAGCCACACTGAACCTCTTATTAGTGTAATGGGGGGTAAAACTGAAAGAATTTGTACAGCAGTCCACTTCCTGAACATAACAGTAGCACAGACACTCAGATCAAAATTTCAGTATTGGGGCCTCCTGAATCTGATATGATATTGTAAGGCAAAAGAAATAGTCAACAAGACAAAACACCATCTCACAGAATGGGAAAACCTCTTCACCAAGCACAAATGTAGCCAACTGATGATCTCTAAAATATAAACAGAACTTAACAAAATAGTAACCAAAACAACCAATAATTCAATTAAAAAGTGGGGTGCTGTACTAAATTGTCAATACTCAATATGGTTTTAATTCTTATGGAAGAGAAACTTTCCTAAGAATAGATTTGGAGCAAGCCCTTCACCGATGATATTTAGTGGGATTATGTAACTCATGTTGGTTAATAGTTCCTATTGCTTGGAAATGCCTAAACTTTTTGTCATAGGATCATTTAGAGAACCAACTCCATTGTATGGGGACAAAATGTTGTACAATGGCACAGACATTAGGATATTAAAATCCAAGTTGCTAAACTGCATCATAGTTGCTCCCTGTTTCTTGGTCCCATGATATGGGCAGAGACATTTCTGTCACATTTGCCAGGAAATACTTATCATCTGTATTACAATATATTACATCTTCAAATTCTAAACCAACCACACCCACTTATGACCTCAAAATATGTCCTCCTGGAGTTAGGCAGAAGGCACAAGTCAATCTCTCTGGCTTTAACTCCTTTTACATCTGCTTCCCCACAGTAACATACTATGGCTTCAGTCTACTACACATGTAAGTAAATGCATCATTACACTATTGCAGTTGATTGCTGTCCACATAGGTACATTCCATATGCTGAAGTTCTGAAAATGGAGACAACCCTAAGTTTCTTGCATATTTTTGTGAAAGTTTAAGGCTTCTTGTTTTTTCACTCACACATTTTTATATTTCAGTTGTACATTTAGATTTTTTTTACATGTTTAAAAATTTGAGGTAAGTCTCTATGCAACTTAAATTTAACTGGTATGTATCTTAAATGATGATAAACATTTAAAGTCATAAATGTCTATTTCAAATGATCAAAATATTTATACCTCCAAGTCCATCCTCCAAGCTGTTTCTACATGTAAAGATTCATTTATCAAAGGGCATTTTATCTAATACTTTGTCCTTAAAATGTGTAACTCTTACTTACCGAGTTAGAAATGGTGACAGTCAGGCTGGAAGACAGTGAGTGATAAATCCCTACACAGTCTCTCTCATTTGACATCCAGCTTCCCAGACAGATCTAACACTAATCTGTAGTCACTTATGTGCTTAAGGTAAGCCATTAAAGGCAACTTTTGTCTGCTGAAATATATAAAATAGACAGACAGCCTTTCAAGTTTCAGAGAACTAGAAGTTATAACATTTAAAATGTTTTATTAAAATGCTTTCCATCACAGAGAAGGGCCACCCTCTGGCTCCACCCAATTTCCTCCAAGAATACTGGTGGCAATGAAGGATCTCCATAGCAACCCTGCCTTTCTCCTCAACTGCTGCAATGGAATCTTCACATCCTAGACAAGAGGAAAGTGGAAGCTAATTTCCCTATGCTGCTTTGGCCAACTGAAGGCAAGCCTTCCTAAAGTTATTATCTGATCCAGAAGTCCTATGCTATCAGCAGGAGGCAGATGTCCTTAACAGCCATGGAGGACATTGGTGTTGGGTGTCCATGGGGCCAGCCAGTGAGTCTCTCTCACTCTCTCATCATTGACTTAGGTAAAATGTTATCCTTCTCAAGAACTCTGATGCTTTTAACAACCAGTAGATTTGCCAACTTAAAACAGAACATATTTCAGGAACAAGGATTTTAACTTTAACATTACATTCCAAAGAATGAAACATGATCCAGATTCCTCTTTTTCATTCTGATTCTGTTCATACTTGTAAAACTAATCAATAAAGTTCTAATAAGTTACTGATCCAACTTTGAAAGACTACCAAGCAGTATATAACAGTATACAATGACTGCAGCTCAAAATTAAGGTGCTTTTCATTGTCCTAAAGTTATCTGTCTGTTTCAAAATACTAATGATTTCTGCCAAGTCACTTCTAACATAAATAGCCTCCTAATGGATCCAAAATTTATGTTTTTCACAAACCCAAAGAATTCATGTATATTCAAGGGAACTGAATTGTACAAATCCAAACATGTCAAATTCACCCCAAGTAAATAGTATTCAACTATTCCCTGGTTCCAGACTCTCTTCCCTCATCTTGTGACCCCTCAGGAACCACTCCCTGATCTTATATTCCTCCACTCCAATACCAGTACTTAAACATTTTTTTTCTTAACTTAACCTTGTCTTCTATGCTGCTGACATCTCGCCAGTTCTAACAGTTGCTGGCAAGTTTAATACAGACTGGACTGTGATGGAGCTACCAGCTACCTCAGGACATTGCAGCACCCCAGTGTTCTCAGGTCCCCCTAAAGTGGCCAATGCCCCCAGGTCAAGCATTCTTGATACCTTGATGTCCTTATTCTCCAGTGTATCCCCTCTAACATTCCACCATTTTAATATAAAGTAAATGTGGGAATGAAAGTTTCAGGCATAATACTAGCCTGCCAAGGTCACCTGGTAGAATTCATTCAGGCAGAACTCTGCTCAGCCCAGGCTCCCATGTGTCTGCAGGCAGATGTAAAGCACCCTTGTAATTGACAGAAACCCTGGCTTATGTAATCTGTCTCTCACTTTTAACTCTCTTGGTTTCTTATTTTCCTCTTCCTTTCTACTCTCTGCTCTTCCACTTACCTTCTTGTTTCTTCTCATCTCTCACCCACTTTCCCTCTCCTCCCCCATAATAAACTCTATTGTTAATGTATTTCTCATATTTGAGGCCCATTTAACATGCTTTTCCTTTAAACCTGAATGGAAGCACAAAATGTTCCCCTGGTTTTGAAGGATTAGTGTAGGGGAGGCATGGAGGAGCGGGACAAAGTTAGATGTGTAGACGACTCATGGTTGTCATTCTGGCCAGCATGAGTTCACTCTAATTGAGGTTGGAGGCCAAGAAAGATCCAAGTGGTGGGTGCTAGTGGGAGTTGAGGCCCAAGCCCAACCCACACTCAATTCAAGCAGAGTGTGCAGGGCAGAGGTGGAACCAAGAGTGCAGTGGAGCAAGACTCAGAGAGTTCCTTCCAGCATGTGTATGTCTATTCTGGCATTCTCAGCCTTGTCCTGTCACCAATGACTTGCTGCTGTGTGGAGCTCTTCACTGAGGTCTTGGGGTTATAGTTCAGGAAATGGTGACCTGATGGTCACCAGCATCACAACCTGGAAGGCATTTGAAGATCCTCTTTTATTTTTGTAATGAGTCAAATTTCTTTTCATTTGAGATAAACATATAATGTAATGTTTTTATTTCCATTCACTTCAGAAAAATTGAAACAAAAAATATCACTTTCATAAATTAATATTTCACTTGTTTAACCAAAACATAAGTGATAGTGAGCCTTAATGGATACTACTTGAACATAATGTTTATAAAATACTTAGGCAATTGAAGCTAATGATCATATTTCATATGATCAAAATATTAATCAAATGTATTCAATTGTGATAAACATGAACAGAATATATCTTGAAAAATGCCATGTTAAATACCAATAATTATAAAATTTCCAACATTAAAAAACACTTTTAGCCATTACTTTAAAAAATATTTATATTTTAAGAGTTTAAAGCCTTTTAAAAATTTATGCATGGGAGAACATGCAAGTTTTATTTAAAAAATCAGTAGTATGAATATATACATATGCAAATATATATGATAAATGGGCGGAGAATAAAATAGAGAAAAATATCCCTTCCTGATAACCACAAACAAAAGAAAGTATCTTGTGCTACCACTAGCTGAACTAGTTAATGTCCTGTATTACAGGAAATTCAATTCTTTAAAGAAGGAAACTAAAGAAGATATCAAAAATTTGAATGATGTTCCACACTATTTCATAGATAGGATAAAAACAATAAAAGTGGAAATCATTTCAAATGCAATCTGTGGATTCAATGCAATCTCCACCAAATTTCCAGCACTATTCTTTACAGAACTTGAAAGAATAATCAATATTTTGTGGAAAATCATAAAACAAATAAAATCTGTAAAATAAAATAACTAAAATAGGTGATCGATCTTTGGCTTCATGGTCCACTATAGAACTACAGCAATGAAAGCAGCTTGGTATTGGTACAAAAACTTAGAGGTAAACCAAATTTTTTTTAATCAATGTCCCCCATATTAATACACACGACTACAAAAATCTGATTTTTGACAAAGAAGAAAAGCCATACAATGAAAAAAAAAAAAACGAAAGTATTTTTAAAAAATGGAGCTGGCAAAATTGGATCCTGACTTGTAGATTTGCACATAGATCTTTATCCTTTGCCATGCACAAAATATGACTCCAAATGGATCAAGAACTCAATGTAAAACCAGTCACTTTGAACAACCTACAGGAGAAAATTGGAAGTATAATTGAATGCATTGGCACAAAAGTTGGCTTGTTTAACATAACACCATTAGCACAGACATTGAGATTGAGAATTAATAAATGGGAACTCCTGAAAATGAGAAGCTTTTATAAGGCAATGGATATAGGGAACCAGACAAAAGGGCAGCCTACAGAATGTGAAAAGATCTTCAATATCCCCAATTCTGACAGAGGCCTGATATCGATAATAAATAAAAAATACTCAAGAATATAGTAACCAAAACAACAAATTATCCAATTAAAATGGTGTACCAAACTAAATAGAGAGTTCTCAACAGAGAAATGGCAAATGATCTAAAGGCACTTAAGGTGAAAATATGGTTCTGCTGCCACAAAATAGAGTAGAACAATGTTACCTTAATGAAAAGTAGAATGTCTCAATTTCCTTTGGTCACACCAGGCTGAGAAGAGAGTCTGAGATCTCCTTGATGAAAATAAAGGTCAACTTGGATAGAGATTGGGGGTAGAGACCATTCTATGAGAAAGTTCTAAATGCTCAAGGGAAAAGCATGTGATTTGGGCATCCAATAGATTGAAGATGCATATTTTAGACACAATGAATTGAGGAAGCAGATTGGAATCCCCATATGTAGTGGCTCAATATATCCCAGTCTCAGAGAGGGAGGTTTTGGGATCATGAAATCAGAGGAGATATATCATCAGAATTACTAGAGAATTGAGATATTATTCACACCTTCATAGAATATGGGAAATGCAAACAGACTCCATTGTCAATTAGATTTCTTCCTTAAGTTTATTCAGCTGTTCAGACATATGTATGAATGTTGGGACCCACACCAGTTTTTCCACCATAAGGTAATAAAATTCAGGACTGGGCTCTACTTGAAAATATTTGGCCCTGGTACATTAAGATACAGTGTTCTTGGTGTCAATTGTGGTGAATGGAATGACTGGTACCTACATTTAGTTGGGAAAAAGATGATGACCATGAATCAGATGACAAGTAAATGCCTTTTGTGAAAAAAGCTCATCTGATGACCATTCAGCATTAAAATGCAGCATCATAGTGGCCCTTGAGTTAAAAATGACACCCTAATAGATAATATTGAGAATCTATTTTCCAAAGAATACATACAATTTATGAGAATGCTTTTTGAATTGAGCACTGTTAACTTTTTATGAAAGCAAGCATATATGCTGTCATTTTTAGTAGAGAAATGCATTCTTAAATTAAGTTTTGCAAAAGATAGTTGGAAGGACAAAGGGTAAAGGAGCATATTCTTGGAAATTTTTTAGAAAATATTTATATTGATTTTGGAGCACCTAAGGAGATTTGTAATGACTTCATAGAAGTGTGTATATACAATGCTCCCATAATTATAAGAAGATTATGGGACTTCTCCATGGTATGATTTATAAATACCTCAGCCTCATTGCTGAGATACAAAAAGGACTATTGTGCAGAAGGAATATTTCTTAAACTATAATCGGTAGTTAACCAATTAGATAATACTGATAGGTCTGTTTCCCTATGAAGACAGAATTTATGAGACTGCTTTGTGCATTGAGGACTGTGAACTTTTTATGAAATCAAGCAAGTATGCAGTCATTTTTAGTAGGAAAATGCCTTCTTAAATTAAGGTTGGAGGAAGATAGAAGTACAAAGGGTAAAAGAGGATATTTTTGGACCCTTTTGGTGAAACCCTACTTCCAGTCATTTTGGAGCACCTAAGGAGATTTTTAATGCCTTCAGAGTAGTGTATATAACCAATGTTACAAAATTTAAGAGAAGTGGATGTGAAATCTCCCACATCCTGATTTGTAAATACTTCAGCATAATTGGTGAGATACTTATAGGCCTATTGTGCAAGAGGAGTCTTTCTTATCCTTTAAGGGGCAGTTATACATCAGAGACCTGATTGGTTACAAGAAATCAGAATACTTTTGGACTTAAGTTGAACTTTTAAGTCCATATTGTATAGAGAGGAAAAACTGAAAGTAAACTGGGCAATGTAACTTGAGGTTCTTGATACCTTTGACAGAAATTTGTTATAAAGTAGAGGAAGACCAATGTACTGCACCATATTCCAAGAAAACATTAAGAGTATAATAGATTCATCTTCCAAATGTTCAATACTTGTAGGACATCAGTCTCAGAATTTCTTCTATGAAGATATTTACATTTGAAATGTTGTTGAAGTTCCTGTGTGTTAGAAGATTTGTTGAATATCAACTTGGATAGTGGGAGTAAATCTAAAGTATCTTCATGAAAAGCATGAAATTATGGATTTACCTTGCTGTGCAAGCTAATGGAAGGAATATGTGTTATGTCACTTGAAAGAAAGGGAAAGAAGTGAGAGCAAATTTTGGAAGGTGTAATACTTTAAGCCCCAGGCTTTGAGGACCATCATTTACTGTGACACTCTTGGTAGAGTGTTGTGACCCAGCATGTCTCTGCCTTAGTCCATTAGGTTCGACTTGAGTGGGGGGGTGTGAACCTGGAAGCTCCAAGCAACCCTATGTTGATAAAGACCAAACACAGGCATCTTGTCATCTTCAGAGAGCTCTCAGTTCCATGTTGTAGAACTAGAGTCATTTCTTTATTAGCCATCTTTTCTGATGTTTCTTAACCATCCTGCTAATACCACGAGGCAACCATTTCTCTCTTTGTTCTCCTCTCTGCTCTGGCCACTCGCCTCTTCACTCCTAACCCTCTCCCCTCACAAGTTACTCACACCTCAGATCTCTCTGCCCAGGTGCAGGCCTAGTCAGATGTTTAGGTGTGTAGATATGCAAGTGAGGAGGCATATTACCTTGAGGCCATGGTAAACAAAAGTACCCCTACTCACATTAACAATACAATAATGGGCCACAGCTTTCCGGTGCTCCATTTTTAGTGAGGCACAATGATTAATCTCAAAATATTCCATATCGGAAACACTTTGGTCCCCCACAGTAGACCAAGTGCATTAAGGCTCAAATTGGGCTTATAGATAAGCAATTGTTTCCTTAAATTAAGAAGACAAAATTGTCATGATCATTTCATAAAAAGAGCAACTCATGAGATGCACTATATTCAAAGTAAAAATGTGCCATCTGAATGTTCAAATGGAGAATTGGCATCTTTCACTAAGCGCCAATTTTCAACATTATTAATGGGGCTGATAGTGAGATCATTTTTAATAGAGGAAATCTAATGCCAAGTAAATGTCAAACTTAGTTGTCAAAACTGTCATTGATGAAGGACATACATTTCAGGTAAGGAGGAAAACTACTATCAAATTAGGAAAAGGTTGAATTTCTTCCTGTGAAGTCTACAGTAGAGAAGGGTCCCAACTCTGCTTCCTCATCTAGCATTTCTTCACATATTAGGATACCCATGACTTTTGGGAAATTTGGAAGACAATGATTATCAACTTTAGTGTTTTTGAAAAGCTGGCGCTCCTGTGTTAACCATACTGGCTCCTTAGTTTTGTGGTCAACTACCCAGTTCAGAGTATAAATAAAAACTGCAATACTTCTTGTGACTGGATTGCTGGCAGTAGCTTCCCACCCTCGATATGCTCACTATTATTGGCGTTCTGTGAATTCTAACTAGAGTGGATTCCAGTGCTGAGAACTTACAATTAGGATGTGCATTTACCATACAAAGAATATCTGAAACTTACCTCATGAGTCTGTAGATACTGGAGTAAACTACATTATAGCATACATAAAATACTCTTGAAAAATTCTCATTAGGGAATTGTGTAAGGCAGAGTAGAAAAAAGCATAGTACTAGGCTAACATGTAGAGTTACAAAGAGTTGCAAGCCAAATTTTAATCTGAGAAGGAAAAGGGAGTTATTTGTTTCAGCATATTGCATATCCAAATACATTACCTCTCCGTCGGTACGTCCACATCTTCTTTCCAATTTGTACGATTCTTATCCTTACAAATTCCGTAATAGCCTCAACATGCTCTTATCATTTATCAAAGAGGAAGTACAAAATTGCTTTCTTTGTGGACATTCCAAGTTTAACCAAACCTACATGGTATTGAACAAAGTGTGGATTCTCACAATTTTGATTTACTACTTGACCCATTATGAGTACCAGGGTCTTTCAATGTCACATCAGTATAATCAAACGTTTCAGTTATTAATAACTGTGTCTTCAAACACACAATAATAGTGAGAGTGGAGATTTCAGACTGTGTAGTTAGATATTATGCATGGAGATTCACCATGTGTATGTAATATCAAATGGGAAGGTAAAGCAAAGGTAAGCAGTGAAGTTTGTTTAATATCATCTTTTGTCATTAACAAATTTTCTGAGGTGCAGATGGGCCAATACACTAATTTGATTTTGCCTTGATTATATATTTAAGTTCTAATGCAAGATTGTAATGCAAGAAAAGGACTGCAATTCTCACATATACACAAAAGATTGCTTATTTCAAAGAGGAACATATGTGACATTTTGTTGAGTGTGTTCCGTATCTCCTTTGGCAGAATAAAAACTTCTGAAAATAGACTGGGTAAGAGAATATTTCTGAATCCCCTTGTTAGGTGGAGGAAACACCTTATGTATATTATTTAAGTATGTAGAAATCCAATTCACCATTGAGAGTGGTGAAAATCCTAGGTTACCTTTGTTACTGGGCTCTGCCTTATTAGCTACACATTATGTCCCCAGCTACAGATATGCATATGATTATCCAAAAGTTTGTGAGTCCAGAAAGAATTCAGAATATTATCCTGAAGTACAGTTGGTCTTCAGAGTAATGATGCTTCCACAAGAATTTCTTTTACTCTGCAATTGATACTAAAATTTCAAGTATATTTATTGGGTTCTGGTCAGATGAATCCATGTCTATATTTTATTACTTGCTATATGTTCATGCTTGTACAGTGATCCCAACTGTTGCAAGAGTTGAAGTTTCTGATTTTTCTCAGGTGGGGAGGCTCTTGTGTGCAATGCTAAATGACCATATTCAGAAAGGTCAACTAGAGATCAGAGGGATAACAATGTCTTTGAAAACATGATTGCTTGAGACACTCACTTGCCCACAGAAAACATTTGGAGTTTTCAGTTACCAGGTACTTTTTCCCAAAACCACCTTATAAAATATATAATATCTGGAGCAAACTGATTTGCAAGAGATGCATTATAAGCATTCAAAACTATCCTGTTGTCTCAAAGTCCACAATATTTTTTCTACAGAAGAAGAATCATAGGGATGCCTTCACTTTGTTCCCTGTTACTGAGTAGTAAAATGATTTGTACCCAATTTTACAAATGGACAAATTTGAGTGCCATGGAAGACAAAAATAAAAGTTAAAATCCCATTGATATAAAGGACACAAGTCAAAAGCAGGCTTTCATCTAAGAACTATTTCTTAAATCTTATGAAAAGTGAAAAGGTATGGAGTAATCATGGAAGAATAGGAATACGTGACATCTTCTAAGAAAGAAAAACTGTGAGACCCTCTTAAACAAAAGTGAATGTCAGAATCACGTTGGTTAGTGTGGGGTAGAAATCATACTTCCCTGACTTAAAAGGGATTATCAGTAGAGTAATATCACAACATTTATCACCCACTTTGCAACACTGTTTCAGATGTTAGTAATTCCACATGTTGTCTTCAATCTTTGGATGACCAAGTGGTATTCAAATACTGTTTATAACAGCATGAATGATGCAGGCTTAGAAGTTTGCTTCCTCTATTTTGGGTTAGCCATTTAGATCTAAGGATTTATGGCAGAATTCTCAATTTCTGATGACTGTCTAAAGATAGATGACATGAATTCTCAACTCAGTTTGCAAATAATTGGTTCTGGCATGTAGGGGAAGCTGTAGCCACGCCCTCTTAGGGGCTGGCTACAGGAGTACGTGAGGGCTTGTGAGGGCGTGGTCAGAGTGAGTAGGGGGACTGCGTTTTCGGTTTCGGTTTCTCTTTGCTTCTTGCTGTACAGACTACCACCGGCTGGCTGGTCCGCTCTGTAAGTAAGGCTTTTCCCTATTAAATACCCTTATATTTCTACCTGACTCCGTATTGGTAATTACCTACTATATCTGGTTGTCAGAAGCGGGATATTGGAAACCCACACCCCATTTGGGACAGGCTGTGGGTTCCATCGTGCCCGCCGCCTAGGCCCGGAAAGCACCCTCTTTCCACAGGCGTTCCCGGCTAGCAGCTGACCCACGGCAGCCGTGCTGCTCAGAGCCATCCACCCAGTTTCTAGCTGCCTAGAGGTGAGTAAGTTTCGGCTTTCAGCAGAGGCTTCCCCTTGCCGCAGAACGGGAAAGCCAAAGCTGAAAAGCCGTATACTCTCTAAGATAAGTGCAGCCGCTTTTGTAAGGTGTGGCTGAAAAGCCGTATACTCTCTAAGATAAGCGCAGGCACATTCGTGACCTCTCTCCACTGCTGACCGACTGCTGCCAAACGCCTCGGAATAACTGAAGGCCTGTGCTACCTGCTGGTCAAATATATTTACTGCATCTGGAGTATAAATCAGGTAAAATCATGGCGGAATATTTATCATTTGCTAAAATTGGTACTGTTTTTGCTTATTACGTGAATTCACTGTATGAGGAGGATGCTAATTTGCCAATTATTGGCCTATATGCTGTCACGGCAGTCAGCTTGCTGGTACAAATAGTATTACTAGCCAGAGAACTCAGGAACAGGGACAGAAATAACCTCACCACCTGCTTACAGGAAATAACAGCTTTACGCAATGAGGTTTTGGAAAACAGATTAGGTCAGACCACAATTGTGCAGCAAGTGGAACAGAAATTGGATGATAAGCTTGGCTCTGTGTCCAATACACTAAAGACAGAGCTGTCTGATGAGATACAGCGTATTTATGATAAGATAAACACAGAGAGATCCTCCATGTCTGAGGCCTTAGAGGCTAGGCTGTCAGAAGACCATGACCAGCTAAAGAATATCTGTAGCCAGCTAGAAACTCAGATAGGCAATGTTACTCATCAACTAGACGCAACGGTGCAAAATACCCAGCATAGGGTTGAAGAATTGGACAATGCCATTCAATCAGTTATTGAAGCATCCAAGGTAACAGATCAGAAATTTGAGTCTAGATTTGAATGTTTGGAAGATAATTTACAGTACAGGGCTGACAGATTACATAGGTCCATATGGTCGATTGCTGAGGACTGAAAATCAGCAAATCATGACCTGGAATCTAGACTCCAATACCTAGAAGGCAGTTTCCATGCCATCCAGACGCTGTCTAAGTATGATCGTATGAAAGACCTAGAAAAACGTGTAGATGAGCAGTTAGAGCAATTTACAGATTCACTAACATGCTTGGAATCTTTTATGATTAAGGAGATTAAAAGTTTTCAAAAGGATATCATTGCTAGGCTTAAAGATCAGTGGGATGCCTCAGAAGCAGAAACACTCCAATCCCAGGCACCTACTCCACCCAGGTATCGTGACTATTCTTCTAAGTTTGTTACTCGTACACCATTAGTATACCCAGCTACCATGGTAGAAAAGCCAGCTTCTAAGAAACACCCTCATGGACAAATGGTTTATGAATGGCAACCTATACAGCCAAAGGATCTTAAGAATATTAAAGAATCAGTTGTCTCATATGGTCTCCATAGCCCATACGTAAAACAGCTATTACATTCATGGGCAACCTTTAACAGGGTGACACCCACAGATTGGGAAATATTGGTAACAGCTGTACTTGAGAATTCATGCCAAATCCAGTGGAAGGCATTGGTAAGGGAAGAGGCAAAGCTCCTTGAACGTCAGGGCATAAAGGAAGGTTTTGAAGCCCCTCTAGATAAGCTTCTTGGTCAGGGTATTTATGCTGACCCACAGGTTCAGGCTGAATATGATGACGATATACTGTCTCTTTGCAGGAAAGCAGCATTAAATGCCTGGGATAAGGTTCGTGAGCCAGGAGAACGTCTAGAAGCTTATACCAGAATAGAACAGGGACCTACAGAACAGTTCCAGGACTTCTTACAAAGGTTAACTAGGGCAGTAGAATTACAGGTAACAGATCCAGAAACAAGACAATCAATTATATATACAATAGCTTATGAAAATACAAACCCTATATGCAAAAGAATACTTTTGCCTTTAAAGATCAGATCAGCTCCGTTAGAAGAATGGGTTTTGTATGCAGCCAACATTGACTATAATGTGCAAGATACTGGAGCTTGGGTAGGAGAAGCCATCTCCAAAGGTTTAAAACGGCAACAGGAAATTAAAAGTTCTAGAGGTGAGGATGTAAGGGCTTGGCAAGGAGAAGCACCTTACAGAGGTCAACATAGGTACCAAGAGGCTAGAGGTTACTACTACTATGAACCATAACCTTGGGGAGGAAGAGCCTTCCCCTTGAGACCATGAAGGCGCCAGGAACCTAGATGTTTCAACTCTGGTAAAATGGGACATGCTAAGAGAAATTGTAGACAAATGAATTCTAACAATGCCTCATATGGAAGGCCACTGCCTTCTGGATTGTGTAGAAGGTGTGGTAAGGGCAGACACTGGACCAATGAATGTAGATCGACCAGGGACATACAAGGAAACCCCTTAAGGTCGGGAAACCCCGAGGGGGGCCTCAAGAAGGCCCCCACATCGAGAAAGGTCAGGTCATTCCCAATAGCAGTGGAAGACAATCTCTCACAGGAACAATAGACAGTTCTTTGCATATTGTGAAAAAAGATATTGCTCTAGATGGTAGTTTGAATAGTGATGAAGAATCAAGTGTGAATGGACAAAATGAGAAACGCATATTTTGGCAAGCTTCTATTAATGATAAAAGGCCTCAGTTAAAAGTTAAAATTAATAATAAAGTTATTTCTGGCTTAGTGGACACTGGGGCGGATGTAACTATTATTACTCAAAAGTCTTGGCCTCAAAAATGGCCTCTTAGAGAGGCAAATGTACAATTTTTAGGAATTGGAACTCTATCTAGAGTTCAACAGAGTGTTAACTCAGTGGTCTACATTGGACCGGAAGGACAGAAAGGGATACTAAAACCATACATGGCAGATATAGCTATAAATCTCTGGGGTCGTGATCTCTTACAGCAATGGAATACTCAGATTAATATTCCTCCAGTGTCAGATACAAATTATGAAAAAGATCTGGTAAGACGCTATGGAAAACGGTTACCAACCATCCATGCTGTACAGAAACTAGGTACAAATGATGGACCTTCAGAGGAGCCAAAGGCCCTGCCATTGAAGTGGCTTACAGATAAACCAGTTTGGGTAGGACAATGGCCTATGACCTCTGAGAAGCTAGAGGCTTTAGAAAAGTTAGTACAGGAACAGCTAGATGCTGGACATATAGAGGAATCTACCAGTCCTTGGAATTCTCCTGTATTTGTCATCAAAAACAAGTCAGGTAAGTGGAGAATGCTGACAGACCTGAGAGCTATAAATAAGGTAATTCAACCAATGGGCTCTCTGCAACCTGGAATGCCATTACCTTCCTTAATACCTAAAGGATGGCCTATCATAGTCATTGATCTAAAAGACTGTTTTTTCACAATACCGTTACAGGAAAATGATAGAGAAAAATTTGCATTTACTGTACCAACTCTTAATAATTCACAGCCAGTTAGGAGATATCAATGGAGGGTTTTGCCACAAGGAATGCTCAATAGCCCTACTTTGTGTCAACACTTTGTACAGCAACCTTTGGGAATAATTCGTAAGAAATTTCCACAATCTCTTGTTTATCATTACATGGATGATATTCTTTTATCAGATTCTAATAAGGAAACTTTGGAACGTATGTTTGAAATGGTGAAGGAAGTTCTGCCTCGTTGGGGATTACAGATTGCACCAGAAAAGATACAAAGAGGAAATTCTATTAACTATTTAGGTTACAAGATAGACTTACAGAGAATCAGACCTCAAAAGGTACAAATTAGGAGAGATCGGTATCAAACTCTTAATTCTCTTCAGAAATTATTAGGGGAAATTTCTCAATTACAGACAATTATTGGTGTAGAAGGACATGACTTAAAGCATTTAAAAATGGCCCTTAAAGGTGATAAGGACCTAAACAGTCCTAGAATATTATCTGATGAGGCAGAAAAAGAGTTACAATGGGTAGAAAACAGAATATTGAATGCACATGTAGATCGGATAAACCTTAATTTAGACTGTATTCTGGTTATCTTGCCATCCAGAGAATACCCTTCTGGAATTCTGATGCAGAGGGAAGACACTATATTGGAATGGATATTTCTGCCACATAAACAGAATAAAAAGTTAAAGACATATATAGAAAAGATTTCTGATTTGATTTTAAAGGGTAAATTAAGACTTCGCCAGCTGACTGGAAAAGATCCAGCAGAAATTATAGTACCTTTAACTAATGAAGAAATTTCTTCCTTATGGAAAGATAATGAATATTGGCAAATAGCTCTTACTGACTTTTTGGGAACAATTAGCAACAACTATCCCAAAACTGACAGAATTAAATTCATAAAAAAGACAGTCTGGATTCTTCCACGTATTGTAAGACAAACTCCCATTTCTGGAGTTCTTACCTTCTACACTGATGCCAACAAATCAGGTAAGGCAGGTTATAAAGCAGGTGAGGTAAGTAAAGTAGTTCAAAGTCCATATACATCTGTACAGAAGGCAGAATTATATGCAATTCTCATGGTACTTAAGGATTTTACAGAACCTCTTAATATAGTTACTGATTCTCAGTATGCAGAGAGAGTCGTGTTACATATTGAGACTGCAGAATTTGTTCCTGATAATACAGAATTAACTTCTCTGTTTTTACAATTACAGGAAACTATCAGAAACAGAAGTAATCCTATGTATATTACACATATCAGATCCCATACGGGTCTGCCTGGCCCACTAGCACAAGGCAATGATGAGATTGATCGTTTATTAATTGGAAGTGTGCTAGAAGCCTCAGAATTTCATAAGAAACATCATGTAAATAGCAAAGGTTTGAAAAAGGACTTCTCTATCACTTGGCAACAAGCAAAGGAGATAGTGAAAAACTGTCCTACTTGTTCCTTTTATAATCAAACTCCATTGCCAGCAGGTTGTAATCCTAAGGGCATTCGGAGAAATGAGGTTTGGCAGATGGATGTCTTTCACTTTGCAGAGTTTGGAAATTTGAAATATGTGCATCATACCATAGACACATTCTCAGGGTTCCAATGGGCTACTGCTCTTAACTCTGAAAAAGCTGATTCTGTTATTATACACCTGCTAGAGGTGATGGCAGTTATGGGTATACCTGCACAAATAAAAACTGACAATGCTCCAGCATATGTCTCTACGAAATTGGAACAATTTTTCAAATATTATAACATAAAGCATGTTACTGGTATACCACACAATCCTACAGGACAAGCAGTGGTTGAGAGATCTAATAGAACACTTAAGGAGATGCTCAACAAACAAGCTTGGAAGACTAATCCCCCCAAACATAGGTTACATAATGCTTTATTAACACTAAACTTTCTTAATGCCAATGAAAAAGGACAAACAGCTGCAGAAAGACACTGGACTACGGAAAAAACTGCTGAACTCAATCAGCCAGTATACTTCCAAAATGTACTAACCTCTGCATGGAAACCAGGACATGTATTACGTTGGGGTAGGGGTTTTACATTGGTTTCTACAGGAAAAGAAAAACTTTGGATACCATCAAAGTTGATCAAGATTCGACTGTAAAAGGAAAAACCTCTCACCGAGGACAAATGACAGGTATTCTACTAAGGTATATCTTACAAACTAAATAGAAACCTCCCAAAAGAAAGGGAAGTGTTTTGCTTTTATCTTCACAGGAAAACTCATCTTCAGAAGACGAAGAACACTTCATGGGTAGATACTTAAGAAAAAAAGGTAGCTATAACCATCAAATAGAAGGAATGTGCCATACGGTAAACTTTACAGCTGTCTCTCAAAAAAAACTCTATTTCTCTTTATTTCCTAGTCCCTATTCAATTAAACCAATGCTGGATTTAGAGGTGGATTTGGCTTTCCTCCTCTAAAATCCAAGCACATTATTTAACTAAGCTTTAGTGTTTCTGTATTGTATCAAGAAGCCAATTGATGTAATACAGAATAAAAGAAGAATTTGGGGACTGTCTTTGTCTTTTCTTGGATCTTTCTCTCAAGGTGTACACCCTTTCATAATTGTTATGCTCTCATGGTTGCATTCCCTAGCATGTGTACATACACAAGCAAACATTTCTCTGCTAACTGTTTATGTTTGAGTCCCACACAGCCAATGAAGACCTGCCTGACAGCAATCCCTGGACACCCTGGAAAGAAAATGGGCCACATCTCCTCGACTGCACTGGATCCAACTTGCTCCATTTCAACTGACACTCCGGCCAGAGGTTCGGGTACTGACTTCAATCAAGTTGAGGATTTCAAGCGAGACCTTCAATCAAGTGAATCCCATCTAACATGGACTGGATACTAACATTTTCTTTCTACAGGACCCCACATGACTATCATCGTCCCATTTCAGCAGGAAGTAACTTGGAGAATGCTACGCCCCCTTTCCCCATTGTTGTCACTTAGGATAGTGTATATACCTAGTTAGGAATAGCTTCCTATTGTTTATGACTTTAGGGTTTAGTTAAAATAGATAGTTATCTTCTTATATTTTACCTTTATACTGTTAAGTTTTAATCCTCTTTTAGACTAAAAGGGGAATTGTAGGGGAAGCTGTAGCCACGCCTTCTTAGGGGCTGGCTACAGGAGTACCTGAGGGCTTGTGAGGGCGTGGTCAGAGTGAGTAGGGGGACTGCGTTTTCGGTTTCGGTTTCTCTTTGCTTCTTGCTGTACAGACTACCACCGGCTGGCTGGTCCGCTCTGTAAGTAAGGCTTTTCCCTATTAAATACCCTTATATTTCTACCTGACTCCGTATTGGTAATTACCTACTATACTGGCATATCTAGGTTAGACGTTATTCAGAGAGGTAGTCTGTCATATATCAATATCTCTAAGTTAAATGTCAGACTAGATGAATCATAAAACAAAGGCACAAGAGACCATTCTCCATAGTTAGAGAACATGTTGTACCTAGTACATAAGACAAGGTATACCACATAATCCCTCAGAAAAAAAGTCTCAATATGCATTATTCATACAAGTCTGTTTCTGGAATTCTTTTATCCTGGAACAGCAGTTCTCAAAATGTGAGCCAAGATTATTAGATGGATCACTTATCACATTTCCTTAATGTCAGCTATTTACTATTATTCTAGCTTACTAGAGCTGAAATTCTGACAGGGTTACTCTTGGCCTCAGAGGGTTGTCCTGAAATTTCTCTTGTAGTCAAGACTGGTCTCACCTCACAGAGATACGTCTATCTCTGCCTCCCAAGTGCTGGGATTAAAGTCATGTGCCACCACTGCCCGGCTTAGAGCTGAAATTCTATAGTTATGTAGTAGCCAAGAATGACATTTATACCCAGGGGTCTGGGCTCTCTTTTACCTTGGAAGAATTATTTGTAGCTCCCTTTGTTATAGGTGGAAAAATGAAGAATATAGGGACATAGGGTTTCTGTGAAGAGTTGACTCATCTGTATAAGACACACTCTTTCAAAAAAGTAGAATTTATACTATCATTGCTACATAAGGAAAATCTGATACATTTTCAGTAGACATTTGCATACCTTGTAAAATTCAGTCCACAATAGTCCTAGAACATTCTCCTCAGATTCCCAATCTTCACTGTGATTTTGTATATTCATATCTAGATTGGGATCTGCAGGATATGTCAGCAGTCACAGGATTCTTGAAAACTTTGTCTTTTTCCAGATAAATAACAGTTGTGTTCAGCCAACCTAAAAAATCTGGGCTGCAATGGTAAGAACACAGTTTCTGCTGACTGAATTGAAGGAAGTAGATAGATTCCAGTCTCTTCTTGCTCTCTTGGTTCTCTGTGATCTGCAACTATACTGAACAATGCTTCTCAGTAAGCAAGCAAATCAAGGGGACATGCTCATAAAAGTGAAATATGACAGCTCCTTGACTCAAATGGAGGAGTACTAACTCCTGTCTTTCATAGGGTGAATAAATGTCAGACAAAATTTGTGAGGGCTGTGTATCTCCAATGGTGTTGCTATAAGTGTGAAAGCCATAATTTACCTTTCAAGAAAGAGCATGATCCAGGAAAATTCTTGTCATATTTGAATTCTTCTTTAAAGTATACAAAACATCTTTTTCTGGCAACTCCACTGAAGACATAGTGAAATCGTTACATACTTCTCAGAGTTTAGATGTAAATTCGTGGGGCTATTTTCTCAAACTTATAAATAACTTGAAAGGTGTTATCACGAAGAACAGGAAATTGTCAATTTTGGTGGAAACTTATCCGTAAATTGTTTGGATGTCAAGCTAGATTTTCCATATTTTTTAATGTGTTTTCAAATTTGTGTGCCCAGAATTTCCCTTACACAAGGGTATATGTAAGGTCTACCAAGCAAAGAGGGAAAAGTTCTCAATCACTGTTAGTTTTCCTTGGAAACACTTTAGAGCTAGGGCTAGTATGAATGCAAAGAAGATATATCATTTGGTATTTATAGGGTTTAATTTTCATCATCATTTAGCATTGTAGAAACACCTTAGAATAAACCTGGTATACTCTGTACCTTACATCTTCATAGGATATTATCTCTCACAGTATAATAGGGATAATTAATGTCTGAATTCTCCCCATTGAATATGGAGTCCTGCATGCCAATCTTATCCCACTCCTAAAAATCTGATGCTATGCTCATGTGGTTAGCAGAAATCAGTTAATTTCTACATATGAGAATTTTCCAAGTATCCCTTGTTTAGTAGGTTATTTTGATAACTTTATGTCTAGTTCTTACCTTTGTCCCTCTTTTCATGGAAAGAGAAAGATTCAGAACCTTGGGGTAGTATTTCATTTCTTCTTGTTCCAAAGAGTGAGGAGCCATGATTTTGCATTCATGCACTCAGGTATATCCTCTGATTAATGTAGGAATTTCTTAGTCCGAGTTAAGAATAAATATATATTCTAGGAATACTTGTTTGGAGGGGAAGATATAAAACTTTATTCTGCTTAATATGAATATCTGAGGCTTCTGACATGAATGTTAATTATCTCACCTCGATTCTCCTTGACTGGATAGACCTCAGATTTCTTTGATGAAAGTTTAGGAATCTTTTGTCTCCTGTGAAAAATGCAGACATCTGAATCCCTGTCCCGCGCGCTCTGTATTTCTCGCCAGCAAGAAATCATACATGGGACACTCGGATCCTTCTGCAGACAAGCTTTAATGCATCTTGTGAGGGGAGAGCATAAGCTTTCCAGAGCGGAGACTGAGCGGAGACACTAAACCAAGAAAACCATCCCTTATAAAGGCTGACCAGCTGCCTGGGACGTGTTACCCTATGAATGGCTTCAGCTCCTCAGGCAAAAATGAGCCACGGGATAGGCAGAGATCAAAGGAATGGAGATTACCCAGCGCCTGTGAAGTAATTTACATCTTGGTGTCTTCAGGCACCTATTATTGTAATGGATAATGCAGGAGCCGGCTTCCTACAAATCCCAACATTATCTTGTCTGATATCCATTTCGCTCATGAGGGAATGTGCAAGATCACATGAATAAAGATATGTATGTCACATTGCATGTTGATCTACTAAGGAAAGTCCAAAGACCTTTTTTATCAGTGTGCATATATCAGTAAACTGCTGTGGTAAATAGAATTTAAGATTGTGTCCTGGTACTGGCTTAGGTTTATTTATGAGAATATTTGCTATGATTAAATACATGAGATATCTGCTTATGAGGGATTGTAAATAATAAATATAAAGGGAAATATGTTTTTGTGTACTTGTTAAGCCATTAGTTCTAAACCTATATGTCTCATAGCTTATTGAGTTATGAGCATGCTGTTTGACTATCAGCTTGCAAAGGGGCATATCTGTCCCATTTGATGCATGTGAATGGGGCTGAAGCATAATAGTTCTGTGTGGTGTGACTGAAGCCATATTGTTTTGAGGGAAAAATTGTGATGCACCCTTGCTGAGAGTATATGTGTTTGCGAGTCTTCTGCTTAGTTTGTAATGTATTGTCCCCAGAGTCCTAGAAGTAGACAGGAAAGCGACATCTTCATGGGAAGGGGGAGGTTGAAAGGTACAATAAGCCAGTATGGACAGTTTTATATGCCCCTGGGTGAACTTCAAAGGCCCAAAAGAATCAGGGACAGGAAAAGTGGTTCACAATCCAACATGTAGTTTTGGGACCTTCTAGAAATCATATATCACAGGTAGAATTAGGTAAGATGTATTTAGTGTAGATGAAAGTTACCTGAGGGTGATGTGAGGAAGATGGAAAGTCTAGATAATCACATATAACTAGAGTAAATGTTAACCGCTTTCAATTAGTTTGTTGGTTGTGATGAATTCATCAGGATTAGAACTGAGCTGGAAATTTGTGGGCCGTAGTTATTCTAGCCTACACAATTTTAATCAGTATGTGATCTACTGAGGCTTCCTTTTGCTGTGGTTTTCTGTTTCCATCTGCTAAGACAGGAGCACATGTGGCAACCATTGTAAGAAGGAGAATGGGTCAGCTATTCTCCCTGAGATATTCTCCCTCTGAAATTCTTGTCTGCAGTTATGGACAAAAACACAGAACTTTGAGTGAACTACAAATGCCACAAGGAATCCTGGCAGAGCAAAAGGTTTTCACATCACCCTCCAGGGAGAGGCAGCATCATGAATACCTCTCTCATTGTGGTAGTTTCTAGGACCTCTCCAACATTGTTAGAGTTATCCTGTGTCTCTTATGAAGATGAAGGAAAGACCTCAGACAAGGAAGACCCACGAGAAATGACAAAGGCCCATCTATCAGATGTGTTAAACGATATTGTTTCCTCATCTTTTAAGGAAGGAGAAGGAGTTTGTGGGTCAATGGTATTCTGGAATAGGCCATGGTAAACTGGGGATGATCCATTGAGTTTTACTTAAGCTGTAGTTCCTAATTTGTGTCTGCTTCTTGTAGAAGATGACAACATTGGGCCACATTTATAACAGGGCCAATGTGTCAGCTATTCTACATGTGAGGGCATATGTACAAGCATACACTCTACAGAAATGGACAGTGTTATCGTCCCTTGAATGAAGTGCAAAGTCTGAGAAGAATCAGGGACAGAGCAAATTGGTTCACTGAGTCCACTGTAGGGGAGCCATAAGCAAGTCACTCTAGGATGATGTTATAGCCTGTCAGGTAGATTAAGACCTAATATGCGTCTCATCTCTGGGTGTAAGAATGTCATTCTGCATGGTAATACCAAAGTACCATTCATGAGTTATGCTAGGTTTTAGGCCTCAGTCAAGATTAAGGTATTGGAACGATTTTGTGGTTCATAGGATTGTTGTGCAATGCCATTGTGATCTACTGAGTCTTCCTTCTATGATGGTTTCTGGTTTCTATCTGCTTCTCATACACGAGGAATGCCTGGATCCCATTTTGCAATAGGGAAAATCAGTGATCTCTTCTTGTGTAGAGGGCATATTTGTGCATGTCCAGTCTGCAGGAATAGATAGTGTTATAGGCCCTTGACTGAACTGAAGGGGCAGAAAAGATCCATAGTCAGAGCATGATGGTTCCAAAAAACTCTCTGGATATGAGGGATCATTCAGAACTCCCTCAATTATGGACTCTGTTTGGGCCCCTCCAGTAGAGGGAGAAGTATCCTGTGACTGTTCTGAGAATATGGGAAACTCTAGAGACTCACATCTTGTAATAATAATGTCAAAGCCCCATTTATCCTTTGTATTAGATGATAGGCCTCTCACAGTTGTTAAAAAATTCAAGGGAGGTTCTCTGTCATCAGATTTCTGGCCTGAGTAATTCTCATCAGAATATTATCTGTTGAGTCTTCCTTGTGCAGGGGCTGCCTGTTGAATTCTGGTTTTCCCAAAAGAGGATGGTCAGGGATCATCTTTTATATTGGGAGAAGTTGTTAGCTCTTCCACCTGATTGTGTATATGTGTGAAAGTCCAATTTACAGTTATGGACTGTGTTGTTGGTCTTTGGTTGTACTGCACAGGTTGTACTGATCAGGGACAGAGCAAAATTGGTCCAGGGCACCCACTGAAGGAGAGGCATCATTCAGAAATTCTCCCTCAATTGTGGACCTCTAGTAGGTCTTGAAGTAATCATGCCCTCTGTGGGGACTCAGGAATGTCTGGTGAATCAGATGTCTCCATTATAATATCAGTATGCTATTTATAAGAAGTGATTGGTGTTAGGACTCCCTCAACTTTTAAGACAGTGCAAGGAGTCTGCTGGTTGTATTTTTGAAACTCTAGGATGTTTTGATTTGTTTTTTATCTACTGAGACTTTCTCTTGCTGTAGTTACCTGATTCACATTCCTTGTCCTAAATTAGGAACTCTTGACCCCTGCTTTTAAAGAGGGAGGGTGAGTGATATCTTCACCCAGGTAGGTCATATGTGTGTATGTCCAATCTTCTGGAATGGATAGTGTTACAGGACCTTGAGTGAACTGCAACGTCCAAAAATAACCAGGGCCAGAGCAATATGAATCCGGAAACACCTCTGAATGAGTGGAATCATCCAAATAAGCTACAACACATTTTAACAGTGTTTATACTTTGTCAGTAGAAGTAGAAGTAACCTGTTCCTGTTCTGAGAATAATGGAAGTTTTAGAGACCCAGATGTACCAAGAACAATGTCAAGGTCCCTTTCTTCTTTTATATTGGATGTTAGGCCATCCTCACCTGTTATATAGCAGAGGTGGAAAGTTTGGGGTCATTGGATTTATGCTCAGAGCAATTGGCATCACGAAGCCATCTATGGAGTCTTCCTTGTGCTGTGCCTGCCTGTTGAATATGGCTTTTCATAGAATAGGATGAGATGGGGATCTTTTTGAAAGAGGAAGATGTTGTCAGCTCTTCGACCTGAGAGGAACTATGTGTGAACTTCCAATCTACAGGTATGGACAGTGTTGTAGGCCCTTTAGTGAAGTGCAAAGGCTGAGAAGAATCAGGTACTGAGAAAAATTGGTTCAGCAAACCCTCTACAGGGCAGTCTTCAAAAAGAACTCCTCCCTTGTTGGTACCTGCAGAGTACCACGCCCAAAATATGGCACCAGTTTCTGCCTTCCACCAGCCCGATGACAAGTGCTCTCTGTGGTAAACAACTCCTAATTTGGTAAAGGCCATGTATCCTCTTAATTCTGCTTGGAGACAACCTATCCTGGCACGCCAAGTAAGGTTAGATGATTGGTAGATGTAGACTGTATCAGGCCCCGTCTTCCTCTACCTGGGGCCGCCATTCCATGTAAAGCAAGGTTCCTGATTAAACTGTGAGAAGAAGGTTCCTCGGTGTTGCGTCATTCTTGCTGGTCAAGGGTGGACCCGACAAGTGGTGGCCCGTAGGGGGAATCAGAGCTTCTCACAGTTGGGGTGGCGCTGGTAAATTCCCAAGGTAAGTGGGACAATAAGGCCATTGGGAAAGAGGCGATAAGGTGTCTGGTAAAGGAGGAAGAAGGCTCTCGGTAAAAGAGGCAATAAGGTCTCCGGAGAGGAGCAAGACTGTTCTCAGCAAAAGCGAACCGAAAGTAAACACCTTGCTCCTGCTTTAACTTGCAGAGTGAGAGTAAGTGAATGGACCCCGCTATTATAGTGGTGATTTGGCTGCTCTTTAACATTGCCGTGTGGGCTTTTGTTTTTTGGTGGTGTTATCAGACTTGCACACCTTCGGAGCGCACAAACTAAAACAAAAGCACAATGGGATCGTCACAATCACATCCATTTTTTCCCGCTCTTCAAGAGCTGCTTCATTCTAAAAATTTAAGGTTAACTAAAGCCACGTTGCAGAGGTTACTGAATGAATGCGACACCATTGCACCCTGGTTGGCGACCTCAGGCAATTTCTCGGTGGCTAGTTGGAATAAGTTAGGGAAAGACCTGGATTTTGCCTGGGAACAAGGAATGTTGAAGCCGTGTGTTTGGACGATATGGCGACTGGTACGCAGCTGTCTAGAGGACCAAGAGGGATACAAGAAAGCTATAGCAAAAGGACAAGCTGCCCTTGAAATGCTTCAAGAAGAAAGATCAGAACAGCCAGAAAGTGAGAGAGGAAAGGAAAAAATGGAAAAGGAATAAGAAGTGAGTCTATCCTTCTCTAGGAGAGTTGAGGAAGGAATTAAAAGAACCAGCAGAGGATTCAGAATCAGAGCAGGATATATGTGAGGATGAGGACCTCATGGAGAATGAGGAGGGAGAGATTATTGATCTCATGGAAAAACATCCCTTAAAAACAGGAATTCTGTACCAGAAAAACAGCGCCCTAAAATGGCAGCTGTAAAGCAAGGGCACCGCCCTATCGCTCTCCCCCCCACTGCTCAAAAGAGGAAGTAGGAGCTCCTGGTTGCTCCAACTTCTGTCCGGAAGTGTGGCGTATTATTCGCCTTAATTTCCGGATTGCTCGACCACTGGCTTATCCAGTTTTTACAGATGGTAACCAACAGAGATATAATGATTGGATGAATTTGGTAAGAGCTTGTTTATCGCCAGGACAATATTTGGATTGGAGAGCTTTCCAAATTGAATTTGCCAATGATCAAGGTGCGGCTAACCATGCGGCTGGTAATCCAGCCTGGGATGTGGACATGCTTCTTGGTCAAGGACGTTTTGCACAGCAGCAAACAGGATACCCCTCTCAAGTGTATGATCGGATTAACCAAGTAGCCATTAGGGCTTGGAGGTCTCTGCCCAACAATGGTAAGGTCAGTGGAAATCTTACAAAGATATTACAAGGTCCTATGGAACCCTTTTCAGACTTTGTGGCAAGAATGGTAGAATCTGCAGGACGAGTGTTTGGGGATCCAGATGCTGCTATGCCTTTGACCAAACAGCTTATTTATTAACAGTGTACAAAGGAGTGTAGGGCTACAATAACTCCATATAAAGGTAAAGGCCTTGAGGTCTGGATGAAGGTCTGTAGAGAGTTAGGGGGTCCGATGACCAATGCTGGCCCAGCAGCTTCTGTGATGCAATTAACTAGGAAAGGTGGAATTTCAGGCGCTTGCTTTAAATGCAGCAAGCAAGGGCATTTGAGAAAGCAATGCCCAGAGGGAGGAATTACTAAAGTCAATAACTCTACCCGGTGCTCTAAGCAACCTGGCTTATGCCCTAGATGTAGAAAAGGAAATCATTGGGCTAAGGATTGTAGATCAGTAAAAGACATCAGTGGACAGCCTCTTGTTCAGGGGTATGGAGGAGCTCGTCCAAAAAACGGACGACGGGGCCCAAGACCCCATGGCAAACAAATATATGGGGCCATGGAGGATCAGAACCAGGAGCAGAGTCCTGAAACCTGACCCTCTCTTTGAAATCCGAGGGACCAAGGAGAGCCACTACAGGCTCCGCGGGGCTGGACTTACACTCCACCACCAGACTCGTATTAACTCCCAGAATGGGGGTCCAGCTCATTGACACTGTGGGTTTTAAACTCACGAATGAATACTCAGAAACATCTCCAGACATCATGGAACGAATGGGATACGTTCCAGGTCGAGGCCTCTGAAAACATCTGCAGGGTCGAACTAGTCCTATTATTCCACAACCGAGACCAAAGAATCTAGGTCTGGGTTTTTCCTAGGGGGCACTGAGGGAGGTATTCCTATTACCTGGAAAACAGAAGAGCTGGTATGGGTTCCTCAGTGGACACTTTCCTCTGAAAAACTGGAGGCTGCTAGGATTCTAGTGCAGGAGCAGCTGGATCTGGGGCATATAAAATCCTCTGTTTCTCCATAGAATACTCCTATTTTTGTCATTAAGAAAAAATCTGGTAAATGGAGATTGCTTCATGATCTTAGAGCTATTAATCAGCAGATGCAAATTATGGGCCCTGTACAACGTGGTCTTCCAGTTTTAACTTCTTTACCTGAATCATGGCCTATCATCTCTATAGATATTGAAGACTCTTTCTTTTCCATACTTTTGTGTGCTAAGGATTCAGGGTGTTTTGCATTTGTGCTGCCCTCTTGTAATCATGAACAACCTGATTTAAGGTATGAATGGATAGTGTTGCCATAGGGGATGGCCAATAGTCCTACTATGTGTCTGTTGTTTGTTGCAGAGGCCATTGCTCCTTTGAGAGTGGACTTTCCAAAGATTAGATGTGTTCATTATATGGATGATATTTTATTGGCTGTCAATGATGATAAAACGGTCAATAAGGTGTATACAAAATTGGTAAAATTGCTTGAGATGCGTAATTTTGTCAGAGCCTCAGAAAAGGTACAAAAGGACACTGTTATTAACTATCTAGGGGCTAAGATTCTCCCTCATACAATTATTCCACAAAAGATAGAGATTAGACAAGATAATTTAAAAACTCTTAATGATTTTCAGAAGTTGTTGGGAGATATAAATTGGATAAGGTGTTATTTAAAATTACATAATTATAACTTGAAACGATTGTATAATATTCTTAATGGTGATTCAGTGTTAGATTCACCTAGGCAGTTAACCGCTGAAGCCAGAGAAGCTTTAAAGAAAGTGGAGACAGAATTACAAAATGCCAGGCTTAAAAGGCTAATAGAAAATTTGGATATTCTTTTGTGTGTGATCCCAACTTTCTCCAAGCCTACAGCTTTGCTGTGGCAAGATGGTCCTTTACTATGGATTTATCCTAATTCCTCCCCAGGAAAAACTATTGAATACTATCCTGCAGCGGTTACTGACTTGGCTCAAAATGGGATACAGCAATGCACTCAATATTTTGGGAGACTGCCAAATAACATCATAATCCCATATACTGCCCAATAAGTTAAGATTCTTTGTGGAACTGTGGATGATTGGGCCATTCTGCGCTGCGGATTTTCAGGAGAAATAGATAATCATTTTCCAAAACAACCTCTAATGTCATTTTTTAAAGAACATCTGGTCATTTTTCCTAAAATGACTGCAGCAGCTCCTATTGCTGGAGCCACAAACATTTTCACTGATGGATCCAAGATGGGCTGTGGAGCAAATATGATAGATCATCAGGATCCAGTGCAGTTTCAATATCAGCCTGGCTCCCCCCAGATTATTGAATGTAAAATTGTTCTTGAAGTGTTTAGAAATTGCCCGTTCTCCTTTAATCTAATCTCTGATTTGGCATATGTTGTGAATGCTGTTAAGGCCCTGGAGGGTGCAGGACCTATCAAACCTAATATTACAGTTTGCATACTCTTACAGGAGTTGCAAAAGTTGATCTGGCATCGCGATCAGAAATTTTTTATACAACATATTAGGGCTCATACCAACTTGCCTGGACCTCGATCAAAAGGCAATGAGATCGTAGATAACTGTACTAGAGGGGAATATGTATTTTTCGCTTCCCCTGTGGAGCAGCGGCAGCAATTTCACAAACAATTCCATGTATCTGCAAAAACTTTACAGCAAAGGTTTCAGCTATCTCGAGTGGAGGCTAGACAGATAGTGTTGAATTGTCAACAGTGTATAACCTTTTTGCACCCCCGTAGCGTGGGGGCCAACCCCAGAGGGTTATTGCCCTTGAAAATTTGGCAAATGGACATAACTCATTTTTCAGGATTTGGAACTCTTAAATATATCCATGTGTCTGTGGATACCTGTTCAGACATCATCCATGCCACCCCTATGAGTGGGGAAAAGGCTCGCAATGTCATTGGACATTGCCTTGAGGTGTGGGCTGCCTGGGGAAAACCTCAGCAATTAAAGACTGACAATGGTCTTGCTTATACAGCTCACTCTTTTACCTCCTTCTGTAAACAGTTGGAAGTCCAATTAAACCATGGCCTACCTTAAAATCCCCAAGGACAAGGAATAGTTGAAAGATCTCATCACACATTGAAAGAATGCTTATTAAAACAAAAAGGGGAAATAGGCCATGGTAGAAAACCAAAGGAACAACTATATTTGGCTCTCTTTACTCTGAATTTTTTAAATTTGAATTCTCAAGGCCTTTCTGCTACAGATAGGCACCAGTCTCAGGCACCTGCTCAAAAGGGCTACATAAAATGGAAAGATATTCTTACAGGTCTATGGCATGGACCGGACCCGGTGTTAGGATGGGCGAGAAGTTCTGTTTGTGTTTTTCCCCAGGATCAGCAAGACCCGGTGTGGATTTCAGAGAGAGTAACGAGGCATTGCAACAAACAAGATGAAGCCTCCAATATTGATCCTACTGCTGACCTTGACAACACTGTGGCTGATCCAGGCCAGAGAACAAATCCTGTGGGCCATAGCGAAAGCGTGGCCAATTCCATTGCCTGTTCATAATGCATCTAAAGTTTTGCCTGTTTTCTTTTCTACTAGTTGTGATTTGGGCTTGCCTTGTGTCAATTTAGACCCTGACACTTCCCAGTATTCAGCCACTAATGTTTCTCTCCATGGAGCATTATGCTTCTCCCTTATTAATAATTCTAACCAATGCATTTGGTTGAAGCATGGTTCTGTTGGCAATTGGCTTGATCCCCTTACTCATAACCATATCTCGAGTACTATGCTCACCAAAGCCCTGACCCAGGCTAGTACAGGCGTAGTTCTGGCTCCAGCCCTGGTACAAATGGGACCAAGGATGTAAATATCACTACACTTCTGATGCTGATGGAGGGGCTCCGACCCTCAAATTCACGCTTTATTCAAGAGAACGCCACTGCTCGACAAGTCTTGCCTTATTGTGCACCCAATCGAGGGTATCTTCCTCATTGGTCACCTTGCCAGAATCCTGACCACAAGCTTAAACAGATAGCTACTGGTTTTGAATTTACTCCCCCTCTTGGCAGACACCAGAATAACCTAACTCAGGGAGGTTCCCAAAGAACGGGAAGTAAAAATACCTGGCCATGGTTTCAATGGGTACTCTCCAAAGAGTGTGGAACTTCTCTTTAACCTTTTTCAGTTCTCCAGAATCTCTGCATAACACTTCTTAATGTTTCTGGTACAAGGGATGCAAAGGGACCCTCTCTTAAGAATCTATCAATACATAAAACTTTGGATAATTTCACTGTTCCAGCTAGCCCAGTATGTTTAAAAGCTCCTTTTTTCTTTCTGCTCTCTAATGCTACCGATGCTATCAAAGAAGTGATCTCATGCAATTCGGTTGACGTCTCCTGCATTGCTAGTCAATGTTGGAATGGTTCTGCTAATACAGCAGTAGTGATGAGGATTCCTATGTATGTTCCTATTCCGGTTAAAGTGAATACAGGAACGTTTCCCATTACGGAAATCATCAGAACCAAATGGGATTTTGGCATACCTGCAGCATTGGTTACTGCCATAACCCTTTCTGCAGCAGCGGCTACGACTGCTGCATTGCCATGGCTGCTCAGGTCCAATCAGCTGAGACAGTCAATGACATTGTGGAAAAAACAGCCACAACATTAACTACCTTAAGATCTATTGATGGCCACTTAAAAGCTGGCATTCTGACTGTGAACCAAGAGTGGACCTGTTGCAGGAACAGGTCGTTGATTTAGTAACCTTAACTTCCATAGGATGCATTCAATCCTTTTCTTCTTTATGTATCACTTCCAAGATAGCCAATAATTTCACGGAGAACAGCAACCTGAGTTGGCAGCTGAGTGCCTACCTTCAGGGAAATTGGAGTCAACAGTTTGAGAACCTGACAGATACCTTAACACAAAAGATTGTTGCCATGAATGCTACACGACTGAGCCTGCCCACTGTTAACACCCTCTTAACTACTCTTAAGCAAGCCTTTAGTTTAGTTAAGGAATGGGCTGGAGTAGGGGTTATGCTTTCCATGATGCTGTCAGCCATTTTTGTTTGCTTGTGGTGCCTATGCAGGATCAGGAAGTCACAAAAATCCCAAGCTGCCATGTGGGTACAGGCCTTTGCTGCTATGGCAGCAGGACAATCCGCTCAAGCATGGTTATCCATGCTGACAGAAAAATAGTTGTCTGTCTCCCCTTTGCTGAGTAAGTGATGCGTATCTGAGTCAGTCATGCTCAATGACGGGCACCTACCCTTTTGCTAAGCGAATAAGCATACATGTGTTCCCTTCAACCTAAGACATGAGCCTGTGAGGGCGACACAGTGACTCTTTGACGGGTAAGATAGGGACACTGGGGTTGAACCTAAGACAGAGATGACTGAAATCTGACAACAGATAGATACTGCTACTCCTATAATACTAAAACAAAAAGAGGGAACTGTTGGGAGCTGCAGAGTACTGGGCCCAAAAGATGGCACTGGTTTCTGCCTTCCGCCAGCCCGACAGCGTGTGCTCTCTGTGGTAAAAGACTCCTAATTTGGTAAAGGCTATGTATCCTCTTAATTCTGCTTGGAGACAACCTATCCTGGCACGCCATGTAAGGTTAGGTGATGGGTAGATGTAGACTATATCAGGCCCGTCTTCCTCTACCCAGGGCTGCCATTCACTGTAAATCAAAGTTCCCGATTAAACTGTGAGAAGAAGGTTCCTCGGTGTTGCATCGTTCTTGCTGGTCAAGGGTAGACTCGACACTCCCTTACTTGTACATGATGTTAAGGCCCCTCCAGTATCGCTGGAAGTTACTTGGGTCTCTTCTGAGGATAAAGAATAGTCTGGATACTCTGATGTCCCCATGGTAAAACCAATGATCCATTTATCAGATATTTAAGTTTCTAGCTATCCCTCGTTCTATAGGCAGTACAGGAATTTTGTGGGTCTTAGGAGTGCTGTACAACACCATTGTGATCTGGATTTGATCTACTGACTTTTCCTTCTACTGTGGTTTCTTCTTTCAGTCTGCTTCCTGTAGAGGAGGAACGACTAGAATCCAGTTTGTAAGAGGGAGAATGTGTGATCTCTTCCTCTGGGAAGGGCATATATGTGTATGTACAGTCTAAAGGAATGGATAGTGTTATAAGTCATTGAGAGAACTGAAAGTGCAGAAGAGATCCATGGACAGAGAAAATGGTTTCTGAGTCCCCTCTGTTGGTGAGGGATCATCCACAGCACGACACTCCCATGTGGAATGTTTTTGGGCTTCCCCAGTAGGGATGGAAATAATCTGTGTCTGTTTTCCTCTAAAGGAAGCTTTAGAAACCCAGATGTACCAAGAACAATGTCAAAGTCCAGTTCATGTTTTGTGTTGGATTTTAAGCCTCTCACAGATATTAAAGCAGAGGTGAGAGGTTCTGCATCATCAGATTCAGGTTCTGAAGAAATGTCACAAGGATGTGAATTATTGAGTCTTCCTTGTGCTGTGGCTATCTGTTGATTATTGATTTTCATAGATGAGGATGGCATGGGGTACTCTTTGATAGAGGAAGTACCTGTCAACTCTTCCACCAGAGAGGATTTATGTGTTAACTTTCAGTCTACAGGAATAGGTAGTATTATAGGACATTGATTATATTGCAGAGGCTGAGGATATTCAGGGAAAGTGCAAGATTGGACCAGGAACCCATCTTCAGGGCAGTCTTCAGCCAGAATTCCTCCCTTACTTGTGCATGATGGTAAAATCTCTCTAGGACATGGTAACATCTCTCTGGAATAACCTGGGCCTCTACTGAGGAAGAAGGAATGTCTGTCCCCATGGGAAATTCAATGTCCTATTCAGAAGTTGTGAGAGTTTTTAGACATCCTTCAGCTCTTAAGTTAGTGCAGGTAGTTTGTGGCATATAGGATTGATGGGCAATGCCCTTGTGGTTTGGTTTTTATGAACTGTGGCTTTCTTCTACTGTGGTTTCCTATTTTAATTATTTGCTTCTTTTTGAGGAGTAGTATCTTGAACCCATTTTGTTTGATGGAAATTGTGTGATCTCTTCCTCTGGGAAGGGCATATATATGTATGCCCAGTCTGCAGGAATAGATAGTTTTTTAGGCATTAGAGTTAACTGAAAGGTCATAAAAGAGCCAGGGACAGAGCAAAATGGTTCCTGAGACCCCTCTGAAGGTGAGGGATTATCGAGAATGGCCTCCTGCATGGACTGTGTTTAGGCCCATCAATGGAGATGGAAGCAACCTGTGTCTGTTCTGAGAGTAATGGTAGGTCTAGAGACCCAGATGTAACAAGAACAATGTTAAAGTCCCATTCAACTTTGTGTTGGATGTTAGGCCTCCCTCAGTTGTTAAGGATTTGGGAGGTTCTTGTAGGTCATAGTATTTCTGTCCTTTGCAATTGTCATCAGGATGTGGCCTATTCAGGCTTCCTTGTGCAGTGGCTGCCTATTGAATTCTGGATTTTATAGAAGAGGGTGGCCTAAGGTCCTCTTTTATACAGGGAGAATGTGACTGCTCTTCATCCTGAGTGGGCATATTTTTGAACATTGACTCTACATGTATGGACTGTGTTGTTGGTACTTGATTGAACTGCAAAGTTTGAAAAGAGTCAGGGACTGAGTAATATCAGTCCAAAGCAACATCTGCAGGCATGAAATAATCCAGAACTCCTCCTTAAAATATGTTTGATGGTAAGGCCTCTCCAGTAGATCTGGAAGCTACTTGGACCTCTTCAGAGGATGCAGTAGTATCTGGAGACTCAAATGTCCCCACTTAAATATCAGTGTCCCATTTATCATAAGTTTCTGGTGTTATGACTCCCTCATCTCTTAAGGCAGGTCTTGGAGTTTGCGGGTCATATTTTTGCAAATCTAGGCCATTGTGTCTTGGATTTATCTACTGAGGCTTCCTTTTGCAGGGGTTTCCTGTTTTAATACGATTCTCCTAGACCAGGAACTCCTGGGTCCCACTTTGTAAGAGGGAGTGTGAGTGATATTTTCATCAGGGGAGGGCATTTATGTCTATGTCCAGTCTGCTAGAATGGAGAGTACTATAGGCTTTGAGTGAACTGCAATGGCCCAAAAGAACCAGCACCAGAGAAAAATGGAAGCTGAGACCACTCTCAATGATAGGGATAGGCCAGAGTACCTCCCTCGCATGTGGAATATGATTCGAATTCGCCAGTAGAGATGGAACTACCTCTGCCTGTTCTGAAAATAATGGAAGATTTAGAGACCCAGATGTTCCAAGAACAATGTCAAACTCCCCTTCAACTTTTGTATTGGGTGTTAGTGCTTCCTCAGTCCTCATTATATTCCAACAGGAGATACATACCATAGTGTCTTTCAGACCTCTCTGGTCTGGGCAGAAAAGATAACCTAGGTGTTTTTCTAATGACTGCATGGAAAGCAGATAGACTGAGTTCACTGCACACTGTGTTTCTCAAGGTATCAAGGACCTGCAAAAGGAGTGGTCCCTTTCCTTACTTGCCCTGTCTCAGCTCCTTTTTGGAGCTTGAAGTGCCCACAATGTCTGTAGATACTTCAGGTCCTGCATTATAGTACTGTATGGCTGCACACCCAGATTGAGAGTATCTGACGCCCCTGTAATTCCTGCTGTTCCAAATGTGAGTTTTTGCACAGCAAAATGGGGAGACATCATGGCAGCTGTTGTTGAGGTATTATCAATCTCATTATCAAGGGAGGGCATTTAAGGTAGCTTCTTCCCTGTTCCTTAGTAGGATATTTGTATCATTCTTGTAGATCTGAAGACATTTCTCCACTGACTGATTTCTCTTTAAACCTGTACTTGCACCCTCCCTGATGGTATCTCTTATTTTGTTCTCCTCTAGTCTTCAACCTACACAACAAGAAGCTTCTGTAAGTCAAAGTAAGCAGTCAGGAATACAAAGGGCAGGCAACAGTGTGGGAAAATGATATTCACCAACCATATACTACAGAGGGCTGCTATCCAAAATTTAAGAAGAACGGATGAAGCTAGTTTCCAAAACACCAAATAATCCAGTTAAAAGTGGGGTACAGAACTAAAAAGAGAATTCTCAATAGAGGAATCTAAAATGGATGAGAGACACATAAAAATGTGCTGAACATCTTTAGCCTTGAGGTAAATGCAAATCAAAACACTTTTTTTCCTTTTAATAAGGATTTCATATTGTTAAAGCTTTATAAGAATGGAAGGAACAGCTGGGCGTTGGTGGCACATGCTTTTAATCCCAGCACTCGGGAGGCAGAGGCAGGTGGATCACTGTGAGTTCAAGGCCTGCCTGGTCTCCAGAGTGAGTGCCAGGATAGGCTCCAAAGCTACAAAGAGAAACCCTGTCTCGAAAACAAAACAAACAAACAAAAAGAATGGAAAGAACATTCATGGAAAATGGAGGATTTGTAGTCCACATAAACAGATGGAGGAATATTATAACCACATAAAAAAACTAAAAGCTGTAAAAAACTAACTATTCACAATAGAAGTGTGTGGCCTCAACTTTAAGAGTAGAGGCCATAATAATCCAGACAATCTGGAATCCTAGGAAAGAATGTTTTAGCGAGGCCATAAATATCAAAGGACACTTGATGTGACTGTGTAGCTGGGATATCAGTTCTCTATGGAGAATGTATGAAAGGGAAACAGAGAAGTTCCTCCCTTATACATTAACTCATATAGAATACAGGCTTGATATACTTTGCTTTCCTGGTATATCTGCCCACCAAATGCCCTGGGAGGCTGTGCTTGCTACTTTCTCCTGTTAAACAATTTTGGAGTTATTCACACCTGCCCTGGAATCTGTGGTCTTGACTGTGAGCCATATTCTTTAAACTACCATAGGCTTCAATGACAGAAGACTCACCTTAATGCATGTTCATGTCTAGGGATGTACAATGGATATTGCTTTGGGGAGAGTAAAATATCCAATAATATCACTGTATTTGAGCTTCATGTGGCTTATTGGACCCATTATATGGGTTCAAAGAGTTTGTCAATGTTTGTACAGTGACATATGCCTTGGCAAACAAGCAGATACAGGTAACAGGAAATCTAGATAACAAAATTGACACTTGTGCTCACATATATTCCATTGTAAAGGCACCAAGAAGTAGTGCTTTTCCCTAGAATCCTAGTAGAGTTGTTTGGTGAATACATTTTATAGCTCAGGGAGGATTTTCCATTCCCTAAGTCAGGAACATACACAGGCAACTTGATTAATATTGAGATTTTTACAGGGACACCTGGAAAAACATTACTGACTTTGTGGCAGGATCCATTATATATTCTTTCCATATAAACCTCACTCTATGGAAGCCCTTTTGTTGACAATGTCCTTGATTCATGTGGATAAGTTTTGAGGTCAGTCTCTTACTACCCTCCCAACAATCCCCAACCAGCCTCCCACTTCATCCCCTCCTTTCCCCAGTGAGGGCTAGTCCCTCCATTGGGTTCCTCCAAAGTCCATCATATCAAACTTGGAAGGGCATAGGCCCACCCCCATGTGTCCAGGCTGAGAGAGCATCCCCCCACATTTGATGGGATCTCAAATTCCCTTCTTAAACCAGGGATAAAAACTGGTCCACTTCCAGCAGACACAAGGACTGTCGGGGCATCTTCATTGACATACACGTTTAGAGGTCTGAATCAGTCACTTGGTGGCCTCCCAGATATCAGTCTGGGGTCCATATTCTCTCCTTGTGTTCAGGTCAGCTCTTTCTGTGGGTTTCTCGAGCCTGGCTCCAACCCTTTATTCTTCATTCCTCCTTGTCTGCAACTTGTTTCCAGAGTTCAGTTCAGTGTATAGCTGTGGGTGCCTGTGTCTGCTTCCACCAACAACTGGATCAGGGCTCTAGGATGGCATATAAAGTAGTCTTCAGCCCTGATAGTCAGTAGGTGTCATTCTTGGAGATCTCTGTAAATCTGCCTAGTGTCAGGTCTCTCATTGAACCTATAATGGCACCCTCTCTTATGGTATCTCTCATCCTGATCTCCTCCACTCTTCCCCTGACTCAAACATTCTGCCTCTCCATTTCCTCCTCTCCCTTCCCCTTTGCCCACTCTCATTCTGCCATCTACTTCTCCCCTACTCTCATGACCCAATTACCTCATGGGATAATGCCCCTTCCATTTCTCCATGCTCCATATATTTTTCTCTTAGAGTTCTTCATTTTTCCTAGTTCCTTTAGTGATATGTATTGTAGGCTGGTAATCCTTTGCTCTAACTCTAAAATTCTTACAAATGTGAGTATATACCATGTTTGTCATTTTGTTTCTGGGTTACCTCATTCAGAATGGTTTCTTCTAGTTCCATCCATTTCCCTGTGAAATTCAAGATTCCATTTTTTTTTTCTGGTGAGTAGTACTATAGTTTGTAAATGTACCACATCTTCTCTATCCATTTTTCAGTGGAGGGGCATGTAGGTTGCTTCCTGGTTCTACATATTACAAACATCACTGCTATGAACATAGTTGAACATAAGTCCTTGTTGTATGAATGTGCATTCTTTGGGTATATGCCCAAGAGAGGGATTGCTGGATCTTGAGGTAGACAGATTCCCATTTTCCTGAGAAACCAACATACTGATTTCCAAATTGCTCTTGCAAGTTTGCACCCCCAGCAACATAGGAGTATTCGTTATTTTGCACATCCTATCCAGCATAGAGTGTCATTTGTATTTTTTATTATAGCCATTCTGGCCTATGTAAGATGGTATGTGAGAGTTGTTTTGGTTTGCATTTCCCAGATGGCTAAGGATTTTGTGGACTTTCTTAAGTGTCTTTCAGCCATTTTAGATTCCACTAATGAGAATTCTCTATTTAGTTCTACACCCAAATTTTTAATTTTATTGATGTGAGTTTTGGTAGCTAGATTCTTGAGTTCGTTTTATATTTGTATATCAGTCCTCTGTCAGATGTGGGGCTGGTGAAGACCTTTTACCATTCTGTGGTCTCTCTTTTTGTCTGACTGACTGTATCACTTGCTTTATAGAAGTTTCTCAGATTCAGGAGGTCCCATTTATTAATTGTAGATCTGAATGTCTGTGATACTTCTATTAAGTTCAGGTAACATTTCCTGTACAAATTTGTTCAAGGGTATAACCCAATTTCTCTTCTAGAAGGTTCAGTGTGGCTGGATATATTTTGAGTTCTTTGATACATTTGGACTTAATTTTTGTGCATGCTTCAAACACTAACTTAAAGAATTAGGTGCCCGTTATGCTAACTGTGATAAGAGAGTATCTGAAAAGCAAAGGCTCTGTAATACAGAAATTAATGGATGACAGACTTTCTAAATTTTGACCTAATTAATTTCTCTCAGGTCTGAGAGAAAATAAATCAAATTTTAAATGATTCGGTTACATCATGTTATAAGTTTGTGAGCCAGATTAGACCAAAATAAAATGAAAATTTGAGTAATGAAACTCTTCATATTTCACCTGTTTAAACAATCATTCATTCCGTCATGCTAATGTTTTCAATAAGAAAACACAATTCCCTTTGCTTGTCAATTCTTCATTTCCACTAGAAAAAAAAAATAGTTGCCTATGTGCAAACAAATCGGCAAGGTTTACATTGTTTTCTGTTCAAACTGATTGTAAGATTCATTTGAATCAAAATACATGGACATGAAGTGGTCTGAGAACAAAATCTTAACAATGTTAAATGGCAATTCACAGTACAAAAATAAAGACAGGATTGAAGAAAAAGGAAGAAGGGAGGAGGAATTAAAGACAATAAGATAGGAAAATATAAAAAGAAAATAAAAAATGATTATGGGGAGGGAATAATATTAAAAAATAAATGTAAAGGGAACCCAAATATGCTAATGAAAAGAAAAAAGCAATATTTTTTCAAACATATGAGTAAGATTTTATTGTAGTATAATTTAATCAATGAAAGGTATTACATATAACAAATTGACTTATTCCACTAAGAAGATCTTTTCTCACATGCTCAATAAGACCAATTTTCTTTTAGAACTTTCTGTAGGATTGAAGCTTCCTGGGTGAACCTGCATGTACATTGCTGCAGATAGTGTTGGATATTTTAGCTTTTGGTTGAGTTTTCACATTTTCAAAACTATATCAAACTGGAAAAGACAAAACATAATGGGATGTTTGGAAGCACCCAATCAAGGGGGAATAACAATCATATAATCTAAACAGTGAAAAAAAACAGTAAACACTAAGCAGAACAAAATTTTCCCCTCAACTTGAGAGAAGTGAAAGAATAGTCAGGATATGTGGTACTCCTGGATATGTGGAATGATCTGATATAAAGAGCCAATGAATAGGTAGGGGAACTAAGGAGAGCTCGTTAAAATTTGAATCTTTTTTTAGATTTCTAGATTCTCTGTTTTCCAACTGGGATGAAGTAAGAAACTCCAGTTAATGTCTGAACTGACCCAGACACTATATGTAGACTCCTGTAGTAATAAAATTTGTTTCTTGCTAATCATGGCAAACATTGCAAGGGTGAGACTGTGACCTCTAAATTTTCAAATCCAAGAATTCTAGATCCCTGTATGCCTTGGGAAAGTACTCAGTCAATCAGAGTCCCAAACTTCAAATATACTTGAATTTTAATAAAAGAAAGAACCTTGACCATGTATGTAGAAATTAAACTCTACTATAGACTTGTATATTCCTTTAATAGATTAAGTAGGACAGATCATTAGAGAAAAGCAGTTTCCCCATGAATCTTATTCCAGTATAAGTAATAGCTTGAAGGAAGGTTGTGGTAGCATATATCTTTATTCACAGCACTCAGAAGGTACAGGCAGATTGATTTCTGTGAGTTTGAGACCATCCTGGTCTCTCTCTGGCTTTCACTATTTTTATTCTTCTGCCTCACAGTAACCTAATATGACTTCAGTCCAGTACACGTGTAAGTAAATGCATCATTGTAACATTCCAGTTGATTGATGATCTCTTAGTTATATTCCATTTGCTGCAGTTCCCAAAATGGAAACGACCCTAAGTTTCTTTTACATTTTGTGAAGGGTTAAGGCTTCCTTGGGTTTCACTCATACATTGTGTTACATTGATTGTAGTACTTTTTATCATTTTCCCTCCATTATTTAATTTAAATTAGAAACAAGATTTTTTTGCATGTCAATCCCAGTTCCCTCTCCCTCCCTTCCTCCCCTGCCCCCCACTACCTTCCTACCTATCCCACACCATTTCGGCTCCCCAAAAAGAGAGTGAGGTCTTCCATGGGGTGGTCTTCAGAATCTGTCACCTCCTTTGAGATAGTGTCTAGGCCCTTCATGGTACTCTGTGCTGAGGGAGTATCACACTATGTGGAATGGGCTCCCCAAATGCATTCCATTCCTATGCTAGGGATAAGTACTGATGTAGTACAAGAGGCCCCAAAGATTGCCTAGGCCTCCTCAGTGAAACCCACATTCATGGGGTCTGGATCAGTTCTATGCTGGTTTCCAAGTGTTCACTCTGGAGGCAAAGAGCTCTCCATTGTTCAGGTCAACTTTTTCTATAGGTTTCACCAGTCATGTCTTGAGCAATTTGCTCATCACTCCTCCTTCTCTGTATCTGGATTCCAGTTCAGTTCAGTTTTTAGTTGTGTGTGTCTGCTTCTACTTCCATCAGCTGCTGGATAAAGTCTCTAGGTTGGCATTAAAGTTAGTCATCAATCTAATTATCAGGAGAGGGCACTTGAAGTACCCTCTCCACTGTTGCTTAGATCATTATTAAAAAGTCCATGCTGATTCCAAAAATTAATTTGCCAATAATATTCCCCACGACCAAATATGATAACATAACCATGTATATTAATTTACTTGTAATTTCATGATTTCTTTTATCAGCAATCATTTTACAAAGCTAATATATATTCATATGAATATAAAGACATGATATTTTGTGTGGGGGAGTGTGAATATGAAGACCTAATTAAAGTAATAGTAGATTCTTGTTTTTTGTGCTTGTTGCCTTTTGTTCTTCCATTCTTGCTTCCTCGTATTTACATTTATGCATTCCTATACATTCTTTACTGTTTTATTACCACCTACACATTTTCATTTCTAATTTTACTTGTTTATATATCTTTATTTTTTGTGCCTTCCTTTCCTTTTTATTTGATCAAAATTTGCCTATTTCTTTCATTTTTCTATCTTAAATGTTATAGATGGTTCTCCTGAACCAACTACATGTCAAGCATTTTTGTCTGTAGGCCAAAAAGATCCCAAATATTAACATGTGATCTTGAAATCCCTATCACATTGTGTGATTATTAGGCATCCTTTTTGCCTGTATTTGAGAAACATTAAAAAACAGAAGGCATTTTTCTTCATGGTATATATTAGCAAACACTGCGTCTACCATTCTGGCAAGAATGGTGTTTAAAACCAATGAAATAGAAAAAGATTTGTGTCAAATTTTCTTGGTGATCGCAAATTAACTACCAAAGTATGTCTTCAAATATTAGAATTATTTTAATTTTTGGCAGGTTTGTTAAAATTTGGTCACAACACCTTGGAGTAATATCACTTTCAATATTTAAAAAGCCTTCCAGCTATTGTATTCTCTTTGAAGCCACCCTTCATGGGGATGATATGCAAATCATATTTGGAATGTTTTTCCAGATTTCTAAACTTTGTGAATGTTATCATGGCTTAGGAATTGCCAGGTTAACCAATAGTGAGGTTGTGATTGTGATATATATATATATATATATATATATATATATATATATATATATATATATCCAACTTACCTCTGATTACTACAAAGGGAAACCTACCCCAAAAGATTTTGGAGAGATTACACTCAACTTAGGATGAGAGAAACCTGGCAGGATGAACAACAAAGCAAACACCAAGAACCAGATCAGATCCAGGGTAATCTTTTTTTTCTTATGACATCATTTAGGCTCTGTTCCATTTGTATGCTTTATTCAGCTATGATATGTTAGTTCTTATGTTATTCTATTTCATCTCATTTTTATTATGCAGGTAACAAAAGAAATACACATAGGTGTATAAGCTATAAAACTTCACTCAAATAAATATGTATATGTTTAATAGTAGTCAAATATTAATATGCTATATAAATTTAGATTAGGTAGCTTATGTGTTAGAAATTATGATATAATATTTTTATATTTACACATAGGCTTTTATACACACTCAAATTGTATCTACCAGATTTGTTTAAAAAGTTCACCTCTTCAGTTTTCATTGTCCACATTTCCTACTTCTGGTATTATTTCTTATGGTCACAAGTAGAGAAAAAAATCATAAGATATTGACTTGATTGGCTTGTAAATTTTCTTATGAGATTGATTTTGGAAACAGTGTTCTGTCGCAGGAGTATCGAGATGTACTTCCTCTGAAACCAGGACAATGAAATATATTGTTGAAATGTGCTGGTAACACACTCCTGGAGAAAGTTTTGACTTCTTGCGGAGAACAGGGGTGATATACATATCATATGAATTTTGTGAAGGAGATATTTACGTACAAAAATTGAGTCTGTTAAACTGTGGTCCTTTTGAAGAAATTATTAAGTGTGTCAGACACACAGATGTTCAAGACTGGAAGTTGATTTGTAAATTGGAAAACAAGAGGTTCTCTTCTTGGAGTTCTTTATATTTCTTTGTAATTTTAGTCCACATTTCAACATTTACTCAATCTTTCAGGTTTTTCTCCTTATTTACTTTCCTTTAATGTGTTCCTCAAAGCACAGTTCTATACTATCACAAAACTCAATGTTGAAAATCTTTAGAATTTCATTAATTAAGTTCATTAATTTACATATATATTTTATTCTATTCTCCTAAAGCATAACGTTAATCTCTGCATCATCTGAAGGATTGTTTGGAAAACACGAACCTTGGAAAATTTAAATATTTCCACCAAATACAGTTTTCTGCTCTATCTAGGTAGAGGATTTTACCAATATTGGACAACTGAAATAAAAGGGAGTATTCGAAGAATCATCCCTGAACTATTCAGAGAAACTTTAACTAAGGAAATGCAAGGAAATAACGGAAAAAAATGATAAACACCAACAGTTACTCCTCAAAACAAACAACATACAAACAAACAGAACATACTTCTCTAAGGTGTATATTACGTTATAATCCTTATTTTGAAGTATGGAGTTAGCAGGGTATGAGAATTATATGATTAAACCCAAATGCTCTGAGGAGAGAAATTGCCTAGTTATAAAAATAAAAATAAACCTAGCACAGGGTCAACAGATTTTTTGGTGTGTATCCATGCCTAAAGCCATTATCCTGTGGGGGAGGGGGAAATCTAGGGTAGTCAAGTTTATTCATGGCCTAGTATCTTTCCAGAGATATTCCTTTAAATAATGGGATCATGTTTATTGCACACATTTTAGGCACAGGAGGGTAATTTGATTGCAGTGAAATGGACATTCGAAGAAGGAAAAAGAAACATGAAAATATAGAGAAACCTTGCCTCAAAAGGGATAAAAAATGGGAAACTATTGCTGAGTTAGAGAACAATATAGTTTCACTAGAGTATAATTACACACTGTTTAGTGGAGACACATTGCATGACTGAATATTGTTCCTGAACAACACAGAGAGCAGATGTCTCACTTAGTAGAAATAAGTAAGATGATTAAGAGGAATGTGTTTCCTCACATACACATGATGGTTCAAAACTGTTTATAGCTGCATTACCAGAGTATCTGATGCACTCTTCTGCCTTTCTGGGCACGGGGCACTGGGTAACAGGCACTGGGCACTTATGTGGTAAACATATGTATGTTCTGGCAAAATATACACACAGAAAACACATATAAATAATTAAAAAACGACCTGTCCATAGGTTCACACTTTATTAATCTCAGTATTTTACATGTGAAAGCATAGGAATTAATGGGAGTTTGAGGCCTATCTGTTCTATATAATGTGTTTCAAGAATGCCACGCCTACTCACAAAAGAAAAGTAATATAATGAAAATAATGATAATGCAATAATGATAATGATACTAATAGCAGTGCAAATAATATATAAAGATTTGATGCGCACTCTATTGGCAGTGGAATAAAAACCCAGCTCTGGGAAATGGGTAAAGCAAGAGAGTCTGATGAGGGAGTCTTTGATTCAAACTTGGAATATCTCTCAGATAAATTATAACAAATGCATATGATAACTAAATTTGCAGAATGAGTCCACAATAATTTCAACCAAGGACTCATTACTGGAGAACAAAGGATACCAATTATGGGAAAATTGAACCTTGCACTCTATTTATAGGGACTTATTTAAAGTGAAGGCTTGATTTGGTTAAGGGGAAGAAACTGAGCATGCTGGCATAATGAGATGGTGGAAAGCATGTTTTTAGTGAAAGATTACTAAGAAACTTTCTCAAAAAAGCATGGATTTGAGATTTGAATCAGAAATAAGACTTGGTTGTCTGCTGAGCAGCATGGTCATTGGTGATAATGGGCCTCAAAGCTTTGGCTGTATATTGACCATTTCTTGGAAAATAAAAAATGAAAAGGAGATAAGAAAAGGAGAAGATGAATAAGGAAGTGAAGTAGGAGAAGGGGGAAACAAGGAAAGAAAGAAAGAATGAGAAAGAAAGGCAGGGGTCTCTGAAGTTGAGATATGTGGCAAATGGCTTCATACACTATTCTCTGTCCACTGTAGGAGTCAGTGGGAGGATGTGATGGTCCAGGCTGTCATTGCCATGAGAGGGATATGCAGTATCAATAGAACAAATTATATGCTGTATTATCAAATATTAGTTTCAATTAAATGTGTAATTTCATAAATGGCATTATTATGAAAAATAGTTTTTCAATCTTTACAAAGTATTGCAACAAGTACTTGTTAAGTTCCAATATAAGTCACAGCATTTAAACCTACAATTAACAAGTGTTGCAAACATCATTAAAAATGCCCCAAATCTATCTATTTGCCAAAATTCTTGCATTTTGAGATGAGCACATATAATTATTAGTATGCCACACTAGGGCTATGGTAGGCATATCTTATCCTGTTAAATAAACCATGATTAATTTATGAAATGATTACAGTTATAATCTTCTTTGTCTGAGAAACAGACCAAATTTTGATTTTATAAAAAAATTTCTCATTTACTCAATGAATAGAAAAGTTTCACATAAATTCTATCTTCTGGGTTTTTAATTTAAAAAAGTAATCTTTGTATGTTAGCAATGTAATATAGAAAACAATCCCTGTTATTTATAACTGGCAAACTTATCTCTGCTTGCAAAATTTGGATGATTCTGTGGAAAAAAAAGTACTCTATGTGAGTATTTCCATGAGAAATACAGTTGTATTTCCTGATTGAGTGAAATATTGAAGTGTTAAATAATGAGGTCAAACGTATGTCCATTAAATTGTATGAAGTGTATGTTCTCAATGCTGTCTTTTTCTCTTATTGCTATATAATATGTTTGCTTTATTTTGCTCCTATTTTGTATGGTCTCCATTATTTCACACACACACACACACACACACACACACACACACACACACACACACACACAAACACAGACACACACCAAAAATTTGATGTTTTGTATAGTACCAATTAGATTTAATTTTATTTTTTATTTTTTCCAACTTTTTTATTTGAATTAGATCAGGATTGTTTTACATGACATTCCCAGTTCCCTTCTTCACCCACTCATCGTCCCCTAATCCCCGCAACTAAAACCTTATCTGTCACATATCTTTTCCGCACCCCCTAGATGGTGAGGCCTTCCCTAGTGTATCATCAGAGTCTTTCGTTTCTTTTGGGGTAGGGCCTAGGCCCACCCCCATGTGTCTTTGCTCAGGCAGTATTCCTCTATATGGGCTGGGCTCCGAAAGTCCACACCTATGCTAGGAATACATACTGGGCTTCAACAGGAGGTCCCAGGGATTTCTGAGGTTTCCTCACAGAGACCCATGTTCCTTGGGTCTGGATCAGTCCCATGCTGGTATTCCAGCTATCAGACTGGGGAGCAAGAGTTCCCGAATGTTCAGGACTGCTGTTCCTTTGTGTTTCACCAGTGTGGTCTGGACCTCTGTGCTCTTCTCTGGTCCTTCTCTGCATCTGGGTTCCAGTTCAGATTGGTGATTAGTTATTGGTGTCTGCTTCTACTTCCACCAGCTGCTGGATGAAGTCATATAAGTCAGTCATCAATCTCATAATCAGGGGAGGGCATTTAAGATAGCCTCTTCACCATTGTTGAGATAATTAGCTGGTGTCATCTTTGTAGATCTCCAGACATTTCCCTAGTGCCTGATTTCTCTGTAAAGCAAAAATGTCTCCCTCTATTATAATATCTCCATTCTTGTTATAGTGTATTGTTCCCCTGATTCATATTTTTCTGCTCCCTCATGTCCTAGGAATCCCTCTTCCTCTCCCCTTCTCATTCTCCTAGCTCCCTCCCCTCTCTTCCCGTGCTCCCAATTTGCTCAGCAGGTCATGAACCTCTCCCCTTCTCCAGGGGACCATGTATATCTCTTATAGGGTCCTCCTTGTTTATTAGCTTCTTTGGCAGGAAACACTTTTACCAACTAAAATATCCCCCAAAGCCCTTTCTTTCTGCAGGTTTATTCACTTTTTGACCACTGGAATGGTGCCATCCCAGTTGATCATAAATATTCTCTATACACCTTTCCTGAAAATATGTTCATAAACAGGCATATCAATGTGTGTCCTAGGTAAATCCAATGACAATGAAATTTACAGTGGACATAAAATATAACATTGCATTTTTCAATTTGTATCATTTATTACTTTTCTGTTTCACAGTATTAAATTTAATGTATATGTGTGTTTCTCTGAATAGGTGTGTGCACTGGAATTAAGTGCCTGCTGAGTTCAGAAGAGGGCATGAGATATTCTTGAATTTGATGTACAGTAAATTTACTAAACAGATTAAAATAGAGCTTTAGCAATTATGAGTTATTTTTCTCAAAATCTGTTTAGATATTTTTGTGTGCATGCCTGCTTGGATTTTTAAATATTTTTTTATCTATGCCTGAATTTATCTGTATTCCTACATTCTCATCCTTACTTATAACATTTAGATATTTAGGTAATGATTTTTGTGTAGCTAATGTATGGAAGAATTTTTTCATACCTCTCTTATCCTCTCTCCCTTGTTCCTCTCTTTTCCAAGCACATGGTACTTCTGCCATTTTTCTTCATGAGGAGAACAAGAGCCCATTGATAATACTAGTGGGGGATCTCTATTAGTATTCAGAATCAGATTAACACTCTAGTTTTCCTAGCTGTTGCATAATGTAGACAAACACTGTTTGTTTCCTCATAGTGAAAATTAGCAAGTACACAAACTTCTATGCAAGGAAAAAATTATGTTTTTAAAAAAGAAAATAGGTAGAATATCATTTGCACACATTTAATTGGATTATTGCACTCAATTTTTCCCATTAATCCTGAAATATATGACTCATTTTTTATTTTATTTCATTTTATTCCAACTTATTCAAATACCCTGTGAGAACTGTCATGGTCCATGTTTAGAAAGATTTGAAGAAATAATCATTAATATCAAGTCACTCTTCCTGGGATTAAGGTGTATTATCACAAGTAGAATAATCATTATCATAGGGCCAACTTGTACTTTATGATAGTTATTGGCTTCAAAAGTGTCATGATATGGTCAGAGTGCTTACAATCCTCCTGCCTCTGCCTCCCAAATGCTAGGATTAAAGGCATGCACCTCCAACACCTGGCAAGTTGGTCTTAAGAGCAGTATTTGTAATATTAAGGACCAGGGGGGAAAAAACAAGTTATCCCTCAACTGAAGAATGAACAAAGAAAATTTGTTACAATGAATCAATTAACAACTACTCAGTAGAAAAAGAAACAATGAAATAATTAGGTGGAACTAGAAGAAACCAGCCTGAGTGAGTTTACTCCTACAAGGAAAGAAAACATGTTATTTATTCAATAATATATGGATATTAGACTTATAACTAGCCTACCATCCACAGCTCCAGAGAAGCTAAGAACATGTATGACCATAAGAGAGACATACATGGTTCCTCAGAGTAGTGGAAAGGCACAAGATCTCCTGAATAATTTTGGAGCATGGTGAAGGAAAAGTAGGTAGGAGAAAGAGGAGTGGAGTAGAAGAGGGAATAGGAGAACATGAGGGATCAGGAAGATTGATTAGGGTGAAGAATATATGAGAGCAAGAAAAGAGATACCTTAATAGAGGCATAAATTATAGGTTTAAAGAAAATATGGTACTAGGCAAATGTCCAGGAATCCACAAAGATAATCCCAGATAACAATCTAAGCAATAGTGGATGGGATACAGTAAATGCACCTCCCCTATAATGTGATTGATGACTACCTTATAAGCCATCCTAGAGCCTTCATCCAGTAGCTGATGGAAGCAGATGAATACCGGCAAAGTAAACCATGACCTGAACTCCTGGAATCCAGTTATAGAAAGGGAAGAAAGATGAGCAAATGGGTCAATACCAGGCTAGAGCGACCCACAGAAATAGCTGACCTGACAAAGTGGGAGATTTTGTACACAATTATTACAACTGGGGAACCATAATGTTTCTCTTGTCCATTTGACTGGATAATTATCTCCAATCTTTTAGTATGAAGTAGTTACTCTCTTTAAGGTAGAGCTGTGTCTCATGTTTGCATCATAAGGAGTGATACTTTTTTCAATGATGTACAATCTATTAGCCTTTGTATTTTTATAAGATGTCTACTGATATTAAGATCTATTAATGACCTGTGATTTTTATTTTTTCTTTTTATCTATTTATTTTTATTCTAATACCATCCCTCTTCTCCTCCTGAAACCCCCTCTTCCCCCTATACTCTAGTATGTTCTTTGGAGCTGGTGAGTCCTGCCCTAGGAAATACACTAAATTATCTGACCAATTATCTAGTTGAGGCAGAAACAAGGAAACTCTGTAGCCACCGTAGCACTGTGTCTAAAATGACCAATGTATCTATCCATATAGAATGTGTTCCATCAAGTCAGTTTGTGCATTAAACTTAGAACTTGTACCCACAGGCAGTGACCATATATTGTCTGACAATCACCATTTTTACCTGTATTAATGGAGTGGAGTTCAGTCCTAAGTTGATTCCCTCCTTTTCAGACCAGTGCCAATGATCTCTCACTAGCTTGGGCCAGCTGATTCTCTGTGTCTCCTCATCATGCTCTTGACTCCATTGTTCATAATATTTCTCCCTCATTAGAATTAACTTCCCGAGCTCAGTGAATTTGTTAATGTGGGTTTCTGCATCTCCTTCCATCTATTTCTGCAAGAGAGTTGTAGCTTGTCCAGAGTTTTGGCTTGTAGGCTAGTTATTTTTGCTATTACTGGTGGGTACATATCATATTTTTGGTTCTTGGATACTTCACTCTTGATGGATCTTTCTAGTTCTGTGCATTTGCCTTCAAGTTTTGGGATGTCATTTCTTTCTTATTGCTGATTAGTATCCCACTGTGTAAATGTAACATATTTTCTTCATCCATTCAGCAGTTGAAGGGCATGAAGTTGGTTTCCAAGATCTGGCTACTATGAATAATGTTGCTATGAACATAGTTGAGCAACTGAACTTGTGGTGTAATTGAGCATCCTTTGGGTATATGACTTCTGATATATGTGTGGTTTTCTGAAGCTGTATAAGGAACCTTTGAGATAGAGGAAGCAACAAATGCTTATAGCTTACAGATATACTTATTGCAAAGCAGAAGGCAAAGGAAAATGTAATGTGAGGTCATGATTGAGTGGGATTGTCTTAATTTGTGGATATGGTGTCATAACTTAATATCATTATTTTTCATGGGAATCCCATTGGGACTCTTTCTCTCCATAACAAAGGAAGAAAAATTAGAGGAAACCTGAGAACCACTTGTTTCATAGGGTAATTGCCTATCTAATACGTGTGTCCTGTACAGCCTTTAATAGTCACAAGGTGGTAGGTAATTACAGTCAGGCAATGGACAACGCCATGAACAATATAGGCTTCTATCTAGCACAATTACTCAATCAATGGCAAATAATGTCACTGAATACAGTCTGAGTGAAAGGTGGGAATAAAGGTGTGTGCCACCAATACCCGGCTGATATCCTTTCTTTTTTTTTGTAATTAATTTTTATTATTTCAAATTAGGAACAAGCTTGCTTCCATGTCAATCCCTTCTCATACCCATTCCCCCCAAACTTCCTCAAACCCTAACCCCCAACCCCCTACATGCCTCACCACCCAATCCACCCTCTACACACCAGGCAGGGTAGGGCCCTCGACGGGGCTCCTCAAAGTCTACCACATCTTCCTGGGTTGGGCCTAGGCCCTCCTCCATGAGTCCAGGCCAAGAGTGCATTATGATATCCTCTTTCTTAAGAAGTAGACGTGGAGTCATAAAATAAGACTTGGAAATGTCCATCAAGAGTTGAGTTTTCCATTGTTACATTCATTGTGTAAGATTTCAAGCTATTTCTTTTTTTCTGAATTATTTTTTATTTGAATTAGAAACAAGATTGTTTTACATGTCAATCCTAGTTCCCACTCCCTCCCTTCCTCCCCTACTATCCCCCACCTAACACCCAACCTATCACATATCTTTCTGCTCCCCAGAGAGAGTGAGATCTACCACAGGGGGTCATAAATGTGTATAATATACTTTGGGATAGGGCCTAGGCCCAAGCCTGTGTGTCTTTGCTGAGAGAGTATCCATCTGTTTGGATTGGGCTCCCTAGTTCCACTCATATGCTAGGGATAAGTACTGAACTGCTACAGGATGTCCTGTATATTTCTGAGGTTTCCTCAATGAAACCCGTGTTCCTGTGGTCTGGATCAGTCCCATGCTGGTATCCCAGCTATCAATCTAAGGTCCAAGAGCCCCCAAATATTCAGGTCATCTGTTTCTGTGGGTTTCACCAGCTTGGTCTGGACCACTTTGCCCATCACTCATTCTTCTCTGCAACTGGATTCCAGTTCAGTTCAGTGATTAGTTGTGGGTGTCTGCTTCTACTTCCACCAGCTGCTGGATGAAGGCTATAGAATAGCATATAAGACAGTCATCAATCTCATTATCAAGGGAGGGCATTTAAGGTAGTGTCTTCTCTGTTGCTTAGATTGTTATTTGGAGTCACCTTTTATATCTCCAGAACTTTCCCTAGTGCCTCATTTCTCTGTAATACTAAATTGTCTCCCTCTATTATGGTATCTCCTTTTATGTTTTCTTCTAATCTTCCTCAGACTCCATGTTTCTTTTCCCTCATGTCCTCCTCACCCCTCCTCTTCTCCCTTTCACATTCTGCTGACTCCATTCCCCCACCTCCCTTGCTCTGAATTTGCTCAGGAGATTCAAGCTCTTTCTTAATTTTACATGTTATTTTATTTTATTTTTATTTTTTTGAGACAGGGTTTCTCTGTGGCTTTGGAGACTGTTCCGGAACTAGCTCTTGTAGACCAGGCTGGTCTCAAACTTAAAGAGATCCAACTGCCTCTCCCTCTCAAATGCTGGGGATAATGGCATGTGCCGCCAACTCCCAGCTTCAAGCTATATCTTAAACTGGATTAAGATTCATGTGGAAAGTTCTTTTCTCTAATGATTTATCTGTCCTACTTAATCTATTTGAAAGATTATACAAGTCTATATTAGTGTCTATTTTCTGTAGACATCGTCAAGGTTCTTTCTTCTATTGAATTCAAGGATATTTAAAGTTAGAGGCCCTGTTGGACTCTGTAACTTCCCAAGGTGTACAGGGAACTAGAGTACTTGAATGATAAATATTAAAAGTCACAATCTCACATTTCAGCAAGAAGCAAAATGCATTATTCCGGAAATCTACATATAGTGTCTGGGTAAGTTGGGAACTTTCCAGGAGTTTCTTCATGCTTGGTGGAAAACAGAGAAACCAGAACTCTAAAGAGAGATTCGAATTTTATGGCGTTCCCCTCAGGTTTCCTACCTATTCATTGGCTCTTTATGTCAAAGGATGACCCATGTCCAGGCGATACAACATATCCTGGCTACTCTTTCACTACCATTAAATTTGAAGAGATAATTTTGATTTTCTTAGAGTTTGCTGTGTTATTTCATTGTTGAGATTTTGATGTGATTGTCATTTCTGCTTGATATGGAGACTCCCAAACATCCCATTTATGCTGTGTCTTTTCCAGTTACATATAACTTTAAAATTTTGAAAACTCAAAAAATGATAAAATATGCAACACTATCTGTGACAAAGTGCTTAAAGGCAAACCCAGGATGATTCAACCCTACAGAATTTTCTAGAAGAAAAATGGTCTTGTTGAGCATGAGAGATATGGTCTTCTTAGTGGAATAAGACAATTTCTTGTGTTATATAAACCTTTGTTAGATTAAATTATAAAATACTAAAATTTCATTGTATGTTTGAAGACTGTCACTTATGTTATGTTTTTCTTTAGCATATTCATGACCCCTTTACCATTAGTTATTGCTAAATAATCTAAATTACATTAATTAGAATGTACACTACTGAAATCATAATCATTACCTTCTCAGGTTTTGGTTCTAGTTTCATTTATTTTACCCTTATTAGCTTCTTCTTTCCTACCTGTCTTTTCACTATCATTTTATATCCTTTATTTTTTAATATTTTTCCATGCCCTTATTCATTTTAATTTTCTTTATATATATTAATTTCTTTTTATTTTTATTTTATTTTTAGTTAATACTCCTTTCTTTCCTTCTTTCCCCATCCTTTCTTTTATTTTTCTATTCAGAAACACCCTTTTAAAAAAAAACTGAAGATCTTGCTCACAAACCGCTTCCTGTCAAATATATTACTTCAAATGAATTGTACACTCATTTTGATTAGAAAACAATATGAACTTTGAAGATTTGTTTGCATATAAGCAACTAGTTTTTCTAGTGGATATGTAGAATTAAGAAGGATAAAACAGTGTATTATCATAGTGAGAACATTAGTAGGAGAGATATCCATGATGCAATGAAAGATTGTTGAAACCCATGAAATAGGAAGAGTTTCTTTTGAAAGTTTCCACTGAATTTTTGGCTTATCTAGCTAGAAAACATGTAACATGAAATATTTGAAATCATTTACACTTTGATGGAATGTTTCTGTCATGCATAAAATCCCTATGCATTGCCAGGTCAAAATTTGCAAAGTCTGGCATCCATCATTTTCCATATTATGGAGCCTAGTATTTTCATATACTCTCTGATCACAAGCAGAATAATATGTAGCACATGGATAGCTAATGCTTTAAGATATTGTTTCTATAAATAAATTCAAGCAAAGGGCAAGGAGGGAGAAATCCATCTACACTTCAAAAAATTCAGAAAACATACGAAAATCCTGCTTACATATTAAAATCTAGGATGCCATATCCAGTATTAGAGCTAAACATGTTCAAAGAAGAAACAATCAAATCACTTGTACAAGCCATATACATAGACAAATTAAAATCAATCTGAGATTAACACAGGTTATAGTCCAATGATCAGAAAAGATAAAAACTACCATTCTCTGGAGAGATACCTATTTTTAGTGAGAACAGGTAAGACTGTTGTCTCAAAATGTAGAGATAAATAATCTTTTCAGATATTTGTCATGCAAAAATCTCCTGTTGAGACCTCCAAGCTTGTCCACATGATTCAAGGACATTGTTAACAACAAAAGTTTCATAAACTAGTTTCTATAGAAAGAATATAAAATGTCTTCTGCCAAAGAGTGTGCACTATTATTTCAGGTAACACACCCAAAAATCTCAAAATTAATTCACTTAGGGAATGGAAACTTCTTCTTGTGTAATATAATTTATTCCCCAAACAAATCTATTAGAAATCTCAAGAAAAGTGTCATTTCTTGGTGCTTAACCATGGAATATATGTGATCATGAGTGTCAATTTTGTACCTGACATTCACTGTTACCTATGTTTGCCTCTTTCCCAAGGCCTATGAAACTGTCCAAGCATGCTGGAGTTCTTTGAAATGATATCATGAGTCCAGGAAGCCACATGAACCTGAAATACAGGGTAATAATTGGATATTTTACTCTCCCCAAAGGAATATCTATTTTATATCCTTGGACATCAACATGCATTGATGTGAGTTTTCTATCATTAAAGCCTATGGTGGTTTAAAGACAATGGACCACAGTGAAAAGCACGTATTCCAGGGCAGGTATGAATAACTCAAAAAACATTTAACAAGGGAAAGCAGAAAACACAGCTCTCAGTTCAATTGGTGGGCAGATTTAGCAGGAAAGCCAATTATAACTAGCCAGGATTCTCTATGAGTCAATGTACAAGGGAGGAACTTTTCTGTTTCCCAGCTACACAGAGTCACATTGAGAGTCCTGTGATGTTTCTGGTCTCTCTAGAAGCTCTCCTTCCTGGGATCTCAAATATCCGGGTTATTCTGGCCTCTACTCTTGAAATGAGTACAAACACTGTTGTTGTGAAAAGATAGTTTTGTATACCTTTTAGATTAGTATGTGATTATAATATTCCTCCATCTCTTTGAGTGAAAAAATCCCCAATTTTAGCTCTGAATATTCTTTCCAATATTATGAAATTTATGAATATGTCATCCTTATAAAAATCTATAAAGTTATTTATATTTGCATTTCTCTGATGGCTAAGGATGTCGAGCACTTTTTATGTGTCTTTAAGTCACTTTAGATTCCTCTATTGAGAATTCTCTATTTACCACTGTATGCCACTTTTAAACTAAATTATTTGGTCTTCTGGAAAGTAGCTTCTTGAGTTCTTAGTAAATTATGGAGATCAGACATGTCTGCTGTGGGGTCGGTGGATATTTTTTTTCCCATTCTGTCATGTACCATTTTGTATTGCTGACTGTATCCTTTCCATTACAGAAGCTTCTGGTTTTTGAGGGGGAAGAATAGAGGAGAGCAAAATAATAGATGCCATCAGATAGGGAGCCATCTAGACAACATCTATGGTGCAACTTTTTGTCACCATACAATGGAGTTGATTCTCCAAATGAGCCTATGAAAAAAGGTTTGGGCATTTCCAAACCTAAGCCACTATAGGTTTAAAGAAAACTTAAGCACTAGGGAAATGTCTGGAGATCTACAAGGATGACACCAAGTAACCATCTAAGCAACAGTGAAGAGGCTCAGGATGGAATTTGGGAGCTCATTTCACATAGAGGGATACTCCCTAAGGCTAGACTGTGGGTGAGAGCCTAAGCCCTATCCCTAAGGATATGACAGACTCTTAAGACCCCCCATGGAAGATCTCAATGTCCCAGGGGGGTATAAATGATATGGCATAGGTAAGGCATTAGTAGGGTGTAGGGGAAGAGGGGCAGTAGAGGGACCTTGGATTGACATATAAAAATTATTGTTTCTAATTTAAATTAAAAAATGGAGAAAAACTTAAAAAGTACAACTACTAATTTTCCAAAATGTATGAGTGAAACACCCAGAAGCCTTAAACTTTCCCAAAAAGTAAAAGAGACTTAGATTTGCTCCATTTTGGGAACTGCAACATATGGGATACATCTAAGTGTTCATAAATCAACAGGAATGGTATAATGATACATTTATTACATGTGTACTAGACTGAAGCCATAGTAGATTACTGTGGGGCAGCAGATGTAAAAATAATTAAAGCCCGAGAGGCACTTTTGACTTTTGCCTAAGTCCAGGAGGATAAATTATGATGTCCTGAGTGGGTGTGTTTTGTTTACTATTTGAAGATGTAATAGATTGTGACACACAGATAACAAGTGTTTTCTGGCAAATGTGACAGTAATCTCTCTGGCCATATCATGGGTGCAAGAAACAGGGAGCAACTGTGATGCAGTTTTGCACTTGGGGATTTTAATTTCCTAATGTATGTGCCATTGTGCAACTTTTTGTCACCATACAATGGAGTTGATTCTCCAAATGAGCCTATGAAAAAAAGTTTGGGCATTTCCAAGCAACTGGAACTGTTGACCAACATAAGGGTACCTTATCTCTCTAAATATAGTCCATGAAGTTCCTGCAGCAAGTCTTTTATTAATAGATTTTCTCTTCCATAGGAAGTAAAACCATGTTGTGTCTTTTCTATTTAGTTCTGTACCCCACTTTTTACTTGGATTATTTGTTTTGTGGTAATAGGTTTCTTCTGGTCTTTATATTTTAGAAATTAGCCTTTGGCTAGATATGGGATTGGTGAATCTCTTCTCCCATTCTGTGAGCTGGCTGCCTTATATGGTTGACTATGTCTTTTGCCTTACAAAATATTCTCAATTTTAGGAAGACCCATTACTGAGTTGTTGTTCTGAGTATCTGTGCTCCTGTTATTATCAGGAAGTGTCTGCTGCACAAATTAATTCAAAGCTACCTCCCAGTTACTCTGTTAAGATTTTCAGTGTGTCTGGATTTTTATTGAAGTCTTTGATACATTGGATGTTTTGTTTGGCCAATAGAGGAATCTAAAATGTCTAAAAGACACTAAAGATCCATAGACATCATGGAAATGTAAATTGTAACAAACCTGAGATATCATCTTACACCTGCCAGAATGGCTATATAAAATACATCATGGAGAGTTTATGCTGGAGATTTGTAGAGAAAGGCAAATGCTTCTCTGTTTGTGCTGTGAGTGAAAATTGCACAAACTTTTTAGCTGTCAGTATGGAAGTTTTTCTGCAAATTGGGTATTAATCTATTTCAACATCCAGCGATTCCACACTTTGGAATATAACCAAATGTTGTAAAATCATACATCATGGACCTCTGTACAGCTGTGTCCATAACAGCAGTAATTATAATAGCAAGAACCTGGAGACAACCAAGATGTCCTTAAAGAATGGATAGAGAAAATGTGATGCAATTAATCAAATGGAGAAAAATGAAACAGATGGATGGAACTAAAAGAATCCATACTGCATTAGGTAACACATACATAGAAAGACAAACATGTTACATACTCACTAATGCATGGATATTAGACATAGAGAAAATGAAAACTAGCCTAATTTCACAACTTCAGAGAAGCTATGTATAAGTAGGACCCTAAGAGATACATACATAGTTCCTCAGAGTGAGGGAAAGGCTCAAGATGTCCTGAAGACTTTGGGATATGGACTAGGTGGAGGTAGGGAGGAGAAAGTGGTGGGGAGAAGAGAATGGGAAAGGAGACCATAAGGGATCAGGAAGATTGATTAGGTATAAGAATAGATGAGAGAATGAAAGGAGATACCTTAATAGAAGCATAAATTTAGGATTTAAAGAGAAATATGGAACTAAGCAAATATCAAGGGATCCAAAGGGATAATCCCAGATAACAATGTAAACAATAGTGGAGAGGCTACCTTAAATGCAATTCCCCTAAATGCGATTGATGACTACTTTATAAGCCATGCTAGAGCATTCATCCAGTAGATGATGGAAGTAGATGAATACAGGCAAAGGTAAACAATGACCTGACCTCCTGGAATACAATTACAGAAAGGAAGGAATGATGAGCAAATGGCTCATTACCAGGTTGGAGAAACCCACAGAAACAGCTGACCTGACCAAAGCGGAGCACACAGACTCCATTCAGAGAAATGGTGATGAATCATAGTGGCAAATTAGTCCTTCTTAATGTTTGGGTCTCTTGAGAGATGTGGGCAATCTATTGACCTATGGCAGAGTAACCAGTATTTATTTTTAAAACACAAAAGTATTTTTGGAGTCATTTCCCTATGGAAGCCTACTTTGTCATTCAAGATACTCTGTAGATTGCTGAGACCTTGCCCCAAAGGATGTGACAGACTTTAATAATCCCCCATGAAAGGTCTTACCATCTCTGTGGAGAGGTTGGGGGGATGGGATTAGCGGTTTTGGGGGCCATGTGAGTAGGAAGGGAGAAGAAATGGGATTATTATGTAAAATAAGATTGTTTATAATTTAAATAAAATTTATAAAAATGGAAAGAAATGAAAAACAAATTTAGACAGATAAGGTGATTTTGGTGTGTTATGTCCTTTTGAATATTTGTTTCTCATTGTGGTTGATGAACTAAACATTGGTAGGAATATAGACGTGCTACCAGACCAGGAGAAGGCTGTGTAGAAAAAGGGACATAGAGTCTGAGAAGAGATGCCATGTTGCTGAAGGAGTAACATACCAGAGGAAAAACTGAAAGTAAACTGGGCAATGTAAGTTGAGGTTCTTGATACCTTTGACAGAAATTTGTCAGGGTAAGTTATAAAGTCGAGGAAGACCAATGTACTGCACCATATTCCAACAGAACGTTAAGGTTATAATTGATTCATCTTCCAAATGTTCAATACTTGTAGGACACTAGTCTCAGAATTTCTTCTATGAAGACATTTACATTTGAAGTGTTGTTGAAGTTCCTGTGTGTTAGAAGGGTTGTTGAATAGGAACTTGGTCAGTGGAAGTAAGTCTGAAGTATCTTCATGAAAAGCATGAAATTATGGACTTACCTTGCTGTGCAAGATAATGAAAGGAATATGTGTAATGTCACTTGAAAGAAAGGGAAAGAAGTGAGAGCAACTTTTAGAAGGTGTTATACTTTAAGCCCCAGGCTTTGAGGACCATCGTTTTCTGTGACACTCTTGGTAGAGTGTTGTGACTCAGCATGTCTCAGCCTTAGTCCATGAGGTTCTACTTGAGTGGGGGGGGTGTGTACCTGGAAGCTCCAAGCAACCCAATGGCAAAAAAGACCAAACACAGGCATCTTGTCATCTTCAGAGAGCTCTCAGTTCCATATTGTGGAACTAGAGTCATTTCTTTACTAGCTGTCTTTTCTGATGTTTCTTAACCATCCTGCTAATACCACGAGGCAAACATTTCTCTCTTTGTTCTTCTCTCTGCTCTGGCCACTCACCTCTTCACTCCTAACCTTCTCTCCTCACAAGTTACTCACACCTCAGATCTCTCTGCCCAGGTGTAGGCCTAGTCAGATGCTTAGGTGCATAGATATGCAAATAAGGAGGCATATTTCCTTGAGGCCATGGTAAACAAAAGTACCCTTGCTGACATTAACAATATTATAATGGGCCAGAGCTTTCTAGTGCTCCATATTTAGTGAGACCCAAGGCTTAATCTCAAAATATTCCATTGCGGAAACACTTTGTTCCCCCACAGTAGAGCAAGTGTATTAAGGCTCAAATTGTGCTTACAGATAAGCAAGTGGTTCCTTAAATTAAGAAGACAAAATTGTCATGATCATTTCATAAAAAGAGCAAATCATGAGATCCACTATATTCAAAGTAAAAATATGCCATCTGGGTGTTCAAATGGAGAAATGGGGGTCTTTCACTAAGGGCCAATTTTCAACATTATTAATGGGGCAGATAGTGAGATCATTTTTAATAAAGGAAACCTAATGCCAAGTATATGTCAAAATTAGTTGTCAAAATTGTCATTGATGAAGGACATACATTTCAGGTAAGGAGGAAAACTACTATCAAATTAGGAAAAGGTTGAATTTCTTCCTGTGAAGTCTACAGTAGAGAAGGGTCCCAACTCTGCTTCCTCATCTAACATTTCTCCACACATTAGGATATCCATGACATTTGGGAAATTTGGAAGACAATAAGTATCAACTTTAGTGTTTTTGAATAGCTGGTGCTCCTGTGTCATCCATATTGGCTCCTTAGTTTTGTGGTCAACTACCCAGTTCAGAGTATAAATGAAAACTGCAATATTTCTTGTTACTGGATTGCTGGCAGTAGCCTCCCATACCTGATATGCTCACTATGATTGGTGTCTGTGAACTCTAACTAGAGTGGATTCTAGTGAGGAGAACTTACAATTAGGATGTGCATTTACCATACAAAGAATGTCTGAAACTTACCTCTTGAGTCTGTAGATATTGGAGTAAACTACACTATAGCATACATAAAATACTCTTGAAAAAATTCTCATTAGGGAACTGTGTAAGGCAGAGTAGAAGAAATCATAGTATTAGGCTAACATGTAGAGTTACAAAGAGTTGCAAGCCAAATTTTAATCTGAGAAGGAAAAGGGAGTTATTTGCTTCAGCATATTGCATAGCCAAATACATTACATCTCCTTCTGTACGTCCAAATCTTTCCAATTTGTAAGATTCTTATCTGTTGGGAGCTGCAGAGTACCGCGCCCAAAAGATGGCGCCGGTTTCCACCTTCCGTCAGCCTGACGGCGAGTGCTCTCTGTGGTAAACAACTCCTAATTTGGTAAAGGTCATGTATCCTCTTAATTCTGCTTGGAAACAACCTATCCTGGTGCACCACATGGGGTAGGTGATTGGTAGATGTAGACTATATCATGCCCCATCTTCCTCTACCCAGGGCTGCCTTTCACTGTAAAGCAAGGTTCCTGAATACAACTGTGTGAAGAAGATTCCTCGGTGTTGCATTGTTCTTGCTGGTCAAGGGTGGACTCGACAAGAGGTGGCCTGTATGAGGAATCAGAACTTCTCACAGTCGGGGTGGCTCCAAGGTTCCCAAGGTGAGTGGGACAATAAGGTCTCAGGTAAAGGAGCAACAAGGCCCTCCAGAAAGAGGCAATAAGGTCTCCAATAAGGAGCAATAAAAGCCCTCAGCAAAGAGGCAATAAAGTCTTTGTAGAGGAGCAAGACTGTTCACAGCAAAAGTGAACCGAAAGTAAGACACCTGGCTCCTGTTTTAACTTTCAGAGTAAGAGTAAGTGAATGGACCCCACTATTATAGTGGTGAATTGGCTGCTCTTTAACATTGCAGTGTGTGATTTTGTTTTCTCGTGGTGTTATCCAACATGCACACCTTTGGAGCACACAAACTAACACAAAAGCACAATGGAATCATCACAATCACATCCAATTTTTCTGGCTCTTTAAGAGCTGCTTCATTCTAAAACTTTAAGGTTAACTAAAGCCACGTTGCAGAGATTCCTGAATGAATACTACTCCATTGCACCCTGGTTTTCTGCCTCAGGCAATCTCTCAGTGGCTAGTTGGGATAAGTTAGGGAAAGACCTGGATTTTGCCTGGGAACAAGGAACATTGAAGCCGTGTGTTCGGCTAGTGTTTTGGCCAGTACGCATCTGTCTAGAGGACCCAGAGGGTAATTAGAAAGCTATAGTGAATGGACAAGCTGCCCTTGAAATGCTTCAAGATAAAGATCAGAACAGTTAGAAAGAGAGAGAGGAAAGGAAAAACGGAAAGGGAGTAAGAAGCAAGTCTTCTAGGAGAGTTGAGGAAGGAGTTAAAAGAACCAGGAGAGGATTCAGAATCAGAGGAGGATACATGTGAGGATGAGGACCTCATGGAGGATGAGGAGGGAGAGATTATTGAGCTCATGGAAAAACATTCCTTAAAAGTATCAGAAAAACAGCGCCCTAAAATGGCAACTGTAAAGCAAGGTCACTGCCCTATCGCTCTTCCACCCTACTGCTCGAAAGAGGAAGTAGGAGCTCCTGGTTGCTCCATCTTCTGTCCGGAAGTGTGGCATACTGTTCGCACTGAGTTCCGGATTGCTCGACCAGTGGCTTATCCAGTTTTTACAGATGGTAGCCAACAGAGATATCAGAAGCTGATTGACTTTAAAATAGTCAAAGCTCTGGTAAAATAGTCAAAGTCGGTACACACCTATGGGGTGACGGCAGATTTTACAATTGCTCAGGTAGAAGCACTCACTGGCTTCTGTATGACACCTAGTGACTGGTTGAATTTGGTAAGAGCTTGTTTATCACCAGGACAATATTTGGATTGGAGAGCTTTCCAAATTGAGTTTGCCAATGATCAAAGTGCGGCTAACTGAGCGGCTGGTAATCCATACTGGGATGTGGGCATGCTTCTTGGTCAAGGACGTTTTGCACAGCAACAAACAGGATATCCTCCTCAAGTGTATGATCAGATTAACCAAATAGCCATTAGGTCTTGGCGGTCTCTGCCCAACAAAGGTGAGGTCAGTGGAAATCTTACAAAGATATTACTAGGTCCCATGGAACCTTTTTCAGACTTTGTGGCAAGAATGGTAGAATCTGCAGGATGAGTGTTTGGGAATCCAGATGCTGCTATTCCTTTGATCAAACAGCTGATTTATGAACAATGTACAAAGGAGTGTAGGGCTGCAATAACTCCATATAAAGGTAAAGGCCTTGAAGTCTGGATGAATGTCTGTAGGGAATTAGGGGATCCATTGACCAATGCTGGCCTAGCAGCTGCTGTGATGCAATTAACTAAGAAAGGCAGAAGTTCAGGAGCTTGCTTTAAATGCGGCAAGCAAGGGCATTTGAGAAAGCAATGCCCAGAGGGAGGAATTAATATGTCAATAACTCTACCCAGCGCCCTAAGCAACCTGGCTTATGCCCTAGATGTAGAAAAGGAAATCATTGGGCTAAAGATTGTAGATCAGTAAAAGACATCAGTGGACAGTCTCTTGTTCAGGGGTATGGAGGAGCCCATCCAAAAAATGGACAATGAGGCCCAAGCCCCCAGGTCCCACAAATATATGGGGCCATGGAGGATCAGAACAAGAAACAGAGTCCCAAAACCTGGCCCTCTCTTCGACATCCGAGGAACTGAGGAGAGCCACTACAGGCTCCATGGGGCTGGACTTATGCTCCACCACCAGACTCGTATTAACTCCAAGAATGGGGGTCCAGCTCGTTGACACTGATTTTAAGGGATCCCTTGAGCCTGGCACAGTAGGCCTGCTGATAGGAAGATCATCTGCAGCATTGAAAGGTTTGGGAGTACATCCTGGAGTTATAGATCCTGATTACATGTGTGTAGTAAAGATCATGGTAGAATCTCCTAGAGGGATAATGCCATTTCTCCTGGAGACAGGATAGCACAGCTACTGCTTTTGCCAAATTTACATGACAAGTTTCCAGCTCAAACCAAATAGAGAGGAGAGGGAGGCTTTGTTTCCACTGGATCAAACTTAACTTTCCTAGCTTTATATCTTGAGCAACGTCCGACCCTTGAGTTAATAGTGAATGGTAAGAAAATCCTAGGCTTACTAGATTCTGGAGCTGATAAGAGCATCACAGCCACCAAAGATTGGCCTTCTGGCTGGCCTATACAGGTCTCTTCTCAGACTTTACAAGGTTTGGGCTATGCTAAGGCTCCTGATATGAGTGCTAGACAATTGCCTTGGAAAGATCAGGAAGGGCATTCAGGGACCATGCAGCCTTATGTGTTAGACTTACCAATTTCACTATGGGGAAGAAATTTGTCAAAGGATATGGGTTTTAACCTCACAAAAGAATACTCAGAAACATCTCAAGATATCATGAAACGAATGGGATACGTCCCAGGTCGAGGCATCGGAAAACATCTGCAGGGTCTAACTAGTCCTATTATTCCACAACCAAGACCAAAGAATCTAGGTCTGGGTTTTTCCTAGGGGCCACTGAGGGAGGTATTCCTATTACCTGGATAACAGAGGAGGCAGTGTGAGTTCCTCAGTGTCCAGTTTCCTCTGAAAAACTGGAGGTTGCTAGGACTCCAGTGCAGGAACAGCTGGATCTGGCGCATATAAAATACTCCGTATCTCCATGGAATGCTCCTATTTTTGTCAAAATAGGTAAATTTTGACAAAATCTGGTAAATGGATATCGCTTCATGATCTTAGAGCTATTAATCAGCAAATGCAAATTATGGGCCCTGTACAACGCGGTCTTCCACTTTTAACTTCTTTACCTGCATCATGGCCTATCATCTCTACAGATATTAAAGATTGTTTCTTTTCCATACCTTTGTGTGCCTAGGATTCAGGGCATTTTGCATTTATGCTGCCCTCTTGTAATCATGAACAACCTGATCTAAGATATGAATGGATAGTGTTGCCACAGAGGATGTCCAATAGTCCTACTATGTGTGAGTTGTTTGTGGCAGAAGCCATTGCTCCTAAAGAGTGGACTATCCAAAGATTAGATGTGTTCATTATAAGGATGATATTTTATTGGCTGCCAAAGATGATAAAATGCTCAATAAGGCATATACAATATTGGTAAAATTGCTTGAGATGCATAATTTAGTCATAGCCTCAGAAAAGGTACAAAAGGACACTGTTGTTAACTATCTAGGGGCTAAGATTCTCCCTCATACAATTATTCCACAAAAGATAGTGATTAGAAAAGATAATTTAAAAACTCCTAATGATTTTCAGAAGTTGTTGGGAGATGTAAATTGGATAAGGAGTTATTTATATTACCTAATTATGAGTTGAAACCACTGTATTATATTCTCAATGGTGATTCAGCGTTAGATTCACCTAGGCAGTTGACCGTTGAAGCCAGAGAAGCTTTAAAGGAAGTGGAGATAGAATTACAAAATACCAGCCTTAAACAACTTATAGAAAATATAGATATTCTTTTGTGTGTGCTCTCAACATTCTCCCAGCTTACAGCTTTGCTGTGGCAAGATGATCCATTATTATGGATTTATTCTAAATCCTCCCCAGGAAAAACTATTGAATACTATCCTGCAGAAGTTGCTGACTTGGCTCAAAATGGGATACAGCAATGCATTCAATATTTTGGGAGACTACCAAATAAGATCATAATCCCATATACTGCTCAACAAGTTAAGATACTTTGTGGAACTATGGATGATTGGGCCATTCTTTGATGTGGATTTTCAGCAGAAATAGATAATCATTATCCAAAACACCCTCTAATGTCATTTCTTTAAAGACTATCCGGTCATTTTTCCTAAAATGACTGCAGCAGCTCCTATTGCTGGAGCCACAAACATTTTCACTGATGGATCCAAGACGGGCTGTGGAGCCTATGTGATAGAGCTTCAGGATCCAGTAAAATTTCAATATCAGCCTGACTCCCCCCAGATTATTGAATGTAAAATTGTTCTTGAAGTGTTTAGAAATTGTCTGTTCTCCTTTAATCTGTTTCTGATTCGGCATATGTTGTGATTGCTGTTAGGGCACTGGAGGTTGCAGGACCTATCAAACCTAATAGTACAGTTTGCAAACTCTTACAGGAGTTGCAAAAGTTGATCTTGCATCGCAATCAGAAATTTTTTATACAACATTTTAGAGCTCATACCAACTTGCACAGACCTCTCTCAAAAGGCAATGAGATTGTAGATCACTGTACTAGAGGGGAATATGTATTTTTTGCTTCACTTGTGGAGCGGGCACAGCAATTTCACAAACAATGCCATGTATCTGCAAAAACTTTGCAGCAAAGTTTTCAGCTATCTCGAGCAGAGGCTAGACAGATAGTATTGAATTGTCAACAGTGTATATCATTTTTGCACCCCCTTACCCTGGGGGTCAATCCCAGAGGGTTATTGCACTTGAAGATCTGGCAAATGGACGTAACTCATTTTTTCAGGATTTGGAACTCTTAAATATATCCATGTGTCTGTGGATACCTGTTCAGGCATCACCCATGCCATCCCTATTAGTGGGGCAAAGGCTCGCAATGTCATTGGACATTGCCTTGAGGTGTGGGCTGCCTGGGGAAAACCTCAAGAATTAAAGACTGACAATGGTCCTGCTTACACAGCTCAATCTTTTACCTCCTTCTGTAAAGAGATGGAAGTCCAATTAAACCATGGCCTACCTTGTAATCCCCAAAGACAAGGAATAGTTGAAAGAGCTCATCGCCCATTGAAAGAATGTTTATTAAAACAAAAAGGGGAAATACGCCATGGTAGAACACCAAAGGAACAACTATCCTTGGCTCTCTTTACTCTGATTTTTTAAAATTTGGATTCTCGAGGCCTTTCTGCTGCCGATAGGCACCAGACTCAGGCACCTGCTCAGAAGGGCTACATAAGATGGAAAATATCCTTATGGGTCTATGGCATGGACTGGACCCAGTGGTAGCATGGGCAAGATGTTCTTTTTGTGTTTTCCCCCAGAATCAGCAAGAAACGGTATGGATTCCAGAGAGACTAACGCAACAAACAAGATGAAGCCTCTGATATTGATCCTGCTGCTGACCTTGACAACACCGTGGCTGATCAAGGCCAGAGAACAAATCCTGTGGGCCATAGCGAAAGCGTGGCCAATTCCCTTGCCTGTTCATAGCACATCTAAAGTTTTGCCTGTTTTCTTTTCTACTAGTTGTGAGTTGGGCTTGCCTTGTGTAAATTTAGACCCTGACACTGCCCAGTATTCAACCACTAATATTTCTCTGCATGGAGCATTATGTTTCTCCCTTATTAATAATTCTAACCCATGCATTTGTTTGAAGAATGGTTCTGTTGGCATTTGGCTTGACCCTCTTAGTCATAACCAGATCTCCAGTGCCATGCTCACTGAAGGCCTGACTCAGATTAATACAGGCGCTAGATCTGGCTCCAGCACTGGTACAAATGGGACCAAGGATGTAAATATCACTACATTTCTGATGCTAATGGAGGGGCTCCGACCCTCAAATTCATGCTTTGGTCAAGAGAACTCCACTGCTCGACAAGTCTTGCCTTATTGTGCACCAAATCGAGGCTATCCTCCTCATTGGATGCCCTGTCACAGTCTGGACCACAAACTTAAACAGATAGCTCCTGGTTTTGAATTTACTCCCCCTCTAGGCAGGTATCAGTACAACCTAACTCAAGGAGGTTTCCAAAGAACAGGCAGTAAAAATACATGGTCATGGTTTTAATGGGTACTCTCCAACGAGCGTGGAGCATTTACTTCCTTTGAAACTTTTGCGGTTCTTCAGAATCTCTGAAGGACTTCTTAATGTTTCTGGTACTAGGGATGAGAAGGGACTTTCTCTTAATATTCTATCTATACATAAAACTTTGAATAATCTCACTGTTCCAGCTAGCCCAGTATGTTTAAAAGCTCCTTTTTTTCTTTCTGCTCTCTAACGCTACTGATGCTATCAAAGAAGTGATTTCGTGCAATTTGACTGATGTCTCCTGCCTTGCTAGTCAATGTTGGAATGGTTCTGCTAATACAGCAGTAGTGATGAGGATTCCTATGTATGTTCCTCTTCCGGTTAAAGTGGATACAGGAACATTTCCCATTATGGAAATCATCAAAACCAAACGGGATTTAGGCATAACTGCAGCATTGGTTACTGCCATAACCCTTTCTGCAGCAGCGGCTATGACTCCTGCCATTGCCATGGCTGCTCAGGTCCATTCAGCTGAGACAGTCAATGACATTGTGGAAAAAACAGCCACAACATTAGCTACCTTAAGATCTATTGATGGCCACTTAAAAGCTGGCATTCTAACTGTGAACCAAAGTGTGGACCTGTTGCAGGAAGAGGTGGATGATTTAGTAACCTTAACTTACATAGGATACATTCATTCCTTTTCCTCTTATGTATCACATCCAGGATAGCCAACAATTTCACGGAGAACAGCAACCTGAGTTGGCAGCTGAGTGCCTACCTTCAGGAAAATTGGAGTCAACAGTTCGAGAACCTGACAGACATCATAACACAACAGATTATTGCCGTGAATGCTACACGCCTGAGCTTGCTCACTGTTAATACCCTCTTAACTACCCTTAAGCAAGCCTTTAGTTCAGTTAAGGAATGGGCTGGAGTAGGGGTTATGCTTTCCATGATGTTGTTAGCCATTTTTGTTTGCCTGTGGTGCCTATGAAGGATCAGGATGTCACAAAAATCCCAAGCTGCCATGTTGGTACAGGTCTTTGGTGCTGTGGAAGCAGGACAATCCCCTCAAGCGTGGTCATCCATGCTGACAGACAAATAGGTGTCTGTCTCGCACTTGCTGAGTGAGTGATGCATATCTGAATCAGTCATGCTCAATGACGGGCACCTACCCTCTTGCTGAGCGAATAAGCATACATGTGTTCCCTTCAGCCTAAGAAATGAGCCTGTGAGGGAGACACAGTGACTCTATGACGGGTAAGATAGGGCCACTGGGGTTGAACCTAAGACAAAGATGACTGAAATCTGATAACAGATAGATACTGCTACTCCTATAATATATTAAAACAAAAAGGGGAACTGTTGGGAGCTGCAAAGTACCATGCACAAAAGATGGCGCTTGTTTCCGCCTTCCGCCAGCCCGATGGCAAGTGCTCTCTGTGATAAACAACTCCTAATTTGGTAAAGGTCATGTATCCTCTTAATTCTGCTTGGAGACAACCTATCCTGGCACACCACTTAGGGTTAGGTGATTGGTAGATGTAGACTGTATCAGGCCCCGTCATCCTCTACCCAGGGCCACCATTTAATGTAAAGCAAGGTTCCTGAATAAAACTGTGTGAAGAAGATTCCTCAGTGTTGCGTCCTTCTTGCTGGTCAAGGGTGGACGCGACACTTATCCTTACAGATTCCATAGTAGCCTCGACATTCTCTTATCATTTATCAAAGAGGAAGTCCAAAAATTGCTTTCTCTGTGGACTTTCCAAGTTAAACCTAACATACATGTTATTGAACAAAGTGTGGTTTTCTCACTATTTTGATTATGTACTACTTGACACATTATGAGTACCAGGGACTTTCAATGTCACCTCAGTATAATCAAGCGTTTTAGTCATTAATAACTGTGTCTTCCAACACACATGAATAGTGAGAGTGGAGATTTCAGACTGTGTAGTTAGATGTTATGCATGGAGATTCACCATGTGTATGTAATATCAAATAGGAAGGTAAAGCAAAGTTATGTTAGGCCAGGAAGTTTGTTTAATATCATCTTTTGTTATTAAGAAATTTTCTGAGGTGCAGATGGGCCAATACACTAATTTGATTTTACCTTGAATAGATATTTAAGTTCTAATGCAGGATTGTAATGCAAGAAAATCACTGCAATTCTCACTTATACACAAAAGATTGCTTATTTCAAAGAGGAATATATGTGATATTTTGTTGGGTGTGTTCCGTATCTCCTTTGGCAGAATCAAAATTTCTGAAACTAGACTGGGTAAAAGAATATTTCTGAATCTGCTTATTAGGTGGAGGAAACACCTTATGTATATTATTTCAGTATGTAGAAATCCAATTCACCCTTGACAGTGGTGAAAATCCTAGGTTACCTTGGTTACTGGGAGTATATGTGGGCCCTGCCTTATTAGCTACACATTATGCCCCCCAGCTACAGATATGCATACAATTAATCAAAAGTTTGTGAGTCCAGAAAGAATTCAGAATATTATCCTGAAGTACACTTAGTCTTCTGAGTAGTAATGCTTGCACAACCATTTATTTTACTCTACAATTGATACCAAAATTTCATGTATATTTACTGGGTTCTCGGCAGATGAATCCATGTCTATAATTTATTACTTGCTATATGTTCATGCTTGTACAGTGATCCAAACTGTTGCAACTATTGAAGTTTCTGATTTTCTCAGATGGGGAGGCTCTTGTGTGCAATGCTAAGTGACCATATTCAGAAAGGTCAACTAGAGATCAAAGGGATAACTCTGAAATGTCTTTGAAAACATGATTGCTTGAGACACTCAATTGCCAACAGAAAACATTTGGAGTTTTCAATTAACAGGTACTTTTGCCCAAAACCACCTTAGACAATATAGAATATCTGGAGTAAACTGATTTGCAAGAGAAGAATTATAAGCATTCTAATCTATACTGTTGTCTCAAAGTTCCCAATTTTTTTTTCTACAGAGGAAGAATAATAGTGATCCCTTCACATTATTCCCTGTTACTGAGTAGTAAAATGATTTATACACAATTTTACAAATGGAGAAATTTGAGTGCCATGGAAGACAAAAATAAAAGTTAAAATCACATTGGTATAAATGAGATTTTAAGAACTATGTCATAAATCTTATGAAAAGTGAAAAGGTATGGAGTAATAATGGAAGAATGGGAGTACATGACATCTTCTAAGAAAGAAAAACTGTGAGACCCTCTTAAACAAAAGTGAATGTCAGAATCCCCTTGGTTAGTGTGGGGTAGAAGTCATACTTTCCTGACTTAAAAGGGATTATCAGTAGAGTAATATCACAAGAATTAGCACCCACTTTTGCAACACTATTTCAGATGTTAGTAATTGCACATGTTGTCCTCAATCTTAGGATGACCAAGTAGCATTCAAATGCTGTTTATAACAGCATGGATGATGCAGGCTTAGAAGTTTGCTTCCTATATTTTGGGTTAACCATTTAGATCTAAGTATTTATGGCAGAATTCTCAATTTCTCATGACTGGCTAAAGATAGATGACAGGAATTCTCAACTCAGTTTGCAAATAATATGTTCTGGCATATCTAGGTTAGACATTATTCAGAGAAGTAGTCTCTCATATATCAATATCTCTAAGTTAAATGCCAGACTATATGAATCATAAAACAAAGGCCCAAGAGACCATTCCTCAGTTAAAGAACATGTTGTACCTAGTACATAAGACAAGGTATACCCCATAATCCCTCAGAAACAAAGTCTCAATATGCATTATTCATACAAGTCTGTTTCTGGAATTCAATGTCAGTTTCAAAAATTCTTTTATCCTGGAACAGCAGTTCTCAAAATGTGTTCATCAAAGCATAGTTCTATACTATCACAAAACACAATGTTGAAAATCTTTAGAATTTCATTAATTAAGTTCATTAATTTACATATATATTATTCTATTCTCCTAAAGCATAACGTTAATCTATGCATCAACTCAAGGATTGTTTGAAAAACATGAACCTTGGAAAATTTAAAGAATTGCACCAAATACAGTTTTCTGCTCTATCCAGTTAGAGTATTTTACCAATATTGGACAAGTGAAATAAAAGGGAGTATTCAAAGAATCATCCGTGACCTATTCAGAGAAACTTTAACTAAGGAAATTCAAGGAAATAAAGGAAAAAATTATAAACACCAACAATTACTCCTCAAAACAAACAACATACAAACAAACAGAACATAGTTCTCTAAGTTGTATTTTATGTTATAATCCTTATTTTGAAGTGTGGAGTTAGGAGGGTATGAGAATTATATGATCAAGCCCAAATGCACTGAGGAGAGAAATTGCCTAGTTATAAAAATAAAAATAAACCTGTCACAGTGTCAACAGATTTTTTGGTGTGTATTCATGCCCAAAGCCATTATTCTGTGGGGGAGGGGGAACTCTAGGGAAGTCAAGTTTATTCATGGCCTAGTATCTTTCCAGAGATATTCCTTTAAATAATGGGATCATGTTTATTGCACACATTTTAGGCACAGGAGGGTAATTTGATTGCAGTGAAATGGACATTCGAAGAAGGAAAAAGAAACATGAAAATATAGTGAAACCTTGCCTCAAAAGGGATAAAAAATGGGAAACTGTTGCTGAGTTAGAGAACAATATAGTTTCACTAGAGTATAATTACACACTGTTTAGTGGAGACACATGGCATAACTGAATATTGTTCCTGAATGACACAGAGAGCAGATGTCCCACTTAGTAGAAATAAGTAAGATGATTAAGAGGACTGTGTTTCCTCACCTTCACATGATGGTTCATAACTGTTTACAGCTGCATTATCAGAGTACCTGAGGTACTCTTCTGCATTTCTGGGCACTGGGCACTGGGTAACAGGCACTGGGCACTCATGTGGTGAACATATGTATGTTTGGGCAAAATATACACACAGAAAATACATATAAATAATTAAAAAATGACCTGTCCATAGGTTCACACTTCATTAATCTCAGTATTTTACATGTGAAGGCATAGGAATTAATGGGAGTTCGAGGCCTATCGGGTCTATATACTATGTTTCAGGAATGCCACGCCTACTCACAAAAGTAAAGTAATATAATGAAAATAATGATAACGCAATAATGATAATGATACTAATAGCAATGCAAATAATACATAAAGATTTGATGCGCACTGTATTGGCAGTGGAATAAAAACCCAGCTCTGGGAAATGGGTAAAGCAAGAGAGTCTGATGAGGAAGTCTTTGGTTCAAACTTGGATTATCTCTGAGATAAATTGTAACAAATGCATGTGATAACTAATTTTGCAGAATGATGCCCCAATAATTTCAACCAAGGGCTCATTACTGGAGAACAAAGGATACCAATTATGGAAAAATTGAACCTTGCACTCTATTTACAGGGACTTATTTAAAGTGAAGGCATGATTGGATAAGGGGAAGAAACTGAGCATGGTGGCATAGTAAGATGGTGGAAAGCATGTTTTTAGTGAAAGTTTACTAAGAAACTTTCTCAAAAAAGCATGGATTTGAGATTTGAATCAGAAATAAGACTTGGTTGTCTGCTGAGCAGCATGGTCATTGATGATAATGGGCCTTAAAGCTTTGACTGTATATTGACCATTTCTGGGAAAATAAAAAATGAAAAGGAGATAAGAAAAGGAGAAGATGAAGGGGAAGTGAAGTTGGATAAGGGGGAAACAAGGAAAGAATGAAAGAATGAGAAAGAAAGGGAGGGAGGAGTCTCTGAAGTTGAGATTTGTGGCAAATAGCTGCATACACTATTCTGTGTCCACTGTTGGTGTCAGTGGGAGGATGTGATGTTCCAGGCAGTCATTGCCATGAGAGGGAGATGCAGTATCAATAAAACAAATTATATTCTGTATTATCAAATATTACCTTCAATAAAATGTGTAATTTCATAAATGGAATTATTATGAAAAATAGTTTTTCAATCTTTACCATGTATTGCAACAAGTACTTGTTAAGTTCCAAAATAAGTCACAGCATTTAAACATACAATTAATAACTGTTGCAAACATCATTAAAAATGCCCCAATCTATCTATTTGCCAAAATTCTTGCATTTTGAGAAGATCATATATAATTATTAGTATTCCACATTTCAGCCATGGTAGGTATATCTCATCCTGTTAAATAAACCATGATCAAATTATGAAATGATTACAGTTACAATCTTCTTTGTCTGAGAAACAGAACAAATTTTGATTTTATAAAAAAATTCTCATTTACTCAATGAATAGAAAAGTTTCACAAAAATTCTATCTTCTGGATTTTTAATTTTAAAATGTAATCTTTGTGTGTTAGCAATGTAATATAGAAAACAATCCGTGTTATTTATAACTGGCAAACTTATCTATTTGCAAAATTTGGATGATTCTGTGGAAAAAAATACTCCATGTGATTTTTTCCATTAGAAAGACATTTGTATTTGCTGAGTGAGTGAAATTTTTAAGTGTTAAATAATAAGATAAAACCTATGTCCATTAAATTCTATGAAGTGTATGTTCTCAATGCTGTCTTTTTCTCTTATTGCTATATAACAGGTTTGCTTAATTTTACTTCTATTTTGTATGGTCTCCATTATTACAAACACACACACACACACACACACACCAAGAATTTGACTTGTTTTACATTATTATTATTATTATTATTATTATTATTATTATTAATTCAAGTTAGGGAACAGGCTTGTTTCACATGTAAGTCCCCTCTCCCTCTCCCTCCCCTCACTGCCATTCCTTCTCCCCACATCCAACCTACCCCCCACACCATCCACCCACCAGTCCCCAGGCAGGGTAGGGCCCCCAACAGGGGCTCCACAAAGTCCACCAAATCTTCCTGTGCTGGGCCTAGCCCCCTCCCCATGTGTCCAGATTCAGAGCACATCCCTTCAAGTGGGATGGGCCCTCAAAGTCACACACACACACACCAGGGCAAAATGCCAGTCTACCTCCAGAGGCTCCCCAGAGTGCAGGGGCCTCCCCATTGGCATCCATGATCAGGGGGATGGATCAGTCCCGTACTGGCCTCCCAAAGAGCGTCTGGGGTCGATATGCTTTCCCTTTTTCAGGCCAACTGTTTCTGTGGGTTTCTCCAACCTGGTACAGACCCCTTTGTTCTTCATTCCTCCCTCTCTTCAACTAGGTTCCAGATTTCAGTGCAGTGTATTTCTGTGGAAGTCTGTCTCTGCTTCCATCAGCCACTGGATGAGGACTCTAGGATAGCATAGAGAGTAGTCATCAATCTCATTCTAGGGGAAGGGCTTCTAGGCCATCCTCTCCCCCACTGCCTAGACTGTCAGATCATGTCATCCTTGTAGGTCTCTAGAGATCTCCCTAATTCCAGATCTCTTCTCGTACCTATAGTGGCTCCCTCTGATATGGTATCTCTCATCCTGCTCTCTCTCCTCTATTCTTCCCCCAACTCAATATTTCGGCTCCTCAATTTCCTCTCCTCTACTCTTCTTCTTGTGCTCTTATTGTGGCAGCACCCTCTCCCCTACACACATGCTCTCAATTAGCTCAGTAGTAAATGCCACTTCCCATTCCTGGGGTCTATTTATCCTTAGAGTCCTTCATGATTTCTAGTTTCTTTGGGGAAGAGGATTATAGGCTGGTAAACCTTTGCTCTATGTCTAAAAATCATATATGAGTGAGTACATACCATGTTTGTCTTTTTGTGATTGGGTTACCTCACTCAGGATGGTTTCTTCTAGTTCCATCCATTTGCCTGCGAATTTCAAGATTCCATTGTTTTTTTCTGCTGAGTAGTACTCCATTGTATAAATGCACTACATTTTCTCTTTCCATTCTTCAGTTGAGGGGCATCTAGGTTGTTTTCAGTTTCTATCACAATGTTTCTATGATCATGGTTGAACATATGTCCTTGTTGTATGAACATGCACTATTTGGGTATATACCTAAGAGAGGAATGGCTGGATCTTGAGGTAGATTGATTCCCATTTTTCTGAGCAACCGCCATACTGATTTCCAGAATGGTCTTACAAGTTCACACTCCCAAGAGCAATGGAGGAGTGTTCCTTCTTCTCTGCATCCTCTCCAGCATAGGTTGTCATTGGTATTTTTTATTTTAGCCATTCTGACAGGTGTGAGGTGGTATCTCAGAGTTGTTTTGAGTTGCATTTCTCTGATGGCCAAGGATTTTGAGCACTTTAAGTGTCTTTGAGCCATTTCAGATTCCTCTGTTGAAAAATCTCTCTTTAGTTCTGCACCCCACTTTTTAATTTCATTGTATGGTGTTTTGGTGGCTAGCTTCTTGAGCTCCTTGTATATATTGGAAATCAGTCCTCTGTCAGATGTGGGGCTGGTGGAGATTTTTTCCCATTCTGTGGGAGGTCATTTTGTCTTACTGACTGTGTCCTTTGTCTTACAGAAGCTTCTCAGTTTCAGGAGGTCCCTTTTATTGATTGCAGACCTCAGTGTCTGTGCTTCTGGCGTGATGTTCAGGAATCGTTCTCCTGTGGCAATTTGTTCAAGGGTTATTCCCACTTTCTCTTCTAGAAGATTCAGTGTGGCTGGATTTATGGAGAGATCTTTGATCCATTTACACTTAAGTTTCGTGCATGGTGACAGGTATGGATCAATCTGCAATCTTCTGCATATCCGAATCCAATTGTGCCAGCACTATTTGTTGAAGATGCTATCTTTTTTCCATTGTATAGATTTAGCACCTTTGTCAAAAATAAGTTGTTCATACGTGAGTGGGTTAATATCTGGGTCTTCAATTGAATTCCTTTGTTCTATCTGTCTATTCTTGTGCCAATACCAAGCTGTTTTCAGATCTATGGCTCTATAATAGAGCTTGAAGTCAGGGATGGTGATGCCTCCAGAAGATCTTTTATTGTAAAGAGTTGTTTTGGCTTTCCTGGGTTTTTTATTTTTCCATATAAAGTTAAGTATTGTTCTTTCAATGTCTGTGAAAAACTGTGTTAGGATTTTGATGGTGATTTCATTGAATCTGTAGATTGCTTTTTGTGGGATTGCCATTTTAACTCTGTTAATTCTGGCTATCCAAGAGCATGGGAGATCTTTCCATTTTCTGGTATCTTCTTCAATTTCTTTCTTTAAAGTCTCAAAGTTCTTATTGTACAGATCTTTCACTTTTTTGGTTAGTGTTACCCCCAGATATTTTATGTTGCTTGTGGATATTGTGAAAGGTGATGTTTCCATGATTTCTTTCTCATTGAGTTTATCATCTGTATACAGTAGGGCTACAGATTTTTTGAGTTAATTTTGTGTCCTGATACCTTGCTGAAGGTGTTTATCAGCTGTAGGAGTTTCCTGGTAGAGTTTTTCAGGTCACTTATGTAGACTATCATGTCATCTGCAAATAGTGAAAATTTGACTTTGTCCTTTCCAATTTGTATCCATTTGATCCCCTGTTCTTGTCTTATTGCTCCAGCTAGAACTTCAAGTACAATATTGAAGAGATAGGGAGAGAGTGGACAGCCTTGTCTTGTTCCTGATTTTAGAGGAAACGCTTTGAGTTTCTCTCCATTTAGTTTGATGTTGGCTCTTGGTTTGGTGTATATCGTGTTTATCATGTTTAGATATGTTCCTGTTATTCCTGTTCTCTCCAAGATCTTTATCATGAAGGGATGTTGGATTTTGTCAAAGGCTTTTTCAGCATCTGGTGAGATAATCATGTGGTTTTTCTTTTTCAGTTTGTTTATATGGTGGATTACATTGTTGAATTTTCATATGTGGAACCATCCTTGCATACCTGGGATGAAGCCTACTTAATTGTGGTGGATGATTTTTCTGATATGTTCTTGGATTCGATTTGCCAATAATTTATTGAGTATTTTAGCATTGATTTTCATGAGGGATATCGGTATGTAATTTTCTTTCTTAGTCTTATCTTTGTGTGGCTTGGGTATCAATGTGATTGTAGCCTCTTAGAAACAGTTTGGCAAAATTCCGTCTGCTTGTATTGTGCAGAACAGTTTGAGGAGCATGGGTATCAGCTCTTGTTTGAATTTCTCGTAGAATTCTGCAGTGAAAACATCTGGCCCTGGGCTTTTGTTGGTTGGGAGGCTTTTGGTGACTGCATCTATTTCATTATTGGTTATGGATCGATTTAAATTGTTTATCTGATCTTGGTTTAATTTTGGTAAGTGATATTTATCCAGGAAACTGTCAATTTCCATTAGATTTTCTAATTTTGTGGAGTACAGGTTTTCAAAGTATGACATAAAGATTCTCTGGATTTCCACGGTGTCCAAGCTATATCCCCCTTTTCGTTTCTGATTTTGTTAATTAGCATGCTCTCTCTCTCTCTCTGCCTTTTGGTTAGTTTGGCTAGAGGTTTGTCTATCTTGTTGATCTTTTCAAAGAACCAACTCTTTGTTTCATTGATTCTTTGTAATGATTTCCTAGTTTCTACTTTATTGATTTCAGCTCTCAGGTTGATTATTTCCTGGCGTCTACTCCTCCTTGGTGAGTTTGCTTCTTTTTGTTCTAGTGCTTTCATTTGCTCTGTCAGTTCTCTAATGTGACTTTTCTCTAGTTTCTTCACATGGGCACTTGTGCTATTAACTTCCCTCTTAGCACTGATTTCTGAGTGTCCCATAAGTTTGGTATGTTGTGTATGCATTCTTATTAGATTCTAGGAAGTCTTTAATTTGTTTTTTTTTTATTTCTTCCTCCACCCAGGAATGGTGCAATTGGGTGTTATTCATTTTCCAAAAGTTTGCAGGTTTTCTGCCATTAGTATTGTTGCTTAATTCTAGCTTTAATGCATGGTGGTCTGATAAGATACAGGGGGTTATTTCAATTCTTTTCTAACTATGGAGGTTTGCTTTGTTGCCTACTATGTGGTCAATTTTAGAGAAGGTGCCATGTGTTGCTTAGAAAAAGGTATATTCTTTTGAGTTTCAATGGAATGCTCTATAGATATCCGTTTACCCCTGTTGGGTGATAACTTTTTCAGATCCTTTGTTTTCTTTGTTAAGTTTCTGTCTGGTGGTCCTGTCTAGTGGTGTAAGGGGGGTGTTGAAGTCTCCTACTATAAGTGTGTGTGGTTTTATGTGTGGTTTGAGCTTTAGTAATGTTTCTTTCACAAATGTGGGTGCCTTCGTATTTGGAGCATAGATGTTCAAAATTGAGATTTCATCTTGATGGACTTTTCCTGTGATGAGTATGAAATGCACTTCTTCATCTCTTTTGATTGGTTTTAGATTAAAGTCCAATTTGTTAGATATCAGAATTGTTACACCGGCTTGTTTCTTGAGGCCATTTGATTGAAAAATCTTTTCCACACACACAAACACACCAAAATTTTGACTTTTTTATAGTACCAATTAGAATTAATTTTATTTTTTTCTAACTTTTTTATTTGAATTAGAAACAGGATGGTTTTCCATAACATTCCCAGTTCCCTTCTCCCACCCATCCTCCCTTAATCCCCACAACTAAAACCTTATCTGTCACATATCTTTTCTGCTCCCCCTGGATGGTGAGGCCTTCCATAGCGTGTCATCAGAGTCTTTCGTTTCCTTTGGGATAGGGTCTAGGCCCACCCCCGTGTGTCTTGGCTCAAGCAGTATTCCTCTATTTGGACTGGGCTCCCAAAGTCCACACCTATGCTAGGGATAAATACTGGGCTTCAACAGGAGGTCCCAGAGATTTCTGAGGTTTCTTCACAGAGACCCATGTTCCTTGGGTCTGGATCAGTCCCATGCTGGTATTCCAGCTATGAGACTAGGGAGCAAGAGTTCCCAGATGTTCAGGTCAGCTGTTTCTGTGTGTTTCACCAGGGTGGTCTCAATCTCTGTGCTCTTCTCTGCTCCTTATCAGCATCTGGGTTCCAATTCATATCGGTGATTAGTTATGGGTGTCTGCCTCTACTTTCACCAGCTGCAGGATGAAGGCATATAAGTCAGTCATCAATCTCATAATCAGAGGAGGGCATTTAAGATAGCCTCTTCACCATTGCTGAGATAGTTAGCAGGTGTCATGTTTGTATATCTCCAGACATTTCCCTAGGCCTGATTTCTCTGTAAACCAAAAATGTCTCCCTCTATTATGATATCTCCATTCTTATTATAGTGTATTCTTCCCCTGACTCACATTTTCTGCTCCCTCATGTCCTCGGCATCCCTGTTCCTCTTCCCTTCTCATTCTCCTAGCTCCCTCCCCTTTCTTCCCATGTTCCCAATTTGCTCAGCAGATCATGAAACTCTCCTTTTCTCCAGGGGACCATGTATATCTTTTATAGGGTCCTCCTTGTTTATTAGCTTCTTTGGCAGGAAACACTTTTACCAGCTAAAATATCCCCCAAAGCCCATTCTTCCTGCAGTTTTATTCACTTTTTGCCCCCTGGAATGGTGCAATCTCAATTGACCATAAATATTCTCTATACACCTTTCCTGAAAATATATTCATAAACAGCCATAACAAAGTGTGTCGTAGGTAAATCCAATGACAATTAGATTTTCAGTGGACATAAAATATAACATTGCATTTTTCAATTTGTACCATTAATTAATCTTCTATTTCACAGTATTAAATTTAATTTATATGTGTGTTTCTCTGAATAGGTGTGTGCACTGGAATTACGTGCCTGCTAAGTTCACAAGAGGGCATCAGATATTCTTGAATTTAATGTGCAGTAAATTTACTAAACAGATTATAATAGAGCTTTAGCAATTATAATTTATTATTCACAAAATCTGTTTTGATCTCTTTGTTTTCATGCCTGCTTGGATTTTTAAATATTTTTTTATCTATGCCTGAATTTATCTGTATTTCTACCTTCTCATCCTTCTACTTACTTTTAATATTTAGATATTTTGGTAATGATTTTTTTGTAGCTGATGTATGGAAGAAGTTTTTGCTGCACACCTCTCTTATCCTCCCTCCCTTACTCCTCTCTTTTCCAAGCACATGGTACTTCTGCCGTTTTGTTTCATGAGGAGAACAAGAGCCCATTGATAATACAAGGGGGGATCTCTATTAGTATTCAGATGCAGATTAACACTCCAGTTATCCTAGCTGTTGTATAATGTAAACAAAAACTGTTTGTTTCCTCATAGTGAAAATTAGCAAGAACACAAACTTCTATGCAAGGAAAAAATGATGTTTTAAAAAAAGAAAATAGGTAGAATATCATTTGCACACATTTACTTGGATTATTGCACTCAATTTTTTTACATTAATCCTGAAATATATGACTCATTTTTAATTTTATTTCATTTTATTCCAACTTATTCAAATACCCTGTGAGAACTGTCATGGTCCATGTTTAGAAAGATTTGAAGAAATAATCATTAATATCAAGTCACTCTTCCTGGGATTAAGGTGTGTTATCACAAGTGGAATAATCATTATCATAGGGCCAACTTGTAATTTATGATAGTTATTGGCTTAAAAAATGTCATGATATGGTCAGCGTGCATACAATTCTTGTTTGTTCCATAAAAAGTAAAACAAGCTTCAAATGATACAAGACATATCCTGGCATTCTATACATAGCAGATGTAAGAGACCACATCAATTATAAGCACTCTCCCAGAGGGTGAAAAAAGTGTGTACAAACAACATAGTGGATAGCCTTTTCCCAGGAGTCTCCACAAATTAACAAAAATTAATGAATTTTTATATAGGATGATTACTTGATGAGGGATGCTGGAATTGGAGAATCAAAGATAATTTCAGAGAGAAAAAAATAACTTTGCAGGTGTCCAGAGAAATCTATTTGCCCTTGTTTCTTGTTGCATGGATGCTCTGTAAGTATGGTTGTTTGTTATTATGGCTACATTTTTGTGTCCAATGTAGTTGTGTGTGTGTGTGTGTGTGTGTGTGTGTGTGTGTGTGTGTGTGTGTGTGTATTTATTTCTCTCTTGTATGTCAGTCCTTGATTGGGTGGGATTGTTTTATCTTGTGGGAGGTGTACTAGAATGAGACACAATGTTAGATCATAAATGTTGCCTGGCATTCCCGGTGGAATTCTTTATACCCATATCTTGGGCCAATGAAGCACAGAGCAACTGAGTTGCAGTGTTATCATTGGATATCTTACCATCCCAAGATAATTGTCCCATACATCCTTTAATGAGATTGTACTTGGAAATTGATTCTCTTAACAAGGCCATGGCCAAATCCCTGAAAGTTGGATTGCAGCTATTAATATTAGGCAACTAAAGATTACGTATTATCAGGGAAGATGATCTTTTGAAAACCAGTTCAAAGACCTTTGTTGATGTATGTCTATCTTTCCTAAGAAGTAAAACTGTGGATCAAGAAAATAAAAAGCACTCAGAATTATCCAACAGATGGTGAGTTTTCCGGTGTTAGCTTTTTCAGCAAGGTTTTAATCCATTTATTAGACTAGAAAGAGAGATAATTTGACAAGATTCTATCTCTTTTGGTGGGGAATGGGACAGGGGTTGGGGTGACAGGGGAGGAGGTGAGGGTGAGGTAACTGGGAATGACATTTAAAAGAAAGCTTATATCAAATCTAAATTAAAAAAACACACCAAAGTAACCTGGAGTCTGCTAGCCTCATTCTTTCAGTGTTAGAATAGGTTGTTTTAAATTTTGGAATTTCATCATTTGAGTATTTTAAGCAGATTTGAACTGTCTTTTGTAGAACAGCTTAAAATTATTAGCGATAAAGAGAGGTAGGAAAAAGGATTCTTGATGATGCAGGTGTCTGTTACACATGGTTCCAATGCCACTTTGCCCAAAACAAACACACAGCTGATACATTAACTATTAAATTATTGACCGATTGGTTAGAACTTTGGTATATGCCAAAGTGTGGAAGATGATTTGTGAGAAATATAAAATTTAGACACATTAGATGGCAAAGCACCATAACCATCATCAAAAGCATGAAAGTTCTGAGAGGGATAAAATTTGACCCTAGTCAATGATAACTGAAGGAGAGAGACTCGCTAGCCAGATGGCCCCAGAGATCGAAACCCACAAGGTAGATGAAGAGCAATCCAGACCATGTAAAGCTGAAGCCACCAACCCAGGTTGCAAAGACAGAGACAGAGAGCCTGAGATACAGAGAGTTACAGACAGAGACACAGAGACAGTAAGATTCCTAACGTTCTCTGAATGTTCTTTCCAATATTATAAAGTCTACTAATATGATATCTTTATTCAAAGCTAAAAAGTTGTTTTGATTTGCAATTCTCCAATGGCTAAGTTTGTTTAGCACTTTTTTATGTGTCTTTCAGCCATTTTAAATTCCTCTATTGAGAATTATCTTTTACATCTGTAACCCACATTTTAATTGGATTATTTGTTGTTTTAGAATGTAGCTTCTTGATTTCTTTGTAAATTTGTGAGATCAGTCCCTGACAGATATGGGGTTGGTGTATATCTTTTCTCATGCTGTGGGCTGCCATTTTGTATTGCTGACTGTGCTCTTTGCCTTCCAGAAACTTCTGGTAGTGTAGGGGGAAGAATAGAGGAGAGAAAAATAAGAGATACCACCAGAGAAGGAGCCAGTATAGGTTTAAAGAGAAAGCAGGCACTGTGGAAATTTGGAGATCCAGAAGAATGACACTAACTAACCATTTCAGCACTAGTGTAGAGGCTACCTTAAATGGCCTCCCTAGATAATGAAATTGATGTCTAACTTATATCCCATGTGACAGCCTTCATCCAGCAGCTGATGGAAGTAGAAGCAGACACACAACTAAACACTGAAATCTACTGGAATTCTGTTACAGAGAAGGAGGAATGATGAGCAAAAGGTTCAAGAACCTGCTGGTGGAAAACACTGAAAGAGCTGACCTGAACAAGGGGGAGCTCCTTGCCCCCAAACTGTTCTCTGGAAAGCCATCATTGAACTTAAGCACACCTATGAATGCAGATGTCAGTGAGGAGGCAAAGGAAATCTATGGGGCCTGTTGTAAAAGATCAGTAGTTATGCCTAACATAGGAATGTCCTTTGGGAGCCCATTTCACCTAGAGGGTTGTCACCATTTTGGGAACTGCAGCATATGGAATATATCTAAGTGGTCATAAATCAAGTGGAGTAATATAATGATGTGTTTACTTACAAGTGTACTGTAGTGAAGTCATAGTAGGTTACTGTGGCGCAGCAGAAGTAAAAATCGTTAAAGCCAGAGAGAGAAATGTGCCTTCTGCCTAGGTCCAGGAGGATATATGTTACGATAAATCTTTTTGCCAAAAGCCACCTGAGCCCCACCGCCACTTTCGAGCTTTACGCCAGCCGGCCGCCCGAGTTAGGCCCAAATGAATACACAGAGAGACTTGTATTAGTTACAAAGCTGCTTGGCCAATGACTAGGATTCTCATCTGTTAGCTCAGTTTTAATTACCATACATCTATATATTTTATGGGACTTATCTTATCGGACGCCTTATTGGCTTCCCTCCTTGCTGGTGAATCACAACCTGCCACTGGAGCAGGAGCCGAGGGAAAAAGAGCGACACTTCCTTTTTCCTCTTCTTAAATATGAGTCTCCTTGCTATGTCACTTGCTGTCTGGAACACCACTTCTCTACTACATTTCCCAGAATCCTCTTTGACTCCTAGTCCACCCTAACCTGCTGTCTCATTGGCCAAGCAAGTACTTTATTTATAAACATACACAGAAGTATTTCTCCCATCATCTCCTCTTTTCTGTCTAAATAAAAAGGGTAACTTATCTTTTATAATAACTGAAGAAATCTATAACCATAACTATCTGTCTTCAACTCTATCAAAGACCACAGAAGGATAATATATAAACTCTAGAATTGACAGGACATCTTGCTACCTGGACAGTCACCCAAAGTTGTCTGTAATTTTGGGGCATCCACCTTCAGCCTATAGGCCACAGTGTGTCTAGCACACTCCTACATTTTAACAGGAACCCTTCAGTTTTATAAGTTTAGCAGTTATTTTCTAGTGGGTCCTGCATGTCGAGTTTATACAGCAACAAACAATCCAGGCAAGAGCAGTCTCTTGCCCAAATGACTAGTCTTGCCATGTTGAAAGCAAACTCCATAACAAGTTTCTTCGATGCCCATCCTCCTTTCTGACATAATTTGTGTGCCAGGAGCAGTTGTGTCTTACTGCCAAGAAAAACCCTAAACCATTTAACTGCCATATTCCTGTAAGTCTTTAAAAGGTTTGAAGTATACCTAACCATTTCAAATACATCTCTATATCTAGAAAACCTAACTAACCTAATTATAAGTTCTGACTATTATAGGTAAAATATCTGTATAAACACAATTCCTAAACAAGAAGAGACATATACATATCACAAAATTGACCTTAAAGTTGTATCAATAAATGAAAATCTTTACCAATTTAAAGTATTCATTCTTTTATCCTATTCCCCTTTTCTTTCTTTAAAAGGAGATTGACTCTGCTCATTATCATTTATAACCTACTCCATTTAAATGAAAACATTTATAATCCATATTTGAGAATACGGGCATCGTTCTTTCTAAACTGCTTCCTACTGATTGAGGGTGATGTTCATACCATGGGGATCATGATAAAACATAGAAACCTGACCAAGTCCTTGTTTTTGTAGTCTGTAAGGGTGAATCATCTCAGCTTCAGGGTGTTTGCTTGATCAAAACATATTAGTCTGGAAGGAATCCACAGCTTTTGATTTTCTGTGGAAATAAAAGTAAAAACTTTATTTCTAAGTAGCCTGTCCTTAAACTCAAATCCTAAAGTTAGAGCATTTTTAAAATGTGTAAGTTGGATTAATTTAGCAGCATTTATAATCAAATGTATTTTAGCAGCGGTAATTCTTTCCTCGGCAATCAAACAATTTGAAGACAAAAAATATGGCATATAGTATCCAGATTCTCTGTGTATTTTTCATCTTTATGTGTTTTTTTATTACTGTATTTTCACTTTCTTTTGTTTATTTTTTTCTGAGACAGGGTTTCTCTGTGGAAATCTGGCTGCCTCTGCTTCCTTCAGCAAATCCTACTGGAGTGCACCACAACAACCGGCTACTCTATTTCCTCCTGTTACTTTTTCTCTCACAAGCCCACATATATTTTTAAATGTAGTGTAAACCTTTAGAAGTTTTTCTTTATCTGTATCTGTCTTTATCATCTCAGAAGTGCCAAGTACAATGTCCAAGAGCACCAGGGTGGCACAAGCATATAGAAGCTGCTCCATTGCCTCTCAACGGCCCGACAGGGCAGGCTGTGGCAGCAGGTTTACCTCTTTCTCTGGAAACCTTGGGGCATGGAGTCATCCCACTCACTGACACCATTCTGTTACAATAAATCTTTTTGCCAAAACCTGCCTGAGCTCCACTGCCACGTGCAAGCTTTACACCAGACGGCCGCCTGAGTTAGGCCCAAATGAATACACAGAGAGACTTGTATTAGTTACCAAGCTTCTTGGCCAATGACTAGGATTCTCATCTGTTAGCTCAGTCTTAATTACCATACATCTATATATTTTATGGGACTTATCTTATCGGACACCTTATTGGCTTCCCTCCTTGCTGGTGAATCACATCCTGCCGCTGGAGCAGGAGCCGAGGGAAAAAGAGAGCGACACTTCCTTTTTCCTCTTCTTAAATATGAGTCTCCTTGCTATGTCACTTGCTGCTGGAACACCACTTCTCTACTACATTTCCCAGAATCCTCTATGACTCCTAGTCCAGCCTAACCTGCTGTCTCATTGGCCAAGCAAGTACTTTATTTATAAACATACACAGAAGTATTTCTCCCATCAGATATAGTGTGAGGTGATAAGTGGGTGTGATTGATTTAGAATTTGAAGCTGTAATAGATTGTGACATACAGATCACACATGGTTCCTGGCAACTATGACAGAAATCTCTCTGCCCATATAATAGGCCCAAGAAACAGAGAACAACTAAGATGCAGGTTTGAACTTGGGGATTTTAATATCCTAAGGTACGTGCCATGGTACAACTTTTAATGTCAACTTACAGTGGAGTTGAGTTTCCAAATGAGTCTGTGACCAAAGGTTTGGGAATTTACATGCAAGTGGAATTGTTAAAAAAAACATGAATGTACCTAATATCTCTAAATAGAGTCCATGTTAGATTTGCTCCAAGTCTTTTAATAGTTGACTTTCTATTTCATAAGAAATAAAACTTTATGTTGTTTTCTGTATTTCGTTCTGTACATTATTTTTTAATTGGATTATTGGGTGTTTTGGTGACTAGTTTCTTCAGTTTTTTTATACTTTATAAATCAGCCCTTGGCTAGATGTGGGGTTAGTGAAGATCTTTTCCCATTTTGGATGCTGTTTTATGTTTTTGATTCTATTTTTTTTTCTTACAGAATCTTCTCACTTTCAGTAGGCCCCATTACTAAATTTTCCATCTGAGTATCTGTTCTACTGTTGTGTTCAGGAAGTTGTCTACAGTACAAATCAATTCAATGTTACCAACCTATTACTCTGCTAAGATGTTCAGTGTGGCTGGATTAATATTGAAATCTTAGATCCATTGGGATGTCAATTTGGACAATAGAAGAATACTAAATGCCTAAAAGACACTTAAGAAATTGCTCAACATCCAAGGAAATGCAAATCATAACACCTCTGAAATATCATCTGACATCTGGCAACATGGCTTCAGAAAAAAGAAACACAATGGACAATTTATGCTGGATAAGATGTGGTGAAAGTGGAATGCTTTTCTGTTGCTGGTGGCAGTGAAAACAAGTGCAACCATTTTGCCAATCAGTATGGAGGTCCTTGGGTTTCAGTCTAATTCACCATCTAGCAATTTAATTCTTTGGCAAATACCCAAAGGATTTATATTCATACAACACAAACATGTTTACAGCTATGTTCATAATAGGGGTATTTGTACTACTGAGAACATGGAAACAACCAAGTTGTCCCTCAACTAAAGAATGGGTAAAGAAAATATGATATGTTTTCTCAATGGAGTACTACTTAGTGGAAAAAAAACAGTGAAACAAATTGATGGAACTAGAAAAAAACCATCATGAGTGAAGTAACCCATATAAAGAATGTGGCATATGTTATCCACTCACAATTTTATGGATATTAGATATAGAGCATTTGCTAAATTCCACACCTCCAGAGAATCTATGAACAAGTAGGTCCCTAATAGATACATACATTGTTCCTCAGTGCAGGGGAAATGCACAAGATAAAGTGGTGGGGAGAGGAAGCGGGGATAGGAGAATATGAGCAATCAGGAAGATTGATCAGGGGGATGAATAGATGAGAATAACAATAGAGATACATTAATAGAGGCAAAAATATAGGTTTCAAGAGAAATATGGCATTAGGCAAATGTCCAGGAATCCACAAGGACAATCCCAATTTCCAATCTAAGCAAAAGTGGAGAGGTTACCTTAAATGCACTTCCCATATATTGTGATTAAGTACTACCTTATATGCCATCCTAGAGCCTTCTTCCATTGGATGATGGAGGCAGAAGAATACATGCAAAGCCAAAAAATGACCTGAAATTCTGGAATCCAGTTTCAGAAAGGGAAGAATGATGAGCAAATCAGTCAATACCAGGCTGGAGAAACCCACAGAAAAAGCTGACCTGACAAAGTGGCAGCTGTCATACCCCATTCTGACAACTGAGGAACTATCATAATACCATAATGTTTTTTATGCAGTTTGATTGGAAAATTATTTCCCAAGTTTTTACTATGAGTTAGTGTCTTTAATGTTAAGCTGCGTTTCATGTGTGCAACAGTAGAGTGATCCTCTTTTCAATAATATAGAATTTTTAAGCCTGTGTCATTATAAAATATATTATGGCCACTGATATTATGAGGTATTAAAGACATGTGATGGTTAATTCTTTTTTTGACAATTTATTTTATATTCCAATTTCATCCCTCCTATCCTCTTGCTTTCCCTTCTTCTCCCCAACCTCTCATTTGCTCCTAAGGCCTGGTAAGGCCTCACCTAAGAAATACATTAAGTCTGTCCTATTACCTACTTGAGGAAGGAACAAGGAACCTCTCTAGCCACCCTAACTCCATGTCGAGGCTGACCAATGTAACTATCCATATCGAATGTGCTTCAATAAGTCAGTACATGCATTCGAGTTAGAACTTGGACTCACTGCCAGTGACCATATCTTGGCTGACAATCACCATTGATTTCTGAATTAAGAGAGTGAAGTTAATTCTTATGTTGGTTCTCTCCTTTTCAGACCAGAGCAGAGAAATCTCCCTAGCTTATGTCAGGTGATTCTGTGGGTTTTCCCATCATGTTCTTCCCTCCGTTGTTTATAATATTTCCCCCCTTTCACTTTGAATTTATTCCAGAAGTTTAGCGAAATGACTATTTGTGGATTTCTGCATGTGCATCCATGTGTTTCTGGAAAATGCTTGTAGCTTGTCCAGGGTTTGAATTGTAGGCTGGCTATCTTTTGCTTTGTGTCTGATATCCACTTACCAGTGAGTACATACTATTTTTTTGTTACTTGGATACCTCACTCATGATTGTTTTTTCTATTTTTGTGTATTTGCCTACATGTCTTTGGATGTCATTTTTTCCTGCTGAATAGTACTCCATTGGGTAAATGTACCACATTTTCTTTATCCAATTAACAGTTGAAGGGCATCAAGTTTATTTCCAAGATCTGTCTACTATGAATAATGTTGCAATGAATATATTTGAGCTAGTGACCTTTTGGTATAAATGAGTGTCCTTGAGATATATGCCTTCACATACATGTAAAAGGAAACATTTATATAGAAGAAGCAAGAAAAAATGCTTGCAACTTACAGATAGACTTATATGCAAAGTAATGCATAATGGGAGGTCATGATTATGTGGGATTTTGTTATTTGTGGGTATGGTGTCAACCTTAATATCATTATTTTTGCCTGGCAATCACAGAGGTATTCTTTCTCTCCATAGCATAGGAGCAAGAAGAAGGGAGAACCTGAGAAGCACAATTTTCTTAGGATATTTTAATATCCAATACAAGTGTCCTCTTCACCCTATAATATTCACAAGGTTGCATCTGACTCCAATCATGCCATGGATAAGGCCATAAACAATACACTTATATCTGGCACTATTACTCAGTCAATGGCAAAATATGTCACTGAATATAGTCTTAGAAAATGTTATTCAAAGGCTTTCATTGGTGGATATCTTTTTTCTTAACAACTAAATTTGGATTAATAAATTACCTCAAAAATATCCATGAAAAGTTGAGTTGTCCATTGTTAAACCCATTTTGTAAGATTTCAAGCTACTTCTTATTTTTTATGTTATTAATTTATTTTTGTATTTTCCATATAGGGTTTCTCTGTTGCTTTGGAGGCTGTCCTGGAACTAGCTCTTGTATCCCAGGTTGGTCTCAAACTCACATACATCTACCTGCCTCTACTTCCTGAATGCTGGGAAAAAAGAATTGTGCCACCACCACTCTATTTCAAGCTATTTCTTATACTGGATTAAGATTCATGAGCAAGGTGATTTTCTCTAATAAAATATCTGTCCTACTTAATCGATTTGAAGGACTATACAAGTCTTTAGTTGAATCTACATTCAACAGACAGGTCAAGGTCCTTTCTCCTATTGAAATACAAAGATATTTAAAGTTTGGGGTTCTGATGGACTGTGTACTTTCCCAAGGAATACAGTTATCTAGAATTCCCAAATAAGAAACATTAGATGTCACAGTCTCACACTTCCAACAGTAGCCATGTTTAGCAAGTAATAAACTTTATTACTCCAGCAGTCTACATATAGTGTCTGTGTAAGTTGGGACATTTTCAGGAGTTTCTTACTTCATGCCTGGTGGAAAACAAAGAAACCAAAATTCTACAAGAGAGATTTAAATTTTGGGGGGTTACCCTCATTTTCCTGACCTATTCATTGGCTCTTTCTATCAAGCAATTCCACATGTCCAGAGGACACAACATATCCTGGCTATGCTATCACTTCCCTTAAAGTTGAGGGGTTAATTTCATCCTCTCAATGTTTGCTTTTTTTACTTTTGAGAATAAGATATTATTGCTATTTCCCTTGATATGGGGACTCCCAATGATGCCATTTATTTTGTGTCCTTTCCAGTTTGATATAATTTTAAAATTGTGAAAACTCAAACAAAAGCTAAAACATCCAACACTATCTGTGACAAAATGTTCATGGAGGTAAACCAGGAGGCTTCAAACCTACAGAATTTTCTAGAGGATACTTGGTCTTACTGATCGTGGCAGAAATTGTCTTCTTAGTAAAATAAGACAATTGTTCTATCATATACATTTTAGATTAAATTATACTATGATAAAATCTTCATTATGTTTCAACACTGTCACTTATGGCTTTTCATTAGCACATTCATGGCCCCTTTACCATTAGTTACTGCTATATAATCTAAATTATATTAATTAGAGTATACAATATTGAAATTATAAAAAATATCTTCTCAGTATTTGGTTATGGTTTTATTTTTTATCCTCATTTGCTTCTTCTGTCCTACCTGCATTTCCCAATCACTTTATATCCTCTATCTTTTAATATTATTCCCACCACATATTCATTCTTAATTTATTTTTTAATTTTCGGTTCTTATATTTAGGTACTTCTCCTGTCTTTCCTTCTTTCTTCGATCCTTTCCTTTATTTTTCTACTGTGAAATGGCTGCTTAAAAACAAGAAATTTTGTTTTCCAACCACTTCATTTTAAAGTATATTATTTCAAATGACTCTTACACTCATTTTGAATAGATAACGGAGTGATCCTTAAAACTTGGTTTGCATATAGGCAACAAGTTTTTGTAGTGAAGATGTAGAATTTGGAAGCATAAAGTCATGTGTTTTCTTAATGAGAACATCATGAGGAGAAATGTCCATGACATAATGAAAGATTCTTTAAACCCCTGAAACATGAAGAGTTTCCTTTCACAAGTTTCCATTAACTTTGTGGATTATCTAGCTAGCAAATATATAGCTTGAAGTAATTGCATCGTTTAGACTTTGATAGAATATCTCTCAATCATGCATATAATCCGTGCAAGGTTTTTCAAGTAAAAATGTACCAAGTCTTGCATCCCTGAATTTCCACATTACCGAGCCTATGCTTTTCAGATAATCTCTGATCACAGGAAGAACAGTAAACAGTGAAATACTTAAAGATAGTGTTTCACTAAATAAATGAGAGGAATGGGCAAGGAGGGAAAATCCATCTATATATCAAAAAATTCTGAAGACATCCCAAAATCATGCTTACATATTATAATATAGGATGCCATATCTAGTATTAGAGCTATCCAAGTTCAAAAAACGAACAAGTTCAAAAAACCATATATCAATACAAATTAAAAAGAATCTGAGATTAAAAGAGGTCATAGTCCAATGATAGAAAATATAAAACTAACATTCTCTGGATAGTTATCTATTTTTTTAGTGAGAACAGGTAAGTATGTTGTTTCAAAATGTAGAGATAAGTAATCTTTTCAGTCATTGACATGAAGAAATCTCCTTTGGACACCTCCAAGCTTGTTCACATGAATCGAGAGCATTCCCAACAATAGTGGTTTCCTAGAATGAGGTTTGTATAGAAAGACTATATAGTGCCTCCTGCCTCAGAGGGCATAGCCTTTTTCCAGGTATATCACCAAAAATCTCAAAAGTAATCAGGTTACCTCTGAAGGTGCATGACTTTGGGAATGGACTATTCTTCTGTTATAATGTATTTCCCAAACAAATCTACTAGGAATCTGTTGAAAAGTATTACATCTTGGTGTTTTACAATGAAATATATGTGAGCATGGGTGTCAATTTTGTATCCTATATTCACTGTTACCTGTGTCTCTTTGCAGAGGCATATGTCACTGTGAAAATATTGTGGAATTCTGCGAACATATATCATGGCCCCAAGAAGCCACATGAAGGTGAAATACAGTGTTATCATTGGATATTTTACTCTCCCTGAAGGAATATCCATTGTTCATCCTGAGACATCAGCATGCATTGAAGTGAGTTTTCTGTCATTAAAGCCTATGGAGATTTAAGACTAAGGAGTCCATTGAAGAGTGGAAGTTCCAGGGCAGGTGTAAAGGACTCCAAAATTGTTTAACAAGAGAACACAGAAAACACAGACTCCCAGTATTTTGATGGGCAGAATTAGAGGTAAAGCAATTTATATAAAGCCAGGATTCTATATGAGTTAATTTACAAGTGAGGAACTTTTCTGTGTCCCTTTCATAATTTCAATAGAGAACTGAGATTCCAGTTACACAAAGTCACATCAAGTGTCACTTGATATTTCTGGACCATCTAACACCTCTCCTTCCTAGGAACTCAAATATTATGGGTTATCATGGCCTCTACTTTTAAAGTTGGGGCCACACACTTCTATTGTGAAAAGTAAGTTTTGTACTATTTTTACATTATTATGTGATTATAATATTCCTCAATCTGTTAGTAGGGACAAAAAAGACTCAATTTTATCTCTGAATGTTCTTTCCATTATTACAAAGTTTTACAAATATGACAGCCTTATTTAGAGCTAAAAAGTTGTTTTGATTTGTATCTACCTGTTGACTAATGATGTTCATCCCCATTTTATATGTCTTTCAGCAATTTCAGATACCTCTATTGAGAATTCTCTATTTACTTCTGTACCACACTTTATATTAGGATTATTTGTTGTTTGGAAACTAGCTTCTTGAATTCTTTGTACATGTTGGTGATCAGCCCTCTGTCTCATATGGGATTGGTGAATATTTTCCCCTTCTGTGGGCTGCCATTTTGTATTGCTCACTGTGTCTTTTGCTTTACAAAAGGTTATGGTTGTATAGGTGGAAGAATAGAGAAGAACAAATTAATAGATACCATCCAAGAGGGAGCCCTTATTGCTTTAAAGAGAAATCAGGCACTAGGGAAATGCCTGGAGATCTTCAAGGATGACACCTGTTAACCGTCTAAGCAACAGTGGAGAGGCTACCTTTAAATATCCTCCCCTGATAATGAGATTGATGACCAACTTATATCCCATCTGAGAGCCTTCAACCAACAGCTTATGGAAGTAGAAGCAGACACACACAGATAAAACTGATGTGAACTGGAATCCAGATGTAGAGAAGGAGGAGTGATTATCAAAGTTGTCATGACCAGGGTGGTTACCCTGCACAAAGAGTTGACCTGAACAGTAGAAGATGTTGACCCCCAGAATGACAGCAGCATGAAACTGATCCAGACTCCACAAATGTGGGTCCCAGTGAGGAGGCCTTGGAAATCTATGTGGCCTCTTGTAGTTGAACAGTACTTATCCCTTGCATAGGAATGGAATTTGGGAACCCATTTCACATAGACGGATACTCCCTTAGCCTAATCTCCAGGAAAGGGCTTAGGACTTATCCCAATAGATATGACAGACTCTGTAGAACCCTCATGAAAGACCTCAAACTCCTTAGGGAACAGAAATGGTATGGGATGTGTAGGGTGACAGTTGGGAGCCAGGGAGGATGGGAGGGCAAGGGAACTGGGATTAATATATAAAACAATCTTGTATCTAATTTAAATAATATTGGAAGAAAAAGAGCTAATAGTACAACAAGTAATGTAGCAAAATATATGAATGAAATACCACAAAGCCTTATACCTTCACAAAAAGTACAAGAAACTTAGTTTTGTCTACATTTTGGGAGCTTCAGCGTGCAGGATATATCTAAGTGGTCATCACTCAACTGGAGTCGTATAATGATACATTTACTTACATGTTTACTGGACTGAAGCCATATTAGGTTAGTGTGGGGCAGCAGAAATAAAAATAGTTAAAGCCAGAGAGAGAGTTTTGCCTCCTGACTAAGTTCAAGAGGTTATATTGTGAGGTAATGAGTGGATGTGGTTGGTTTAGAATTGAAGATGTAATAGAGGTTGACAGAGAGATCATAAGTGTTTCCTAGCAACCGGGACAAAAATCTCTCCACGCATCAATGGGTCCAAGGAACAGGGATCAACTGACATGTATATTTGTCCTTGGGGATTTTAATGTCCTAAAGGATGTGCCATTGTACAACTTTAAATGTAACCATACAATGGACTTAAGTTTCCAATTGATCCTATGACAAAAGGTTTTGTCACTTACAAGAAACTGGAACTGTTAACCAACATGATGGTAGGTAATCTCACTAAACAGTCTGTGAAGAACCTGGTCCAAGTCTTTTATTAGTAGAGTTTTGCTTCCACATGAAGTAAAACCCTATTGTGTATTGTATATTTAGTTCTGTAACCCACTTTTCAAATTGGATCATTTGGTGTTTGTGTGACTAGTTTCTTCAGTTATTTGTTTATTTTAGAAGTCAGCCCTTGGCTAGATCTGTGGTTGATGAAGATGTTTTTCCCATTCTGTTCGCTGCTGCCTTGTCTTGTTGACTATGTGCTTTGCTTTGCAGAGTATTCTCAGTTTCAGGAACCGCATTACTGAATGCCAATCTGAGTCTATGCGAGTATTATGTTCAGGATGTGGTCTGCTGTATAAATTCATTCAATGCTACCTCCCAATTACTCTGCTAACTATTTCACTGTGGCTGGATTTAGATTGAAGTCTTTGATCATTTGGGGTGCTAGTTTTGTCAATAGAGGAATCTAAAATGGCTAAAAGACAACTAAGAAATTGCTCAACATCATTAGCCATCAGGGAAATGTAAATCATAACAATTCTGAGATATCATCTTACACCTTCCAGAATGGCTAGAGAAACACCAACATGGACAATATATGTGGGAGAGGATGTGGAGATATGGGAATGTTTCTCTCTTGCTGTTGGGAGTGAAAACTTGTACAACCATTCTGGCAGTCAGTTTGGAAGTTTTACTGACAATTGGGATCAGTATTCTTCACCATCTAACAATTCCATTTTTTGGCGCATACCCAAATGATGTGCATCCATACAAAATGGACATCTATACACCTAGGTTCTTTTTTGTTTTTTGTTTTGTTTTGTTTTGTTTTGTTATATTGAGACAAGGTTTCTCTGTGTAGTTTTGGAGCCTATCCTGGCACTCCCTCTGGAGACAATGCAGGTCTGCAACTCACAGAGATCCTCATGCCTCTGCCTCCCAAGTGCTAGGATTAAAGGCATGCACCTCCAACACCTGGCAAGTTGGTCTTAAGAGCAGTATTTGTAATATTAAGGACCGGGAAACAAACAAGTTATCGCTCGACTGAAGAATGAACAAAGAAAATTTGCTACAGTGAATCAATTAACTACTATTCACTAGAAAAAGAAACAACAAAATAATTAGGTGGAACTAGAAGAAACCAACCTGAGTGAGTTTACTCATACAAGGAAAGAAAACATGTTATTTACTCAATAATATATTGATATTAGACTTAGAACAAATGATAACTAGCCTACCATCCACAACTCCAGAGCAGCAAAGAACATGTATGACCATAAGAGAGACATACATGGTTCCTCAGAGTAGTGGAAAGGCACAAGATCTCCTGAATAATTTTGGAGCATAGTGAAGGAAAGGTAGGTAGGAGAAAGAGGAGTGGAATAGAAGAGGGAATAGGAGAACATGAGGGATCAGGAAGATTGATTAGTGTGAAGAATAGATGAGAGCAAGAAAAGAGATACCTTAATAGAGGCATAAATTACAGGTTTAAAGAAAATATGGTACTAAGCAAATGTCCAGGAATCCATAAGGATAATCCCAGATAACAATCTAAGCAATAGTGGATAGGCAACCTTAAATGCACCTCCCCTATAATGTGATTGATGACTACCTTATAAGCCATCCTAGAGCCTTCATCCAGTAGCTGATGGAAGCAGATGAATAAAAGCAAAGCTAAAAATGACCTAAAATCCTGGAATCCAGTTATAGAAAGGGAAGAATGATGAGCAAATGTGTCAATACCAGGCTGGATAAATGCACAGAAATAGCTGAACTGACAAAGTGGGATATATCCTTGAATAAATTGGTACAGGAGACTGTTACCTGAAATTAATAGCACTAGCACAGACAGTGAGATCTAAAATTAATAAATGGGACCTCCTGAAACTGACAACGTTCTGTAAGGCAACTGACACAGTCAGTGAGACAAAATGACAGCCCACAGAATGGGAAAATGTCTTCATCACCCCCATTTCTTACAGAGGCATGATATCCCAAATATACAATGAACTCAAAACTAGCTACCAACACACCCATCAACGAAATTAAAAATTGGAGTGTAGAACTCATTAAAGAATTCTCATTGGAGGAATCTGAAATGGCTGAAAGACACTTAAGAAAGTCCTCAAAATCCTTAGCAATCTGGGAAACGGAAAACAAGACAACTCTGAGATACCATCTACATAGCCCAGAATGGCTATAAAAAAATCACAAATGACAGTCTATGCTGGATAGGATGTGGAAAATAAGGAACACTCCTCTATTGCTGCTGGGAGTGAAAACTTGTAAGAGCACTTTGGAAATCAGTATGGTGGTTTCTCAGGAAAATGGGAATCAGTCTACTTCAAGATCCAGCAATCCCACTCTTGGGCATATACCCAAAGAATTCACATTCATACAACAAGGACATATGTTCAACTATGTTCATACCAGTATTGTTTGAAATATCCAGAGCCTGGAAGCAACCTAGATGTCCCTTCACTGAAGAATGGGTAGAGAAGATGTGTTACATTTACATACTATAGTACTACTCACCAGAAAAAAAAAATGGAATTTTGAAATGCACAGGGATATGAATGAAACTAGAAGAAACCATCCTGAGTTAGATACCCAGTAAAAAAATGACAAACATGGTATATACTCACATTTGTATGAATTTTAGACATAGAGAAAAGGTTTACCAGCGTGCAATCCATATCATTGAAGGAACGAGGAAAAAATGAAGGTCTCTAAGAGAAAAATGTATGGAGCATGGAGAAATGGAAGGGGCCATATCTCATGAGCTAATTGGGGAATGAGAGTAGGGGAGAGGTAGGTGTCAGAATGAAAGGGGACAAAGGGGAAGGGAGAGGAGTAAATGGAGAGGCAGAAAGTTGGAGTCAGGGGAAGAATGGAGATCATTATGAGAGATAGCAAAAGAGAGGGAGCCATTATAGGTTCAATGAGAGATCAGACCCTAGGGAGATTAACAGATATTTACAAGAATGACACATCCTGACAATCTGGGCTGATGACTACTTTATATGCCATCCTAGAGCCCCCACCCACAGCTATACACTGAACTGAACTCTGGAAACAAGTTGCAGACAAGGAGGAATGAAGAACAAAGGGGTTGGAATCAGGTTAATGAAACCCACAGAAAGAGCTGACATGAACACATGGGTAGCACATGGACCCAGACTATCTGGGAGGCCACCAAGTGACTGATCCAGACCTCTAAACATGTATGTCAATGAAGATGACTCAGCAGTCTATGGGTTCCCTGTTGGTGGACCAGTATTTAACCCTGGTGTATGAAGGGAATTTGAGGGCCCATCAAATGTGGGGTTATGGTCTGTCATCCTAGGCACATGGGGGTTGGCCTAGGCCCTGCTGAGAGTGATATGACAGACTTTGGAGAAACCCCAGGGAGGGACTTGCCCTCCCTTAGGAAAAGGATGGGATGAAGTGTGGGGCTGGTTGGGGATTTGTGGTTGGGTAGTAAGAGAGAGACCTCCAAACTTACCCACATGAATCAAGGGCATTGTCAACAATAGAGCTTTCATAGATTGAGGTTTATATAGAAAGAATATATAATGGCTCCTGCCACAAACGTGGTAGTATTTTTCTAGGTATTGCTCTAAAAATCTCAATATTAATCAAGCTGCCTCTGTAGGCTTCTGATTTAGGGATTGGAAACTCCTCCTTGAGTTATAAAATGTATTCAACAAACACCTCTACTAGGAATCTATGGAAAAGCATCACTTCTTGGTGCCTTTACAATGGAATATATGTGAGCATGGGTGTCAATTTTGTTATCTGTATTTCCTGTTCCCTATGCCTGCCTGTTTGCCAAGGTATATGTCACTGTACAAACATTGACAAACTCTTGAAACCATATAATGGGTCCAATAAGCCACATGAAGCTCAAATACAGTGATATCATTGGATATTTTACTCTACCCAAACAATATCCATTGTACATCCTTAGACATCAGCATGCATTAAGGTTAGTTTTCTGTCATTGACGCCTATCGTGGTTTAAAGAATATGGGTCACAGTCAAGACCACAGATTCCAGGACAGGTGTGAATAACTCCAAAATTTTTACCAGGAGGAAGCAGAAAGCACAGCCTTCCAGGTCATTTGATGGGCAGATACAGCAAGAAAGCAAAGTATAACTGATATCCCAGCTACACAGTCACATTGAGTGTCCCTTGATATTTATGGCCTCCCTAAAACATTCTTTCCTAGAATCCAAAATTATCTGAGATCAACTTTAAGAGTAGAGGCCACACACTTCTTTGGGAATAGTTAGTTTTGTATAGCATTTAGTTTAATGTGATTATAATATTCCTGCATGTGTTTTTGTGGACAACATATCCTCCATTTTTGCCCTGGATGTTCTTTCCATTATTATAAAGCTTTAACAATATGAAATCCTTATTAAAAATAAAATGCATTTTGATTTACATTGCCCTGATGGCTAAGGATGCTGAGCACATTTTTTATGTGTCTCTCATGCATTTTAGTTTCCTTTATTGAGAATTCTCGATTTAATTCTGTACACCAATTTTTAACTGGATTATTTGGTGTTTTGGAAACTATCTTCATCAGTTTTCTTAAATTTTGGAGATCAACCCTCTGTCAGATATGGGGTTGGTGATTATCTTTTCCAACACTGTGGGCTGCTATTTGTATTCCTGACTGCTTCCTTGGACATACAGAAGCTTCTGGTTGTGTAGGTTGAAGACTAGAGGAGAAAAAAATAAGAGATACCATGAGAGAGGTTGCAAGTGTTTAAAAAGAAATCAGGCAGTAGAGAAATGTCTGCAGATCTACAAGAATGATAACAAATAACCTACTGAGGAACAGAGGAGAAGCTACCTTAAATCCCCTCCCTTGATAATGAGTTTGATGACTGACTTATATGCCATCCAAGAGCCATCATCCAGCAGCTAGTGGAAGTAAAAGTAGACTCTGAGAGTTAAACACTGAAGTGATCTTGTTTCCAGTTACATAACATGAGACAAGTCTGGTTTAACTCACAGAAACAGTTGACCTGAAGGGGGAGGAGCTCTTGACACCCTGGCTGGGAATCCATCATGGAACTGATTCAGTTTCTATGAATATGGGTGTCAATGAGGAGGTCTTGTGAACCTACAAGGCCCCTTGTAGTATTTCAGTACTTATCACTAGCCTAGGAATGGATTTTGGTAACCCATTCCACATAGGGGGATACTTCCTGAACCTAGACTACATTGAGTATGGCATATTTTATGCCATACTCCAAGAGTATGACGGACACTGAGGACCTGCCGCAAGGAAGATCTCACTCCACTTTGGTAGCAGAAATGTTATGGGATATCTAGGGCATTATTTGGGGGCAGGGGATGCAGGGAGGTAGATGGAATTTGGATTGACATGAAAAACAGTCTTGTTTCTTGTTTAAATAAAAAAGGAACAAAAATATAAAAAGTACAACAATTAATGTATCAAAATGTATGAATGAAACACCAGGAAGCCTTAACCCTTCAACAAAAGTACAAGAAACTGAGGATTGTCTCCATTTTGTAACTGCATCATAAGGGTTGTATGTAAGTGGTCAACAATCAGTAGGAACTGTATAATGATGCGTTTACTTACATGTGTAATGGAGGGAAATGATAGAAGGTTACTGTGGGCAGCTACAGTAAAAATACATTTAGCAAGAGCGAGAATTTTGCCTTCTGCCTAAGTCCAATAGGATATATTGTGATGTCATGAGTGGGTCTGTTTGGTTAAGAATTTGAACATGTAATAGATTGTGACCAAAAGATCATAAGTGTTTCCAGCTAACTGTGACAGAAATCTCTCTGCCAAAATCATGAGCCCCAAAAACAGGAAGCAACTGAGATCAGTTTTTCCCTTGAGGATTTTAGTATCATATAGTATGTGTCATTGTACTACTTTTAAGTTCAACATACATTGAGTTCAAGCTCCAAATGTGCCTATGAAAAATTGTTTGAGCATTTCCAAGAACCTGGATCTGTTAACCAACATGAGGCTACCTAATCTAACTAAATAGTCTTTGAAGGACCTGCTCCAAGTAGATTTTCTCTTCCATAAGTAGTGAAACCCTGCTGTGTATTCTCTATTTAGTTGTGGACCCCATTTTTTAATTGGATTATTTGGTGTTATGATGACAACTTTCTTCAGTTCTTTTTATATTTTAGCAATCAACCCTTGGCAACATCTGGTGTTGGTGAATATCTTTTCAAATTCTTTGGGCTGCTGTATTGTCCTATTGACTCAGTATTTGCCTTACAGAATCTCCTCAGTTTCTGGAGGCCCCATTATTGCATTATCAATCTGAGTGTCTGTGCTACTGTTGTTATCTTCAGGAAGCATCTGCTATACATAGTCATTCAATGCCACCTCCCAATATCTCTGCTAAGAGGTTCAGTGTGGCTGGATTTATATTCAAATCTTTAATTCATTGGGACATTATTATGGTCAATAGGAGAATCTAAAATGGCTAAAAGATACTTGAGATATTGCTCAACCAAAGAAACAAATGGATGGAAACCATCCTGAGTGAGGTAACCCATAAAAAGAAAGACAACATGTTATATACTCAATAATGTATGGATATTAGAAATAGAGCGAGTGATAAGTAGCCTACAATCAATACCTCAAGAGAAGCTAGGATCTAGTAGGACCCTAAGAGAGACATACATGCTTCCTCAGAGCAGGTGAAAGGCACAAGATCTCCTGAAGATTGGGGAAGGAAGAAGTAAGTAGGAGAAAGTACGTGGAGAAAAGAAAGGTATAAGAGAATATGACAGATTATTTAGATTGACGAGGGGGAAGAATAGTTGAGGGCAATAAAAGAGACACCTTAATAGAGGCATAAATTATAGGTTTAAAGAGAAATATGTCACTAGGCAAAAAAAGTCCAGTATTCCACAAGGATAATCCAAACTAACACTCTAAGAAATAGTGGATGGCTACCTTCAATACCCTTACCCTATAATGTGATTGATGGCTACATTATATGCCATCTTATAGCCTTCGTCCAGTAGCTGTTAGAAGCAGAAGAATATATGCAAAGCTAAATAGTGACCTGATCCCCTGGAATCCAGTTTCAGAAAGGGAAGAACGATGAGCAAATGTATCAGTGCCAGGCTGGAAAAACCACAGAATCAGCTGATGTGACCCAGTTGTAGCTCACCCACACCATTCTGACAACAGGGGAACCATCATAGTATCAAATAAGCCCTTCTTAATGTGCTCATCAGTTTGATGAAGTGGACACTCTATGAGCCTCTGACAGTGGAAAGAGTGTGTATCCTAGCACAAGAATGGACTTTTGCAGCCCTTGACCTGTGCAGGGCTACTCTCTCATTCTAGACATCAGGGGTGTGCCTAGGCTTTACCCCACATGATGAGACACACTTTGGTGATCCTCCATGGAAGCCTCACCCTCTCTGTAGAGAGTATAGGGTATTATATGGGGGGGTTGTTGTGTGGCATGTGAATATGGACAGGACAAAGAATGGGATTGGTACCTAAAATAAGTTTGTTTCTCACAAATAAAAATTCATTCAAAATGGAAAGAAAAGAAAAAAAAACTATTTAGAAACATATGAGTAGATGTTGGGATATGTCTTTCTGTATATATGTCTCAATTATTAGTTGACGAACAAAACACTGATGATTGAGTAGCCAAACAGGAATATAGGCAGTACTATCAGAACAGGAGAAGGCTGCAGAATAGAACACAGAGAGAGTGTGGCAAAAGATGCCATTCTGCAGAAGGAGTAGTATTCCAGACAGTGTGTAAGCCATAGCCTTATGGCAATGCATCTATTAATATAAATATGTTAATAATTAAAACATAGCAGGCCAATAGGAAGAACTAAACATCACCCAACAGTTTAATAAATATTTTATCATCTGAGAGTTTGTTTGGGGCAAAATTGAATTGGGACCAGGTGGGACAGAAACTTCAATCTTCAAGACTCTTTTTTCCCATATATCTGTCTACTTATGAACTTATCATCTACTTATCATCCATTGTCGCCTATTATTACCTAATATTCAGTTTCTTTCTGACTGTATAGGCAGGGAACTAATTTGTTAGCAAGGTTAGTGTTGATTTTTTGGTAGAAATGGAGAATAGGATATCTCCAATTTACAGAGAACAAATTCTCACACTAATAATCATCGCAACAGAGAGGACATAGTACCTGTAGGCTAGGTCTTGAGATATGTTTGTGGAGGGGTCAGCAGTTGAGTTAACAAAAGCATTTTTCGAGTGAAACAGGCAACTTCTATGTAACCATCCTTTACACACACACACACACACACACACACACACACACACACACACACACACAAACACATACACCATATCACAACATGATATGTTTCAAGTTAAAAATGATGATATATGTATGCAAGGAATTTTTTTTGAGTTTTCAATTTCACTTTCAATTTATTTAAATAATTTCCATAGGGTTTGTAGTATTTATTTAGAGTTTCAAATTAATCCAATCTTTGGTCTTGGTAAAAGTAAATGTAGGACATATACCACAATATAAATGGTCAAACTGAAATATGATTTTTCTGGCTGTACTAGGAAAATGTTATTGTCAAATTACAACTTTCTGAAGCAGGACCGGCTCTAAAGCACAGTTACTAACAGAATGAAACTCAGCTAATTTCTAATTGACAAGAATGCAAGAAGTCCTGGGTTCAATCACCAGCAGTTCATTAGATATCCTTGAGAGGGGAGGCCTGTATTCCTACTGTCAGAAAAAGTGACAGAAATATATGAAGGACTTGCTTTGGTATACACTTAATTTTAGCTCAGCCAACTGTATCTGAGAACCTGCTTCAAAATATATAACCATAATATCATAAACATAAATATAATAATCATAGCATTTTCATTTATTTGAGTAAATATTGTTGGATTTTATTGAGAGATGTTTTCATATGATTCAGGATGGCCTGTGAATCTTGATCATAATTCATTGCTCTACTACCCCATTGCTAGCATCCCTGTTGTCTCTCACTTTTCTGATAAAATCATAGAATAACTTTTGAAGTGGATACACACAAAATATTTATATATGTATTGAGAGCCATACATAAAAATTCTCTTTTTTTATTTCAAAATTCTTGCTTTCATGCTTAATGAATACCAAGATAGCACTCAAAACAATAAAACAGAAGTACAATTTGTAGGCCTCAATATACTCACCTGAATACATTTGCCATTTTGCAAATTTCAATAAAATATTCAATCCGAGAATGTGGTGAATCTCTTAAGTAATATCTATACATCACTTCCTTTATGGAATATTACTACTTTTCACAAGATAAAACTTGATCTTTCTATCCCCAATATATACTCAAAAGTCCACAAAATCAATCATCTGCTTTCGCATGTTGTCTTGCTCTTCAGTTTCAATAATATGAAACTCAATCAAACTTTGCTAATATAAAAATGGAATAAAAGAAAATATTAATAAGATTCCATCATGTCCTGAAAGTGGATTAATTTGTTTGTTCAATATAGAAAATATCGATAGTACTTTTACTGTCCTTGATCAAAAAAATCAAGACTTATACAAACTAATGCTTTCTAACTACTGGCAATTTGCTGAATTTTTTCTCTGTTCCTTTCAAAGAGTTTTTATTCAAAGAATGTTTTTGCTATCTTTTGATATAAAATCATTACTAAGTTCATTGTAATTATTGCAGTTATTTCTAATATTAAAATCCTGGCTAAAAATAAGCAGAGAAATGTATGTTCTAAGACACATCTGCCAATAGATTTTATTCTCGCATTATACCCACACTGAGAATTTGTCTCTTTACAAATGGGATAGCTTCATGGACTAAAGGGCTGCAGTCCAATGAACAGGGCTCAACCTATAGGAACACTGACTGATTGAAGCTTCGAATGCCTTTAGAATTCTTGTAATATCCAAACCATCCTCCTGGTTGGAACAAGCTAGTGCATGTCACCTCATTTGTGTGGGAGGACTGCCACAAGAAACCATCAGATGAATTCGTAATTTAAATATGGGAAGTCACAATTTAAGGATAAATGGTTATGTTGTGTATATAACTTAATGAAAGTGACGGTGGCCAATGTTTTTCTCAGCATTTCTAATACCTCTTCCATTGTAACAGAGTCCTGTATCCTCAGATCTTCCCACCTTGTACGTCTACAATTTTCACTTTTTTTGGTTTTTTGAGACAGTGTTTCTCTGTGTAGCATTGGAGCTTATCCTGGCACACTCTCTGGAGACCAGGCTGGCCTCATAATAACAGAGACCTGCCTGCCTCTGCCTCTCGAGTGCTGGGATTAAAGGCATGTGCCTCCAAAGTCCGCTGTACCCCTACTATTCACCACCCCAACACCTGAGGCCAATTCCCTTCCCCTGTCCTGTGATTCTTACAGAGGCTCACTCACTTTGGTTATTGGGGTCTCTTTGTCTCTTGGCTTGCTCCTGGCATCAAAGTCTCATTCCTGCCTTTTCCTCTCTAAACCCCCTCAACCTCTCATGGATTGCTTCACTCTGGACCTTTCCAGATGCCTCTGGTTATTTCTCCCTCATATCTACAGAAAACCTTCTCATTCCTCATGACAAACAAAAACTATTACCATGTCATTTTTCTTTGTCCATGCAACAGGGTTTATTTAACATATATGTAATAGAAACTGAACATAACATGCTAAGATTCTTTAATGAAAAACAGTGTAATAATCAGATGGGGAAACTATTTATGAATACCAAAAATATATTTGTGTAATTTTGAAATTAGTGAGAAACATATATTAACATGTTTTACACTTTTAGTGTTTAGATATTTAACTAAATGCCTGTCTGTTTAGCACATGATTTCCTGGTTCTAGTGTTTGCCACAGGCAGACATAGGATTGTTTGCAAGGGGAGGTACAATATAGGTGAAGAAAATTCATCCCAAGTCTCAAGGAAGATCTCCCAAACTTCAAACCATTGAGTCATCTTTACAGCCAGTCTACAACTTCAATTCGGTTGGCTTATCCTCAGGGAAACATTAGGTGAAGCAAGTGTGAATTTAAAGAAACACATTTAAAGGAAATCCAAACAGATACCATATTGAACAGTGCATGATTTTTATTGGGAATTGGTTTCCTTTTTTGAAAAACATTGTGTCTTTTTCAGTCAATTTATATTCCTGAAAGTTACTTTGTAGCACTGAATTTCAGCATTGGTACCCTGTTTTGCAAATGGTTTAAAGTGGTCTCTGCAAACAAACATGTTTTTCTGTGAATTATCTTCTCAGCTGGGTAAACTCAAGTTATAAATATTCTCTAGAATGACTGAAACTGCACTCTCACAAAAGTGAAGATTTTGTCCTGCTGCAAGGGCTGGCTTTCCAAAATTACTTTCAGAAGGTCACATAACCTCACACCGGCCATCAGGAAAAACTCTGAGTTTAACATCAAAATTTGATCAGATGTTAAGATCCTATTTTTGCCCAGAAAAGCCAATATCTGACCTGGAGTATCATACCATGCTGTACTTTAATACAAATATTGTGAATTAACTTAATGTCATAGCTGGATAGACATAGAGAGGGTTCTTTCTATAACACTACTTACTTTACCTCGACCCATTAATAGTCACTGCACACACAGATGGCCTCTGTGCCTCAGGTGCCAGCTTTTTATGTGAGGCTTGTTAAAGTACAGTATCCAGGGATCCCTTCCATCATCATCATCATCATCATCATCATCATCATCATCATCATCATTAATTTAGCTTTGCAGCAGTGATTGTCTTCACAGTCCTAACTTACCTAGAACTCTATTTCCAGATAGGTCTGACCGCACACTCAGGGATTCACCTTCTTCTTCCCTGTATCTGTTGGGATAAAATACATGCAGACACTTTGCCAGCTCACTTTTCATTATTTAAGCAACTTATCGTGGCCAATATCAATAGGCACCAGAATGGCTACTGTGCATAACCCATGCAGAGAGTCCAAACTATATGTTTTCATTCCGAGAACTTGGTTGTCTGTGAAGCCTCTTTCATTAAACAGCCAGGTCATGCAAAAATGGCTATCTCCCATCACCAGCAGAGAATACTGATGGCAAGCACACCTCCAGAATGTTAGCAGAGAACACTGATCTCGAGCATTTCTCTGGAAATTTGATCACTTCCTGAACTCAACTGCCACTCCAGTTCTGAACGTCAACCACAGGACTTCTGCACAGGTCTTGGGGAAAAAAGACTTTCACACATAATATCACTTAACATCTTCCTACAGCCAGTTGCCATTGTAGGTCAGGCTCCACTTGTGAACTGCCCTCGTCAGCAGAGAACAATGATCGAGAGCAAATATCTGGAACTTTGACAACATCCTGAAGCCAGCTGCCACTCCACTTCTTTTGGCCTGCCGAAAGTGTGCACTGGTGTTGGGAAGAAAAGACTCCTTCCTACAAAAACAATTGCTTACCATATTTCTCCTCCCAGTTGCCATGGGAAACATCCTTCAACACTCTTTGCCTGAGGTAAATAACTCAAGACAGTTTTCTCTGCTCAACTGCCTTACAAACTACCTACCTAGACCAGCTGAGAGAGACCTATGGGCCTCAACTAGGCTGTGGCCCTTTGACAACACATCATGGTCTCTCAGACCATCGATGACTATCAGCAAACTATGCACAGTAGGAAGTGTACTCCCCAGCCAAAAGCCTGGAGTATTTGACACACAATAAAGCCCAGAAGGATTTACCACCTCAACAAGAGCTGCGATGATCTCTCCTAAGATTGTAGTGCATTTGGACCAACAGGAATTGCAAGAGGGGTCAGATACTCTCACTCTGGATGTGCAGACATCCAGTACTATAATGCAGGCCCGTAATTATCTACAGACATTGTGGGTACTTCAAGCTCCACAGAGGAGCTGAGACAGGGCAAGTAAGGAAAGGGACTACTCCTTTTGCAGGTCCTTGATACCTTAAGAAACACAGTGTGCAGTGATCATAGTCTATCTGCTTTCCATCCAGTCATCAGAAAAACACCTAGATTAACTTTTCTGCCCAGACCAGAGAAGTTTAAAAGACACGTTATTTCTCTCCTGTCAGAAGATAAGGTGGATTGAGGAAGCACTAACATCCAATAGAAAAGTCGAATGGGAGTTTGACATTGTTCTTGGAACATCTGTGTCTGTAAATCTTCCATTATTTTCAGAACAGGCGCAGGTTACTTCCATCTCTACTGGTGAATCCCACGCCCATTCCACATGTGAGGGAGGTGATCTGGATAATCCCTCACATTTAGAGGGGTCTCAGGAAGCATTTTCTCTGGTGCTTGTTATTTGGGGCCATTGCAGTTCACTCAAGGGCCTGTAATACTCTCCATTGTAGCAGACTTGACATACACATAAATGCCTTCCCCTTATGAAAATGTCACTCACACTCCCTCTTACAAAGTGGGGCCCAGGGGTTTCTGGTCTAGGATAATCAGATTAAAACAGGAAACCCCTGCAAAAGGAAGCATCAGTAGATAAAAACCAGAACATAATGGGCTAGAATTGCAAAAATAAGACCCACAAACTCCAAGCCCTGCCTTAAGGGATGAGGGAGTCTTAACACCAAACACTTATGATGAATGGAACACTGATATGTAAATGGGGACATCTGATTCTCCAGACACTACTGCATCCTATGAAGAGGTCCAAGTCACTTCCAGAAAAACTGGAGAGGCCTTAGCATCATACATATTTGAAGAAGGAGTTCTGGATTATTCCACCACTACATAAGATGATGTGGTCCGATATTACTCAGTTCCTGAGTGTTTTCAAACTTTGCAGTTCAATCGAGGACCAACAAAACAGTCCATACCTGTAGAGTCAATGATCACAAATATGCCCACTCAGGATGAAGAGCTGACATATTCTCCCTGTATAAAAGAGGACCCTAGGCCACCCACTTCTAAAAAATCCACAATTCAATAGGCAGGCACTGCACAAGGAAGCCTGAATAGGCCACATCCTAATGACAATTGCTAAGGCCAGAAATCCTATGGCCAACAATATCATCCCAATTCCTTAACATCTGAGGGAGGCCTAACATGCATCACAAAGTTGAATGTGACTTAAACATTGTTCTTGGTACATCTGGGTCTCTAGACCTACCATTACTCTAAGAACAGACACAGATTGCTTCCATCTCTATTGATATGCCCAAACACAGGCCATGCATGAGGCCATTCTGGACAATCCCTCACCTTCAGAGGGGTCTCAGGAACTATTTTTCTCTGTACCCAGATCTTTTTTGCCCTTTCAGATAACTCAAATGCCTACAACACTATCTATTCCTGCAGACTGGACATACACATATATGCCCTTCCCAGAGGAATAGATCACACAATGTACATCATACAAATTGGGTTCAAGATGCTCCTCCTCAAGGAGAAGCAGATTAAAATAGGAAACCACAGTAGAAGGAAGCCTCAATACAAAAAACAAAACAACACCGGCATAGCACAGCAATCCTATGACCCACAAACTACCTGCACTAACTTAAGAGCTGAAGGAGGTCTAAAACCTAGCACATCTGCTGAATGCGACATTGATTTTCCAATGGGGACAGACATTCCTTCTTCCTCAGTATAGTCCCAGGTTATTTCAGCTGCCCTAGAGAGGTGTTACCATCATGCACAAGTAAGGGAGGAGTTGTGGCTGAAGACTCCCCTGAGGAGGGGTTCCTGGACCAATCTTGCACTTTCCCTGAATAGCCTCAGCCCCTGCACTTCACTAAAGGTCCTATAATAGTACTCATTCCTGTACGCTGAAAGTTAACACATAAATCCTCTCAGGTGGAAGAGTTGACAGCTTCTTCCTCTTGCAAACAGGACCCATGCCTTCCTCATCTGTGAAAATCAATAATCAACAGACAGCGACAGCACAAGGAAGACTCAATAATTCACATCCTTGTGACATTTCCTCACAACAGGAATCTGATGACACAGATCCTCTCACCTCTGCTTTAATATCTGTGAGAGGCCTAAAATCCAACACAAAACATGAACTGGACTTTGGCATTGTTCTTGGTACATCTTGGTTTCTAAACCTTCCTTCATTCTCAAAACAGACACAGGTTACTTCCATCCTCACTGGGGAAGCCCAAAAACATTCCACATTATGAGGTTGGTCCTGTGGATGATCTCTCACCTACGGAGGGGTCTCACGAACCATTTTGTTCTGTCCATGGATCTTTTCTGCCATTTCAGATCACTCAAGGGCTTATAACATTATCCATTCCTGTACATACATATATATGCCCTTCCCAGAAGAAGAGATCACACATTCTCCCTCTTACAAACTGATTTCAAATCGTTCCTCCTCTAGGAGAAGCAGATTGAAAGAGGAAACTACAGTAGAAGGAAAAGTAAGTAGATCACATCCAGATCACAATGGCATTGCACAGCAATCCTAACACCCATGAAATTCCTGTAGTGCCTAGAATGGAGGGAGACCTAAAAACTTGCATATCTGATGAATGGATCATTGGTTTTACCATGGGGACATCAGAGTGTCCAGAATATCCTTTATACTCAGAAGAGACCCAAGTAACTTCCAGCTATCCTGGAGTGGCCTTAATATCATCTACAATTGAGGGAGGAGTTCTTGTTGAAGACTGATCTGTAGAGGTTTTGCTGAACCAATTTTGCTCTGTACCTGATTCTTCTCAGCCTTTGCACTTCACTCAAGGGCCTAAAACTCTGTCCATACCTGTAGATTGGAACTTCACTCATAGTTCCTCTCAGGTGGAAGAGTTACCAACCTCTTCATATTTCAAAAAGATTCCCATTCTATGAAAAGCAGTATTCAACAGGCCAACACACCACAAGGAAGACTTCTTAGATCACTTCGTGATGCCAATTTCTCAGAGCATAAAATCAATGACCCAAAACCTTCCACCCCTGTTTTAACCACTGAGGAAGGCCTAACATCCAATATAAAAGATGAAAGGGAGTTTGACATTGTTCCTTGTACATCTGGGTCTCTAAACCTTCCATTATTCTCAGAAGAGGAACAGGTTACTTCTATCTTAAGTGATGAAGCATAAACACTGTCAAAATGAGTTGTAGCTTCTTTGGATGATTCCACTCGTTCAGAGGGGTTTCCGGATTCCTACTGCTCTGGCCCTGGTTATTTTTGGCTGTTGCAGTTCACTCAAGGTCCTGTAACACTATCCATTCCAGCAGATTGGACATGCACACATATGACCTACCTGGATGAAGATATCACTCACCCTCCCTCTTTAAAATTGGGGATCAAGGGTTCCTGATCTAGGACAAGCAGTGTGAATTAAGAAACTACAGCAAGAGGAAGTGTCAGTAGATGAAAAACAAATCAAAAGAGCCTAGAGTTGCAAAAATACAACCAGCAGACTCCTTGCACTGCCTAAAAAGCTGAGGGATTCCTAAAACTAGTCACTTCTTATAAAGACTATACTGATATTATAATGGAGGCATCTGATTCTCCGGACATTCTTGAATCCTCAGAAGGGTGCATGGTTACTTCAAGACCTACTGGAGGGGCTTCATCATCACCCAAAATTAGGAAAAACTCCTGCATGATGCCTCTCCTTTCAGTGGGTGGTCTGGACCAATTTTGCTCTGTCCCTGATCAGTACAGCCTTTGCAGTACAACCAAGGACCAACAAAACAGTCCATAAGTGTAGATTGGACTTTCACAAATATGTTCTCTCAAGTGGAAGAGCTGACAACTTCTCCCTCTTTTGTGAAAACCAGTATTCAACAGGCAGCCCCTACACAAGGAAGCCTCAACAGATCACATTCTGATGAGAAATACTCAGGCCAGAAATCTGATGACAGACAACTTCCCTTGAATGCCTTACCAGCTGATACAAAAGATAAATGGGACTTTGACATTATTTTTGTAACAACTGGCTCTCTAAACTTTCCCATATTCTCAGAACAGTCTCAGGATACTTCCCCATAACTGGTGGGGTCTAAACAGAGTCCATAATTGAGGGAGTTCTGAATGATCCCTCATATCCAGAGGGTTTTGTGAAAACATCTTGCTCTGACTGTGGATCATTTCTGCCCATTCAGTTCACTCAAGGGCCTATATCACTATCTATTCCTGCAGACTGGACATACACAAATATGCCCTCTACACAGGAAGAGATCACTGATTCTCCCTCTTACAAAATAGGATCCAGTCTTTCCTGCTCTGGGAGAAGCAGATAGAAACCAGAAACCATCATAGAAGGAAGCCTCAGTAGATCACATTAAGATCACAATGGCATTGCACAGCAATCCTATGAAACACAAACTCTTTCATGTCTTAAATTGTCTTAAAATTGATTGAGGACTAAAACCTGGCAAAACAAATGAATGGTAATTTGGTATTACCATGGGGACTGACATTCTTACACCTGAGAAGAGGCCCACATTTGGTCTTAATCTACCTGACATGCTATACCATCTTCCTAGAGTGACTTGCTTATAGGTCCCCTGCAGAGGCCTCAGTGAACCAATTTTGCTCTGTCCCTGATTCTTCTAAGCCTTTGGAATTCATTCAAGGGACTATAACACTGTCCATTTCTGTAGACTGTATGCTCGTGCATATGGCCTCACACATAGACTAGATGAAACATTTGCCCTCTTGCAAACGTGGCCCAATGTTGTCATCCTCTTTCAGAAGCAGACATAAATTAGGAACTACAGCTTAAGTAAGACTCAATGGATCATCACCAGTTTATCGTGGCCTATAACAGAAAATCACTGACCCACAAACTCCTTCCCCTTCCTTAAAATATGAGGAAATAATAACATTTAACACAGCTGATGGATGGTCCGTTGTCATTTCTTGTGGATCTTCCTTTTCTGAGGTCTTTTCTTCATCTTCATTATAGATACAAATTAACTCCAACAATGTTGAGGAGGTCCTAGCAACTACCACAAGTGAGAGAGGCTTTCGTGATACTGCCTCTCCCAGGAGGAAGATGTGAAAACCTTTTGCCCTGCCAGGGTTCCTTGTGTCATTTGTAGTTCACGCAAAGTTCTGGGTTGTTGTCCATAATTGCAGACAAGAATTTCACACATGTGTTATCTCAGAGAAAATAGTTGACCTATTCTCCTTCTTACAATAGTTTCCCCATGTGTTCCTGTCTTAAGAGAAGCAGATAGAAACAGAAAATCACAGCAAAAGGAAGCCTCAGTAGATCACATACTGATTAAAATGGTGTAGGCTAGAAAACCTACAGCCCACAAATACCCATCTCAGTTCTAGTACTGATGAAGTCATCACAACCAACATTCTAAGTGAAAGGGGTTAACATTTCCTCTAGTTACATGTGGGTCTCCAGAATTTCCATTGCCCTCACATCAAACACAGGTAACATTCATCTATACTAAATACATCTTGCATACTTCTACATGTGATATATGATTTATAGAATGTCCCACAATTACATGTTGGATTGTGGACCACTTTTCCTGTCCCTGATTCTTTTGAGCCTTTGAAGTTTACCCAGGGGCCATTTAAAACTATCCATACTTGCATATTTTATCTTTCAAACTCCCCCATCCCATGGAGATGTCACTTTCCTATCTACTTAAAGGACTCTAGGGACAATACATTACAAACTAAGGAGAAGAGATACAAACACGTAGACCCTCAGCAAGGGTGCATCACAATTTGTCCCTCATAACTAGCTGGTTTCAATCACATCTCACAGAACTAGAATGCTTCAGACCCATTCACATGCATCAAATGGGCCAGATATGTCCCTTTAGAAGCTGATATTCAAACAGAATGCTCGTGACTGAATAAGCTAAGAGATATATAGTTTAGAAATAATGGCCTAAGAAGTACACAGAAAAATATTTCCCTTTATATTTATATATTTAAAATCCCTCATAAGCACATATCTCATGTCTTTAATCATTGCAAATATTCTCATAAATAAACCTAAGCCAGTACCAGGACAAAATTTAAACTTCTATTTACCAAAGCAGTTTATGGATATATACACACTGAGAAACAAGGTCTTTGGAATTTTCTTAGTAGATCAACATGCAATGTGACATACATATCTTTATTCATTTGATTTGGAAATTACCTAGTGACCAAAATGGATTTCAGACAAAATATTGTTGGAATTTAGACATTTGCATTTTTCACAGGAGTCAAAAGATTCCTAAACTTTAATCAAGGAAATCTGTGGTCTATCCAGTCAAGGAGAATTGAGGTGAGGCATTTAACTTTCATGTCAGTAGCCTAAGATCTTCAATATTAAGTAGAACAAAGGTTTGTATATTCCCCTCAAAACAAGTATTCCTAGAATATGTATTCATTCTCAACTGGGATTAAGAAAGTGCTGGTCTAATCAGAGGATATTAGAGATATACCCAAGTGCATGGCCGTAAAATCATGGCTCCTCACTCTTTGGAACATAAAGAAATGAAATACTACCACAAGGTTATGAATCTTTCTATGTCCATGAAAAGAGGGACAAAGGTAAGAACTAGACATAAAGTTATCAAAACTAACCTACTGAACAAGGGATACTTGGAAAATTCTCATATGTGGAAATTAAGTTATTTCTGCTAACCACATGAGCATAGCATCAGATTTTCAGGAGTGGAATAAGATTGGCATGCAGTACTCCATATTCAATGTGGAGAATTCAGACATTAATTATCACTATTTTACTGTGAGAGACAATATCCTAGAAGATGTAAGCTGCAGAGCAAACCATGTGTATACTAACGTGTTTCTACAAGGCTAAATGGCGATGGAAAGTAAACACTATCACTACAAAATAATATATCTTCTTTGCATTCATGCTAGCCCTAGTTCTACAGTGTTTCAAAGGAAAACTAACAGTGATTGAGACAATTTCCTTCTGTGCTTGGTATACATTACATATACACTTGTCCAAAGGAAATTTGGGGAATACTAATTTGGAAACCCTTCACAAAAATGTAGAAAAGCTAGCTTGAAATACAGACTATTTACTGATAACTTTCCACCAATATTGGCAATTCCCTGTACTTCATGATAACACTTTTCAAGTTATTTACAAATTTGAGAACCTATCCCCAGGAATTTACATCTAACCTCTGAAAATGATGTAAAGACATCTCTTTACATCACTCTTGCCTTCAGTGGAGTTGCCAGAGAAAGACATCTTCTATACTTTAAAGAAGTACTCAAATATGACAAGAACTTTCCTGCATCATGCTCTTCCTTAAAATGTAAATTGTAGCATTCACACTTATAACAACACCATTGGAAATAATCAGCCCTCCCAAATTTTGTCTGAATTTCACCCTATGAAAGACAGGAGTTAGAAATCCTCCATTTGTCTCATGGAGCTGCCATATTTCACTTTTCTGAGCACGCATATTGATTTGCATGCTTACTGAGAAACATTGTTCAGAATAGTGGAAGATCATAGAGAACCAAGAGAGCAAGCAGAGCCTGGAATCTATCTTCTTCCTTCAATTCAGTCCGCAGAAACTTACCATTACAGCCCAGATTTCTTAGGTTGTGTGAACACAAATGTAACTATGCAATTTATCTGGAAAATGACAAAGTTTTCAAGACTCCTGAGAGTGTTGACATATATCCTGCAGATACCACTCTAGATATGAATATAAAAAATAACAGTGATGATTGGTAATCTGAGGAGAATATTCTAGGACTATAATGGACTGAATTTTACAAGGTATGCAAATGTCTACTGAAAATGTATCAGATTTTCCTCATGTAGCAATGGCAGTATAAATTCCACTTTTTTGATAGAGTGTGTCTTATACAGATGAGTCAATTCCTTCTCAGAAACCCTATTTACCTATGTATTTCATTTTTCCACCTATAACAAAGGGAGCATCAAATATTTCTTCCAAGATCAAAGAAAGCCCAGACTCCTAGCTATGAAAGTCATTCTTGGCTACTATGTAACTATAGAATTTCAGTTCTAGGCTGGGCAGTTGTGGCACATGGTTTTAATCCCAGCATATAGGAGGCAGAGTCAGGTAGGTCTCTGTGAGTCTGAGACTAGTCTTGTCTACAAGTGCTAGTTTCAGGACACCCTCCAAGGCCACAGAGAAACCCTGTCTCGAAAAACCAAAAAAAAAATTCAGAATTTCAGATATAGTAAGCTAGAATGTATATAGCTGACATTAAGGAAACGTGATAAGTGATCCCTCTAATAATCGTGGCTATCATTTTGAGAACTGCTATTCCTGTATAAAATAATTTTTGAATCTGACATTGAATTCCAGCCTAGTATGAATAATGCATATTGAGACAATTATTTTCTGAGCGATTATGGGGAAACCCTTGTCTTATGTACTAGGTACAACATGTTCTCTAACAAAGGAATGGTCCCCTGGGCCTTTGTTTTATGACTCAAGTAGTCTGATATTTAGATTAGAGATGTTGATATATGACAGACTACCTCTCTGAATAATGTCTAACCTATATATGCCATAACTTAGCATTTGCAAACTGAGTTGAGAATTCATGTCATCTATCTTTAGCCAGTCATCAGAAATTGAGAATTCTGCCATAAATACCTAGATCTAAATGGCTAAAATAGAGGAAGCAAAGTTCTAAGCCTGCATCATTCATGCTGTTACAAACAGCATTTGAATGCTAGTTGGTCTTCCCAAGATTGAAGACAACATGTGGAATTACTAACATCTGAAATAGTGTTTCAAAAATGGCTGAGAAATGTTGTGATATTCCTTTAGTGCTAATCCACTTTAAGTCAGGGAAGTATGATTTCTACTCCTCACTAACCAAGGGGATTCTCACATTCACTTTTGTTTAAAAGGATCTCACAGTTTTTCTCTCACAGAAGGTGTCAAGTACTCCCATTCTTCCATTATTAATCCATACATTTTCATTTTTGATAAGACTTAATACATAGTTCTTAGACAAATGCCATCTTTTGATTGTGTCCTTTATACTAATGGGATTTTACTTTTATTTTGTCTTCCATGGACCTTGGTGTCAGTCAGCGGGATGACCCCATGCCCCTAGGTTTCCAGAGAAAGAGGGAAACCTGCCTCCATAGCCTGCCCTGTCGGGTCGCTGAGAGGCAATGGAACAGCTTCCATATGCTTGCCCTGTCCCGACGCTCTTGGGCATTGTACTTGGCACTTCTGAGATGATAAAGACAGATCCAGATAAAGAAAAACCTCTAAAGGTTTACACTACATTTAAAAATATTTGTAGGCTTTTGAGAGAAAAAGAAATAGAGTAACCGGTTGTGGTGGCCAACGCCGGTAGGATTTGCTGAAGGAAGCAGAGGCAGGCGGATTTAAACAGAGAAACACTGTCTCAGAAAAGAGGAAACAAAAGGAAGTAAAAGTAGAATAGTAAAAAAGTCACCTAGATATGAAAAATCCACAGAGAATCTGGATACTAAATGTCATACTGTTGTCTTTAAATTGTTTTATTGCCAAGGAAAGAATTACTGCTGCTAAAATACATTTGATTATAAATGCTGCTAAATTAATCCAACTTCTACATTTTAAAAATGCTTTGACTTCAAAATTTAAGGACAGGCTTCTTAGAAATAAAGGTTTTGTTTTTATTTCCACAGAAAATCAAAAGCTTTTGATTCCTTCCAGACTAATATGGTTTGATCAAGCAAGACCCCCTGAAGCTGAGATGATACAGCTTTACAGACTACAAAAAAAAGGACTTGGTCAGGTTTCTAAGTTTTATCATGATCCCTATGGTATATGAACATCTTCCCCAATCAGCAGGAAGTAGTTTAGAAAGAACGACACCCATTTTCCCAAATATTGTTTATAAATTTTTATTTTCATTTAAATGGGTTTAGTTATAATGATAATGAGCGTAGTCAATCTCTTTTTAAAGAAAGAAAAGGGGAATAGGATATAGGAATGAATACTTTAAATTGGTAAAGATTTTCATTTATTGATACAACTTTAAGGTCAATTTTGTGAGGTGTATATGTCTCCTCTTGTGTAGGTATTGTGATTATATAGATCTTTTACCTATAATAGTCAGAACTTGTAATTAGGTTAGTTAGGTTTTGTAGATTTACAGAGATGTATTTGAGTTGGTTAGGTATTCTTCAAACCTTTCAAAGACCTACAGAAATATCGCATTTAAATGGTTTAGGGTTTTTCTTGGCAGTGAGACACAACTGCTCCTGGCACACCAATTATGTCAGAAAGGAGGATGGGCATCTAAGAAACTCGTTATGGAGTTTGCTTTCAACATGGCAAGACTAGCTATTTGGGCAAGAAACTGCTCTTGCCTGGACTGTTTGTTGCTGTATAAACTGGAACTGAAGGGTTCCTGTTAAAATTGAGGAGTGTGCTTGACACACTGTGCCCTATAGGATGAAGATGGATGCCCCAACGTTACAGAGGAACTTTGGGTGACTGTCCAGGTAGCAAGATGTCCTGTCAATTCTAGAGTTTATATATTATCCTTCTGTGGTCTTTGATACAGTTAAAGACAGATCATTATGGTTATAGATTTCTCCAGTTATTATAAAAGATAAGTTATCTTTCTTTTTATTTAGACAGAAATTAGGAGATGATGGGGAATGTACTGTGTATGTTTATCTTATTGATTGTTAAATAAAATACTGTTTGGCTAATGGGACAGCAAGTAGATGGGACTAGGAGTCAAAGAGGATTCTGGGAAATGTAGCAGAGAAGTGCTGATCCAGGCAGGAAGTGACATAGCAAGGAGACTCATATTTAAGTGAAGGAGAAACAGGAAGGGCCCCCCTTTAACCCTCCGCTCCTGCTCCAGCGGCAGGATGTGATCCCTGCAAGGAGGGACAATAATATAGGTCTTATAAAATATATAGGTTTATGATAGTTAAGATTGAGTTAGCAGATGAGAAATCCTAGTGATTGTCCAAGCAGCTTTGTACCTAATACAAGTTTATGTGTATTCATTTGGGCCTAACTTGGTCGGGTGGCTGGCGTAAAGCTCATACATGGCTCAGGAGGCATTTGGCAGAAAGATTTATCGTAACAGGACCTCACACATGTCCATTTGTACAATTGGGTATAAATCATTTTACTACTCAGTAACAGGGACTAAAGTAAAGGGAGACCTATGAGTCTTCCTTTGCAGAAAAAAATATTGGGTACTTCAAGACAACAGGATAGTTTAGAATGCTTATAATGCATCTCTTACAAATCAGTGTGCTCCAGATATTCTATATTGTCTAAGGTGGTTTTGGGCAAAAGTATCTGGTAATTGAAAACTCCAAATGTTTTCTTTTGGGAAGTGAGTATTTCAAGCAATCATGTATTCAAAGACACTTCAGAGTTACCCCTGTGATCTCTAATTGACCTTTCTGAATATGATAACTTGTCATTGCACACAAGAGTCTCCCCATCTGAGAAAATCAGAAACTTCAACACTTGAAACAGATGGGATCACTCTACATGCATGAACATATATCTAGGAATAAAATATAGACATGGATTCACCTGCCCAGAAACCAGTAAATGTATTTGAAATTTTGTTATCAGTTATAGAGAAAAAGAAATTATTGTGGAAGCATCACTACTCAGAATAAAAACAGTACTTCAGGATAATATTCTGAATTCTTTCTGGACTCAGAAACTTTTGACTAATTGTATGCATATCTGTAGCTTGGGGCATAATGAGAAGCTAATAAGACAAGGCCCACATATTCTCCCAGTAACCAAAGTAACCTAGGATTTTCACCACTGTCAAGTGTGAATTGAATTTATACATACTGAAATAATATATATAAGATGTTTCCTCCACTTAACAATGAGATTCAGAAATATTCCTTTACCCAGGCTAGTTTCAGAAGTTTCCCCTCTGCCAAAGGAGATACAGAACACACTCCACAAAATGTCACTATATATTCCTCTTAGAAATGAGCAATCTTTTGTGTTTATATGAGAATTGCAGTCCTTTTCTTGCATTACAATCTTGCATTAGAACTTAAATATCTATACAAGGTAAAATTAAATTAGTATATTTGCCATTCTTGCAGCTCAGAATTTTTCTTAATGTCAAAAGATGATATTAAACATGCTTCTCTGCCTACGATGACTTTGCTTTACCTTCCCATTTGATATTATATATACATGGTGAATCTCCATGCATAACATCTAACTACAGAGCCTTAAATATCCACGCTCACTAATAATGTGTGTTGGAAGACACAGTTATTAATGACTGAAACTCTTGCTTATACTGTTGTGACATTAAAAGACCCTAGTACTCATATTGGATCCAGCAGTAAATAATCAAGTGAGAAAACACACTTTGTTCTATAACATGTAGTTTAGTTTAAACTTGGAAAGTCCACCGAGAAGGCAATTTTTGTCCTTCCTCTTTGGTAAATGATTGGAGCATTTCAAGGCTAATATGGAATCTGTAAGGATAACAAATTTACAAATTCGATAGAAGATTTGGACGGACAGAAGGAGAGGTAATGTATTTGGCTATGCAACATGGTGAGGCAAATAACTCCCTTTTCCTTCTCATATTAAAATATGGCTTGCAACTCTTTGTAACTCTACAAGATGGCCTAGTACTTTGCTTTCTTCTACTCCGCCTTACACAATTCCCTTCTAGGATTTTTTCAATAGTATTTTATGTGTGCTATAATGTACTTTACTCCAGTCTCCACAGACTCATGAGGTAAGCCTCAGACATTCTTTGAATGGTAAAAGCACATGCCCGTTGTAATTTCTTACCACTGGAATCCACTCTAGTTAGAGTTCACAGACACCAATTGTAGTGAGCATATCAAGGATTGGAGGCAACTGCCAGCAATCCAGTCACAAGAAACATTGCAGTTTTCATTTATACTACGAACTGGGTCATTGAACACAAAACTAATGACCCAGTAATGTTGACACAGGAGCACCAGCTGTACAAAAACACTGAAGTTGATATTTGTGGTCTTCCAAAATCACTAAAGTCATGGATATCCTAATTTGTGAAGAAATGCTACATGTAGAAGCAATGTTGGGACCCCTTACTACTGTAGACTTAACAGGGAGAAATTCAACCTTATCCAAAATTGATAGTAGTTTTCTTCCTTACCGATAATGTATGTCCTTCATCAATGACAATTAGTGTAACTAATTTTGACGTATACTTGGCATTAGATTTCCTCTATTAAAAATGTTCTCGCTATCTTCCCCATTAGTAATGGTGAAAATTGCCCCTTCGAGAAAGACCACCATTCAGTTCTTCTCCATTTGGCACCCTGTTGGCACATTGTTACTTTGAATATAATTGACCTCATGAATTTCTCTTTTATGAAATGATCATAATAATTTTGTCTTCTTATTTTAAGGAACCAATTGCTTATCTGTAAGCACAATTTGAGAATAATGCATTTGCTCTAGCAAGAGTGTCACAGAAAATGATGGTCTACAAACCTTGGGGCTTAAAGTATTACACCTTCTAAAAAGTGCTCTTACTTCTTTCCCTTTCTTTCTAGTGACCTAACACATGTTCCTTCATTTAGCTTGCACAGAAAGGTAGGTCAATAATTTCATGCTCTTCATGAGGATACTTCAGATGTACTCCCACTGACCAAGTGGCTATTCACCTACCCTTCTAACACACAGGAACTTCAACAACATTCCAAATGTCAACATCTTCATAAAGGAAATTATGAGACTGGTTTCCTACATGCATTGAATATTTGGAAGATGAATATATTATAACCTTAATGTTCTCTTGGAATATGGTGCAGAACATTGGTCTTCATCTATTTTATAAATTTCCCTGACAAATTTCTGTCAAATATATTCAGAACCTCAACTTTCATTGCCCAGGTTACATTCAGTTTTTCCTGTCTGTAAAATACTGACTTAAAAGTTCAACTCAATCAACAAAGTATTCTGATTTTTGGTAACCAGCCAGGTCTCTGATTTTATAACTGCCCATTAAAGTATAAGAAATGACCACCTGCACAATAGGCATATTCCTATCTCACCAATGACACTTAAGTATTTACAAATCATGATGTGTGAGATGTCACATCCTCTTTTCTCAAATTATGGAAGGTTGGATATATACCCTATTCTAAAGGCATTAAAAATGTCCTTAGGTTCTCCAAAATGATTGGAAGTATAGTTTCACCAAAGGGATCCAAGAATAAACTCTTTTACCCTTTGTACTTCCAATTATCTTCCCGCACCCTTAATTTGAGAAGGCATTTCCCTACTAAAAATGACTGCAGATATGCTTCATTTCATAAAAAGTTAACAGTCCTCAATGCACAGAGCAGGCTCATAAATTCTATATATTCTTTGGGAAATAGACTTATCAGTATTGTCTAATAGGGTAACTACCCATTAAAGGTTACAAAATTCTCCTTCTGCACAATAGGCCTATTTATATCTCACCATTGAGGCTGAAGTATTTACAAATCACACCATGGAGATGTCCCATAATCTTCTTGTAAATATGGGACCATTGGATATACACACTTCTATGAAGGCATTAAAAATCTCCTTAGGTGCTCCAAAATCAAACGAAATATGATTTCACAAAAATATTCCAAGAATATGCTCTTTTACCCTTTGTCCTTCCAACTATTTTCCCCCAAACTTATTATAAGAATGCATTTCCCTACTAAAAATGACAGCATATATGCTTGCTTTCATAAGAAAGTTAACAGTCCTAAATGCAAAAAGCAGTCTCATAAATTCTATGTATTCTTTGGGAAATAGATTATCAATATTATCTGATAGGGTGTCAGCTGAATGGTGATCAGATGAGATTTTTTTCACAAAAGGCATTTACTTGCCATCTGATTCATGGTCATCAGCTTGTTCCCAACTAAATGGAGGTACCAGTCATTCCATTCACCACAATTGACACCCAGTACACTGTATCTTAATGTACCAGGGCCAAATATTTTCAAGTAGAGCCCAGTCCTGAATTTTATTAGCTTATGGAGTAAAAAGTGGTGTGGGTCCCAACATTCATACATATGCCTGAACAGCTGAATAAACTTAAGGAAGAGATCTAATTGACAATGAAGTCTGTGTGCATTTCCTGTATTCTATGAAGATGTGAACAATATCTCAATTCTCTAATAATTCTGATGATCTAACTCCTATGACTTCATGATCCCAAGACCTCCCTCTCTGAGACTGGGGTATATTGAAGCACTACATATGGGGATTCCAATCTGCCTTCTCAATTCATTGTGTCTCAAATATACATCTTCAGTTTATTGGGCCCCTGAATCACATGCTTTTCCATTGCGGCTTTAGAAGTTTCTCAAAGAATGGTCTCTAACCCAAATCTCTATCCAAGTTGACCTTTATTTTCTTCTCAACAAGAAGATCTCAGACCTTCTTCTCAGCCTGGTGTGATCAAATGAAATTGAGACATTCTACTTCTCATCAAGATAACATTGTTCTGCTCTATTTTGTGGCTGCATAACCATGTAAGTTCACCTAGTGTCTGGATACCAAATCTTAACCTTCCAATCAAGTATTCGTTATGTAGCAAGCCCATTATTTTGCATGCAGAGTGAGTATCCACACAGAAAACTAAAGTGACAGCTAGATAATGCCATTAAAATTGATGCCTAACCTCTACAATATGACATAAAATACGGACATGACCTTGTTGTTGTTTCTAATGTTGTTATATTATTCTTGTTTCTGTATTTGTTTTAAGTTTAGAAAAGAGTAAGTTAAACAATTTTATGTTATAAAATTCCTGCCATGAAATATCAGCAGCCATGTGGTTATCTTTAAGATTTTTAAATCGTCAAACTCTTCCACATTAATTTGGGCAGTCCCAAGGTCCTCCCTCCTATATCTTGGTTGAAAAAGTATACCTGCATATTCATAGGGATCCAAAAAGCCATTTCATGCAATAAAGGTAAATACTGTTTCCATTTCCGTTGGCCCAAAAAGATGCAAAGATCTCCAAATTAACTTCCATATTTGAGGGTCTGCTTCTGGTTATGCAGGTTACCCAGATGTCACTCTGGAGTCTGTGAGATCTCATTTGCTCAGGACAGCTGTTTTTGTGTGTTTCTCCAACATTGTCTTGACCCCTTTGTTTATCATTCCTCTCTCTGCACAAATGGAATTAAGGATTTAGGCACAGTGGTAACCTGTGACTCTCTGCTTCTGCTTCCATCAAGTACTGGATGAAGGGGCTATACTTGCCTTTAGGTAGTCATCAATCTTAGTACAGGGAAATGGCATTTAAGATAAGACTCTAAACTACCTCTTAGATTCTTAGTTGATGTCATCCTTATAGGTTCCTCAGAAATTCCTTATTGTATATTTTCTTTTTAATCCCATAATGGCTTCTTCTATCATGGTGTAAATTTACTTGTTCTTCTCTGCTCTTGCTCCAATTTGATCTTACTGATCACTTACATTCCCACCTTCCCCTTCTCCCCTCCCTTTTCTCCTTTGTCCCGCCTCCCTCCTTTCATTCTCCCAATATATTCAGGAGACCATCTATATTTCCCCTGATCAGGGGATCGATGCATGTCTCTCTTAGAGTCCTACTTGATTCCTAGCTTCACTAGGGGCATAGATTGTAGGCTTGTTATCCTTTGCTCTATATCCAATATCCACTTATGTGTGACTACATACCATGTTCCTCTTTATGTGTCTTGGTTACCTCACTTAGTATGCTTTCTTCTTTTTTATCCATTTGCCTTCAAATTTCAACGTGTAATTTTTTACTGCAGAGAAGTACTATATTGCTTGTATTTTTGACATTTTCTTTATCCATTTGTTGACTAAAGCGCATCAAGTTTGTTTGTATTGCAGACTCTAGCTATTACAAATAGTGCTGCTATGAACATAGTTGAACAGAGACACTTGTGGTATCAATATGCATCATTTGCTTATATGCCTAAGACTGGAATTGCTGGATCTTGAGGTAGATTCATTCCCATTTTTGTGAGAAACTACCTTATTAATTTCAAAGTGACTGTATAAGTTTTCATTATTACCAGCAATGAAGGAGTGTGCCCCTTTCTCCACAACCACTCCCATATTTTTTGTGTTTTTATTGGTGTTTTTATTTTAACTATTCCAACAGGTACAATGATATCTCAGCGTTGTCTTGGTCTGCATTGCCCTAATGCCTAAGGATGTTGAGCAATTCCGTAAGTGCCTTTTGACCATTTGCCATTTCTCTGTTGGGAACTCTCTATTTAGTTTGGAACCCCATTTGAATTGGATAATTTGTTGTTTTGGTTAGTATCTTCTTGAGTTTTTTTATATTATTGATATCAGGGCTCTGTCAGAATTGGGATTATTGAAGATATTTTCACATTCTGTAGGCTGCCTTTTTGTATGGTTTCCTATATCCATTGCCTTACAGAATCTTCTCAGTTTCGGGAGTTCCTATTTATTAATTCTCAATTTCAATGTCTGTGCTACTGGTGTTATGTTAAACAAGTGGTCTTTGTGCCAACGCATTCAATTATACTTCCAATTTTCTCTTCTAAGTTGTTCAATGTGACTGCTTTTATGTGGAGTTCTTGATCCATTTGGACTAATGTTTTGTGTATCATAATGGATAGGGATCTATGTGCAAACCTACATGTCAGTATCCAGTTATTCCAGCTCCATTTTTTAAAGATACTTTTGTTTTCCCATTGAATGATTTTTCTTCTTTGTCAAAAATCAGGGTTTTGGAAATGTGCTTATTAATATTGGGGAAATTGATTAAAATACTTTGGTCTAATTGTAAGTTTATGTACCAATACCAAGTTGCTTTCATTACTGTATTTCTATAGTGGACCATGAAGTGAAGGATCAATCACCTATTTTAGTTCCTTTATTGTTCAGGATTTCATTTCATATCCTGTTTTTTTTTTTGGTATTCCACCAATAAATAAGTATTATTCTTTTAAGATCTGAAAAGAATAGTGCTGGAAATTTGGTGGAGATTCCATTGAATCCATAGATTTCATTTGAAAAGATTTCCATTTTTATTGTTTTGATCCTATCTATGAAAGAGCATGTGGCATCTTTCAAATTTATGATATCTTCTTTAATTTCCTTCTTTAAAGATTTGAATTTTCTGTAATACAGGACTTTAATTTGTTCAGCTAGTGTTACCACAAGATACTTTCTTTCATTTGTGGTTATTGGGAAGGGATATTTTTCTCTAATTTTTTTCTCAGCCCATTTATTATATATGCATATGTATATATATTCATTATACTGATTTTTAAATAACACTTCTTTGCTCTCCCATGCATAAATGTTTTAAAAGGTTTTAAACTCTTAAAATATAAATACTTTTAAAAGTAATGGCTAAAAGTGTTTTTAAGCTTTTAAAAGATGCTTTTATTTATTTTTTATTATGGGCATTACAGGAAACAAAACACAAGAAGCAAAGGAGAGTCTCCCAGTCACAAGCAACTCAGCTTGCTGTGTCCTACTAGATGCTGCAATGTACACAAATTTAGGGAATTCAGAGCATACAATATGTACCAAAGCTTCCCACACATTGTGAATATTCACCAACTAAATACCCCAACGCTACATGAGTATTTTGATAACCAAGAATACACCATGCCATCTCAATCTGTCAGAAAAGACTGTAATCCTTTCTTCCTTGGCAACAAAAACTTCATAGAAGACAAAAATGGCAGCAGGGCTTCTAGATAGAAGTACCAGTGAAGTTACAATTAAAATTCTGCATTCCCTCAATGTTCAACTTATAAGGAAACACAAAGCCAGGTGGAGGTGAATAGGGGAACCAATAGTGCAGGGCAAGGCACTGTCCATTGGTTGGTTCCAATGGCCTAGCTACAGTTCCTGTGTACATTTCAGTTAATGTTGAATGTTGCCAAGTATTAGAGGATAAGTTTCAGTGCCCAAAAGAAGGACTGTCTTCTGAGGGTGACCTTCGTAAGACTGGCAGCATCCTGGACAGGAGTTGTGCAGAGAAGAGGACATATGAAGGAGGAGCTCTTTGCTAAGACCACCACATCTAGAAAACAGCTGTAGCCAGGGATCTATATGTGCAGATGCTTGTGTTTATTGTGTACAAAGTTCATCCCACAACATCTGAATTTAATGAATGTTCTAAAGGAGAGCATATGGTTAACAGTATAGCTTCATAGATTGACAGAAAATGTGCCTCTTGAACTGTTGTGCCATGTCTGGACAGTGTGAGTTAATTCATGTTGCTAGGCTGACTGGAGAGGCAGAGAGGTTCACAGGGCGAGATCTGCAGTGTTGTGCTTTGTTGAGATTGACATCCTGAGGACCCTGCCATAGGTGCATCTTCAGTGCTCCATAGGAATACATTTATTGAGCAGGAACATACCTTCATATTTTAGTATATATATCTGGTGATAAACTTAGGAATGCTGTACTTAGTTGGTCTTTTGCTTTGTGTTTCCTTATAAGCTGAAGCCATAATATGTTACTGTGGGGCAGCAGAAATAAAAATATTTAAAGCCAGAGAGACACTTGTGCCTTCTGCCTAACTCCAGGAAGATACATTTTGAGGTCATAAGTGGGTGGGGTTTGTTTAGATTTTGAAGATGTAATCAATTGTGAAAGAGAGATTATAAGTATTTCATGGCAAATATGACAGAAGTATCTCTGCCTATATCATGGGCCCAAGAAACAGGGAGCAACTATGATGCAATTTTGCAATTGGGATTTTAATATCCTGATGTGTGTGCCATTGTACAACTTTTTTGTCCCCATACAATAACTTGGTTCTTCAAATGATCCTAGGACAAAAAGTTTAGGCATTTCCAAGCAACAGGAACTGTCAACCAACATGAGGTACATAATTTAACTAAAAATCGTCAGTGAAGGACATGCTACAAATCTTTTATTAGGAGAGATTCTCTTCCATAAGAAATAAAACCCTATTGAGCATTGACTATTTAGTACTGCACCCCACTTTTTAAATGAATTATTTGGTATTTTGGTTACTACTTTCTTCAGTTCTGTTCATATTTTTGAGACTTGGCTAGATGTGTGATTGGTGAAGAGGTTTTACCATTCTGTGAGCTGTTTTTCTCTTGTTGACTAAGGCTTTTGCCTTACAGTATCATAACAGTTTCAGGAGGCCCCAATAGTGAAATTTTGATCTGAGTGACTGTGCTACTGTTATGTTCAGGAAGTCGACTGCTGTACAAATTCTTTCAGTTCTACCTCACATTTAAACTGATAAGAGGTTCAGTGTGACTGGATTTACATCAAAGTCTTTTATACATTTGGACCTTAGATTGGTCAATAGAGGAGGCTAAGATGGCTAAAAAACACATAAAAAATTGATAAACATCCATAGCCATAAGGGAAATGTAAACCATAAAAACTCAGAGATATCATCTTACCACTGTCAGGATGGCTACAGTGAAAACAACATGGACAGTTTATGCTGGAGAGGATGTTAAGTAATTAGAACGATTCTCTGTTGCTGCTGGGAGTTAAAAGTCATAAAACCATTCTGGCAGTCAGGATGGAAGTTTCTCTGAAAATTGGATATCAGTGTATATCACCATTTAGCTATTTCTCTCTTTGGCATGTATATTTATACATGTACCCAAAGCATGTATATTTATACAACTTGCACATCTATAGAGCTATGTTCATAACAACACTATTTGTAATATATAAAACCTGGAATCAACCAAGATGTCCCTCAAATAAAGAATGGATAAAGAAATAGGGTACTACGCAATGGAACAAAAATGAAACAAATGGATGGAACTAGAAGAAACCATTAGAAATAAGGTAACCCATATACAGAAAGACAAACATGTTATGTACTCAGTAATGTATGAATATTAGACATAGAGCAAATGATAACTAGTCTACAATACAGAACTCCAGAGAAGGTAGGAACAATTAGCAATCTAAGAGATACATATATACTTCCTCAGGGGAGGGCAAATGCACCAGATCTCTAGAATATTTGGGTAGATGGGGAAGGAGGTAGTAGGTAAGTGAAAGAGGAGCGAAGACCAGGGGATAGGAGAACATGAGGGACCAGACAGATAGATTAGGGGGAAGAATAGAGTAGAGCTAAAAACGATATACTTTTGTAGAGGAATAAGTTGTAGGTTTAAAGAGAAATATGGCACTAGGCAAATGTCCAGGAATCTACATGGGTAATCCCAACTATGAATCTCAGCAATAGTGGAGAGGCTAATTTAAATGTGCTTCCCCTATAATGTGATACCATCATAGAGCCTTCATCCAGTAGCTGATGGAAGAAGAAGAATACACACAAAGCAAAAGAATGACATGAACTCCATAAATTAGTGTCAGAAAGGGAGGAATGATGATCAATTGGGTCAATACCAGGGTGGAGAAACCCAGAGAAACAGCTAACATGACCAACTGGCAGCTCAACTCCCACATTCTGACAACTGAGGAACCATCATAGTACCATAAGTTTATTTATGACCATTTCATTGGAAATTATTTTTCATTGGAAAAGTATTTTGCAAATTTTATTATGCGGTATTAAGCATCTTTAATATTAAGCTGTATTTCATGTTTGCAGAATTAGGAGAGATCCTCTTCATAAACAATCTCTTAACCTGAGTCTTTTTATAAGTCTATTATGTCCACTGAAATTAAGAGATATTAATGACCTGCGATTGTTAATTTTTTTGTTTCTTTTTTTTCATCAATTTATTTTTATATTCCAATTACATCCCTCCTCCTCTCCTGCTGCTACCCACTATTACCCCTTACCTGTCATTTGCTTCTTTGAACTAGTAACGCCTCCCCTAGTTAATACCCTAAGTCTGGCTTATTATCTATTTGACACAGGACCAAGGAACCCGTCTAGCCACTGCTACCCCTTTTCAAGGTTTGACCAAGTTATTTTTCCATAGCGAATTAGCTCTAAAAGTCTGTTTGTGCATTATAGTTAGAATTTGGACCCAGTGCCAGTGACCATATGTCCGACAATCACCACTGTTACCTGAAGTAAGGGAGTGGAGTTAGTCCTATGTGGGTTCTTTCCTTTTTGAACCAGAGCTTCATCTCACTAGCTTAGCTCACCTGATTCTGTGGGTTTTCCCATAAAGGTATTCATTACATTCTTCATAATATTTGTTATTTATTACATTGTATTTACTCCAGGATCTTAGCAAAATAGTTATTGTTGGATTTCTGCATCTGCTTCAATCTGTTTCTGCAAGAGGGTTATAGAATGTGCAGGTTTTTTTATTGTAGGCTAGGTGTCTTTTGCTTTATTTATTCTATCTACTTATGAGTGAGTACATGCTATATTTTTTGTTTCTTGGATACCTCACTCAAAATGGTATTTTAGTTATGTGCATTTGCCTAAGAATTTTCAACATCCTTTTTTTCTTATTGCTGAGTAGTACTCCATTAGGTAAATGTACCATATTCTTTTAAAAATCCATAAAGCAGTTGATGGACATTAAGTTTGTTTCCAAGATTGTGTAGTATAAATAATTCTGCTATGAACATAGTTGAGCAAGTGATCTTGTGGTATAATTGAGCATCCATTGTGTAAATGGTTTCCCATGTATGTGTGGTTTCTGAAAGCTTTATAAGTTAACTTTGAGATAGTAGAAGCAAAAAATATCCTTACATCTTACAGATAGACTACTGTGACAAGGAGAAGGCAAAGAAATGTGTAATGTGAGGTCAAGATTGTGTGGGATTCTGTTACTTTGTGGGTATTGTGTCATACCTTAATATCATTATTTTTGCCTGGCAAGCACAGTGTGATTCTTACTCTCCATAACATGAGAACAACCAGTAGAGAACATTTGAAAAGAACAGTATAACTAGAATAAATTACTATCCTATACATGTTTCCTATACAGCTTTTGATATTCTCAAGTTGAGAGGTGACTCCACTCCGGCCCTGGACAAGGCCATAAACAATAGCCTTGGATCTGGCAAAATTACCATCAACTGCAAATAACATCACTGAATCCACTTTGAGAAAAAGTTATGTAAAGGCTTTCATAGGTTGATAACCTCCCTTTTTCTCTATTTTTAAATTTAAATTACCAACAATATTGTTTCACATGTCAATTACAGTTCCCTCTCCCTCTCCTCCTCCCCTGACTGCCACTAACAACTTATCTATCAAATGCCATCTCTTCTCCACAGGGAGAGTTTCTTCCTTGGGGGTCTTCAGAATCTGTCATACCTTTTTGGGATAGGCCCTAGACCCTCAACTATGTGTCCAGTCTTAGGAGCATTCCTTCATATGAAATGGCCTCCCAAATTCCATTCTGTGATAGGGATAAGTACTGATCGACTACAAGAGTACCCATAGATTTCTGAGGCCTCTTTACTGATGCCCACAACCATTGGATGTGGATGAATTCCATGTTGTATTCCCAGTCATCTGACTGGGCCCGAAGAGCTTCCCCTTGTTCAGGTCAGATGTTTCTTTGGGTTTCTTCAGCCTGGTCTTGACTGCTTTGCTCATCAACTGGATTGCAGTTCAGTTCCATGTTTAGCTGTGTGTATCTACTTCTACTTCCATCAGCTTCTGGATATGAACTCACTCATATATATTGATTTTACACATAGAGCAAAGGGTCACCAACCTACAATCCACACCACTAAAGAAGTTCAGCAACAAGGACATTAAGGGATATCCTCTTTCTGAAGAAGTACATGTGGAGTAATAAATCAAGCCCTAGAAATAGCCATCAAGAGTTGTGTTTTCTATTGTTGAATCCATTCTGTAGGAATTTAAGCTATGTTTCTTCCTGGATTAAAATTCTTGCAGAAGGTGCATTTCTCTACAGAATATATATATTCTTATTATATCTGAAGACATATAAAAGTCTGTATTCACTGTGTCAGCACCACTTGAAACCATTGTGAGTCCCTCACGTTTTAACTTAGTGTCTGAAGACAGTTCAGACTCATGACACACTTCATGCCAGGACTCTGTTGCTACACACAAAGCAGTCTTAGTTTCTTCATCATGGGCCAGTGTTACTGATTTTCATTCAGAGCCTGCTATTGCGGCTTTCAGATAATAGTATGGATACATGCATTTTCATAATTTTGTAGGAGTTTTTGATTGTAGTGGAAGGAATCTGCCCCTTTGAAATGAAGGTCGTCTAAAATATCCATCCCCAACATCATGCCACTGAGTCAAGTTTGGTGAACCAGTTATGAACAAAATTGCATAAGGTTGTGTTTGGCCACATGGGAGTCTTGTGATCCGCATGTAATTGGGAAGGGCAGGGAATGCTCAGCATAGAACCAAGTAAGTGAACCAGAAATACTAAAAGAGATTGCCTTTTAATTTGAAATTCCACCCTTAAGAAGAATTGTCCTAATGAAGATAGCAAGTTTTTTTGTTTGTTTTTTTTTAATTTTTTGTTTCATTGCTTGCGTTGTTTTCATCTTATTACTTGGAGTTAGTAGAGTCTACATTCCAAAGACATGGTCAAGGTTCTTTCTTCTATAGAAATTCAAGCCTAAGAAAGGATTGAGGCCCTGATTGAATGTGTAATTTCCCAAGGTATACAGGGATATATAATTCTTTAATGACAAACATTAGATGTGACAATCTCACTCTTTCAATTGTGGCCATGTTTACCATGAAACAAAATGTATTACTCAAGGATTCTACGTATAGTGATGGGATAATTTGGGACCTTTCCTGGAGTTTCTTAATTAATGCTTGGTGGAAAACTGACAAAACAGAATTCTAAAGAGAGATTAAAATTTTATGTTGCCCCCATCAGTTTTCCTACCTCTATATTGGCTCTTTAAATCAACGCATTCAAAATGTCCAGGGGACATGGTATATATGCAAATGACGTACATTCATACTACATGGATATCTGTACAGCTATGTTTGTAACAGCAGTGTTTGTAATAGGATAGCCTGTAAACAACCATGATGTTGCTCGACTAAAGAATAGACGAGGAAAACGTGATACAATTAATCAATGGAGGACTACTCATTGGATAAAAACAGTGAAACAATTGCATGGAACTAGAAGAAACTATCCTGAGTGAGATAAACCATACTCAGAAATACAAACATTTATGTACTCACTAATGTATGTGTATTGGACTTAAATCAAATGAGAAATAGCCTACAATCCACACCTCCAGAGAAGCTAGAAACAAGTAGGGCCCTATATAGAGACATGCATTGTCCCCAGAGGAGCAGAAAAGGTCAAGATCTCCTTGATAATTTAGGGAAGGAGGAGGTAGGTAGAAGAATGAGGAGGGGAGAATAGGAAGTGATAGGAGAACATGTGGGATCAGGAATATTGATTAAGGAGAAGACTAGATGACATCAAGCAAATAGATACCTTAATAGAGGAATAAATTATAGGTTTCAAGACAAATATGGCACTAGGCAAATATCCAGCGATCCACAAGGATAATGCCATATAACAATGTAAGCAATAGTGGAGAGGCTACCTTAAATGAAGTTCCCCTATAATGTGATGGATGACTACATTATAGAGCCTTCATCCAGTAGTTGATGGAATCATAAGAATACATGCAAAGGTAAACAATGACCTGAACTCCTGGAAACCAGTTTCAGAGATCATAGAATGATGTGCAAATGGGTCAATACCATGCAGGAGATATCCACAGAAACAGCTGACATGACCAAGTAGCAGCTCCTGGACCCCATTATGATAACTATGGCACCATCATAGTACCATATTATTTCTTATGTCCATTTGAATCAGTAATTATTTTCACCTTTTTGCTATGAGGTAGTTACTCTCTTTAACGTTGAGCTGTGTTTCATGTTTGCCAAAGTAGCAGAGATCTTCTTTTCAATGATATACAATCTATTAGGCTTTGTATTTCTATAAATATATTATGTCCATTGATATTAAGAGATATTAATGAAATGTGATTGTTATTTTTTTCTTTTTTATCTATTTATTTCTATATTCTAATATCTTCCCTCATCTCTTCCTGCAAACTCCTCTTTCCCCCATCATCTCATTTGTTACTTGGAGCTGCTAAGGCCCACCCTAGGAAATACCCAAAGTCTGACCTATTATCTGGTTGACGCAGGACCAAGGAAACTCTCTAGCCACCATAACACTGTATGAAGGCTGAGGAAGTTATCTCTTCATACAGAATGGGTTCCATCAGGTCAGTTTGTTAATTAACTTTAGAACTTGGACCCACTGACAGTGACCATATATTGTATGACAATCACCATTGCTACCTGAATTAAGGCAGTGGAGTTCAGTCCTATGATGTTTCCCTCCTTTTCATACCAGTGCCAGAGAGCTCTCACTAGCTCGTGTCATTTGATTCTGTGGGTCTCACCATCATGTTCTTGAGTATGTTTTTCATAATATTATCATATTATTTTCATAATATCCTTTTCACTTTGAATTGACTCCCTGAACTTAGCAAAATGGTTAGTGGTAGATTTCTGCATCTGCTTCCATCTGGTTCTGCAAGAGGTATGTATCTTGTCCAGGGTTTTAGATTGTAGGCTAGGTGTATTTTGATTTAGGTCTGATATCCAATTATTAGTGGGTAGATATTATTATTTTGTTTCTTGGATACCTCACTCATGAATGATTTTTCTGGTTCTGTGCATTTGCCTTCAAGTTTTGAGATGTCGTTTTGGATGATTAGTAGTCCATTGGGTAAATGTAACACATTTTCTTTACCCATTTAGCCGTTGAAGGGCATCAAGATTGTTTCCAAGATCTGGCTACTTTGAATAATATTGCTATAAACATAGTTGAGCAAGGGACATTGTTGTGTAATTGAGCATGCTTTTGGATTATGCCTTCAGATACATGTGTGTTTTCCTGAAGCTGTATAAAAAAAAAACTTTGAGATAGAAGATGCAAAAGAAAATGCTTAAAACTCAAAGATAGACATAGGTGCAAAGGAGAAAGCAAAGAAAGTTGTAATGTGAGGTCGTGTTTGTGTGGGATTGTTTTACTTTTGGGGTATTGTATCATACCTTGATATCATTATTATTGCCTGACAATCACACATGGGATTTAAGTCTTTCTCTTCATAACATGGGAAGAACAATTAGAGATCAGCTAAAATGCACAATTTTCTTAGAATAAGTTACTATCCAATACATTCACAAGGTGGTCAGTGACTCCAATCAGCCTGTAGACAAGGACATCCACAATATATTGTAACTGGCACAATTACTCAGTCAACAGCATATAATATCACTGAATACTGTCTGAGAAAAAGTTACTTAAATGCTTTCATTGGTGGATATCCTCTTTCTTAAGATGTAAACTTGTAAGAATAAGTTAAGCCTAAGAAATTTCCCTCAAGATTTAAGGTTTCCTGTTTTACATACATTGTATAAGAATTCAAGATATTTCATATTTTTATATTCTTTTTTTTGAAACAAGTTTTCTCTGTGGCTTTGGAGGCTGTCTTCTATCTAGCTCTTGTACTCCAGGCTGGTCTCAAGTTCACAGAGCACCACCTGCATCTCACTCCCGAGTGCTCTGAATAAAGGCATGTTCCACCACCACCAGGCTTAAAGCTATTTCCTATACTGGATTGCGATTCATGTGGAAGGGGCTTTTCTGTAATATATTAGTCCTACATAATCAGTTTGAAGGGCTACACCAGTCTATAGTAAAGTCTATATTCTATAGATAGGGTCAAGATTATTTCTTCTGCTGAAATGCAAGTATATGTAAAGTTTGAGTCTCTGATGGACTGTGTACTTTCCTAAGGTATACAGGGATATAGAATTCTAGAACAAGAAACATTAGAAGTCATAATTGCAATGGTGGCCATTTTTACCAAGAAAAAAATTTATTATTTAAGCAGTCTATATATATTGTCTGGATAATTTGGGACCTCTATTGAAGTTTCTTAACTTCATACTTGGTGGAAAACAAAGAAACTAGAATTCTAAATATAGATTCAAATTTTATGGAGCTCCCCTCAGTTTACGTACCTCTTCATTGATTCTTTATATGAAACCATTACACATGTCCAGGGGACACAACATATCCTGGCTATTCTTTCATTTCCTTAAAATTGAGGGAATAATTTAGATCTACTTAATGTTTCCTGTTTTTTTTTTCTTTTTTACTTTTGAGATTATGATCTGATTATGTTCCATTGATATGGGGACTCAGAAACATCTCATTTATGTTGTGTCCTTTCCAGTTTGATATTATTTTGATATACTTGTGGAAACTCAAACAAAAGATAAAATATCAATCACTATATGTGACAAACTCCATGATGCTAAACCCAGGAGTCGTCAAACTTTGTGAATTTTCTAGACGAAACTTGGTTTTCCTGAGCATGAGAGAAAAGGTCATCTTACAGGAATAAGACAATTTGTTGTATGATATACATCTTTTTTGATTAAATTATACTATAATAAAATCTTCATATGTTTGAAAAATATCACTTATGTCTTTTCTATAGGACATTCATGGCCCTATTAGCATTAGTTCCTACTCTATAGTATAAATATATTTATTAGAATATACACCAATGAAATGAGCAACAGTACCTTCTCAGTTTTTGGTTCTAGTTTCATTTCATTTATCCTTATTTTATTTTGCCTTCCTACCAGCCTTTTCCCAAACAATTCATATCCTTTAGCTTTTAATACTATACCCTACCTATATTCATTATTGCTTCTTTTCTATTTTCATTTTTTCTTGTCTTTACTTACTCCTTCATTCATTCCCTCTCTCTTCCATTTTTTCGTTAATATTTCTACTGGGAAATATCATTTTACAAACCTGAAGATTTTGTCCAAGAACCACTTCATGTCAAAGTATATTACTTCAAATGAATCTTACTCTCCTTTTGAGTTGAAACTGGTGAGAACCTTGCAGGTTCATTTGCATATAGGCAGCTAGTTTTTTTTATTGGAAACGTAGAAATAGAAATCATAATTTAATGTATTTTCTTACTGAGAACATTAACAGGAGAAATATTAATGAGGTAATGAAACTGTGTTTAAACCCATGAAATCGAGTTTCCTTTCTTAAGTTTCCATTGATGTTGTGGCTTATCTAGCTAGCAAACATATAACATAAAATAATTGAATCATTTATACTTTGATGGAATTTCCCTCAAACATGCATAAAATACCCACAAGATTTTTCAGGTCGAAATTTAGAAAGTCTGGCATCCATAGTTTTCTGTATTACAGAGCCTATGCTTTTCAGATACTCTCTGATCATAGGTAGAATAATGGGTTACACATGGACATCTAATATTTTAAGATATTGTTTGAACCATGCACAAAACCTAAGTCTAAATGGATCAAAGTCCTCAATATAAATCCAGGCACACTGAACCTTATAGAAGCGAAAGCAGAAGATACCCTTGATCAAACTTGTAAGGGAGACAGCTTACTGAACATAACACCAGTTACACAGACATTGAGATATACAATAAGCAAATGTGACCTCTTGAAACTGAAAAGCTTCTGTAAGGGAAATGACACAGCCAATAAGAGTAAACAACAACTCACAGAATGGGAAATGATCTTCACCAACCCACATCTGACAGAGGGCTGATATCCAAAATGAACAATGGACTGAAGAAGCTATTCTCCAAAACACCAATGAATGAAATTAAAAATTGTGGTACAGAACTAAAAAGAGAAGGCTAAACAGAAGAATCTAAAATGGGTGAAAGACATTTTGAAAGTGCTCAAAATCCTTAGCCTTCAGGGAAATTCAACTCAAAATAACTCTGAGATACCATCTTATACCAGCCAAAATGGCTAAAATAAAGAATACCTTTCTTTATTTCTTTTTTTTTTGGTTTTTCAAGACAGGGTTTCTCTGTGTAGCTTTGGAGACTATCTTTGCACTCGTTCTGGAGACCATGCTGGCCTTGAACTAACAGAGATCCGTCTGCCTCTGTCTCACCATTGTTAGGATTAAAGGCGTGTGCCACCAATGCCCAGCTAAAAAACACCTTTCTTTGTTACCAAATAATTACGCAGTCTTAGAGATGATTCTATGTGATAAGATGCCCTGAATTCTCTTTTGTGTTTGGATAGAACTTTCAAGAGATGTCATCCTGTCAATTAGAGTCAGAAAACTGATTACTTCCCTTATTTTCAGTAACTTTGTAAGATGCAGTTTGGAAGTCTCCCACTATGAGTGTGTGGGCTGTGTAAAATGATCAAAGTTTACTAATTCTTTCACAAATATGGTTGAGGATGTATTTGGAACATGAGTGTTCAGAATTGACACTTCGTCTTGGTGGAATTATCCGGTGATGAATATGAAATATCATTCTCAATTACTTTTGCAAATTTTCTTTTCAATTCTACTATCCTACATATTAGGGTAGCATTGCCAGCTTGGTTCTTATGTCCACTGAATTGGAAAATTATTTCCCAACCTGACACTGTGAGGTAGTAACTGTCTTTGATGCTGAGCTGTGTTTCATGTTTGCAGGAGAGGAGAGAACCTCTTTTCATATATTTTCATATACAATCTATTAGTCTTTGAGTTTTTATTTGTTTGTTAGTTTGTGTGTTTGTTTGGTTTTCATGTTAGTACTTAGGCGTCCTGGAGTCTACATTCTACAAGGTTATTTCTTCTATTGAAATTCAAGAATATTTAAAGTTTGGGCCATGATGGACTGTGTACTTTCCCAAAGCATAAATGGATCTAAAATTCTTAAATGAGAAGCATTAGAAGTCACTGTCTTACATTGCAATGGTGGCCATCTTTGGCAGGAAACAAAATTCATTATTCCAAGAGTAGACATATAGTGTAGGGTAAGTTGGGAACATTCCTGGATTTTCTTGCTTCATGGAGGGTTGAAAACAGAGAAACCAGAATTCTAAAGCACTCAAATTTTATGGAGCTCCCCCCCTCAGTTTCCTGGTATTCGTTGGCTCTTTAAAGCAAACAATTCTATTCTGTGGAACAATTTGAGGAATATTGGTATTAGCTCTTCTTTGAATTTCTGTTAGAATTCTGCACTATAGCCATCTGGTCCTGGGATTTTTGGCTGGGAGGTATTTTATGGCTGCTTCTATTTCCTTAGGTATTATAGGTCTGCTTAAATTGCTTATCTGCCCCTGATTCAATTTTGGTGAGTGATATCTGTATAGAAAATTGCCATTTTCTTTATATTTTCAAGTTTTGTGGAGTACAGGTTTTCAAAGTATGACCTGAAGATTCTGTGGATTTCCCCAGGGTCCATTGTTATAGCCCCCTTTTCATTTCTGATTTTGTTAATTTGCCTGCATTTTCTCTGCGTTTTGGTTATTTTGGATAAAGTTTTGTCTATCTTGTTGACTTACTTGAAGAACCAACTCTTTGTTACATGGATTCTTTGAATTATTTTCTTTGTTTTGACTTCATTGTTCTGTTGCCTTAGTTTGATTATTTACTGGTGTCTACTACTCTGGGGTGAATTTGTGTCCATTGGTTCCATAGATTTCAGCTATGATGTCAACTCTTTGGTGTGACTACTATCTAGTTTCTTCATGTGAGCATTTAGAGCGATGATCTTTCTGCTTAGCACTGCTTTCAAAATTTGGGGATGTTGTGTCTTCATTTTCACTAAATTCTAGGAAGTCTTTAATTTCTTTCTTATTTCTTTATTGACACTGGTATGGTGCAGTTTCTGGTATTTCAATTTCCATGAGTAGGTAGGTTTACTGAAATTTGGGTTTTTCTTAAGTTCTAATTTAAAAGCTGTATGGCCTGCCAAAACATAGGGGCATATTTCAATTGTTTTGTACCTGTTGTGGTTTCCTATGTTCCCGAGTATGTGGTTAATTTTAGAGAAGTTTCCATGTGTTGCTGAAAAGAAGTCATATTCTTTTGTGTTTGGTTGGAATATTCTAGTGATATCTGTTAATCCCAGTTCGGTCATAACTTCTGTAACTTCCTTTATTTCTTTGTTAAGTTTCTGTCTTGTGTTCCTGTCAAGTGGTTAGAGTGAGGTGTTGTAGTCTCCCACTCTACCTGTTTGAGTTTTTATTTGCAAATTGAGTTTTAATGTTTCTTTTGCTTATAGTGATGCATTTATAATTGTGGCATTGATGTTCAGAATTGAACATCATCCATCTTCAGGATGGTTATTTCCTGTGATGAATATGAAATGACTTTCTTCATCTCTTTTAGTTGATTTTAGTTGGAAGTCTAATTTTTTAGATACTAGGATAGCAACCCAAGCTTGTTTCTTGGTTCCATTTGATTGGAATGGAGAATGAGAAGGGGAGATGTGGAGGGGTGAGGAGTTGATGGGTGAGGAGGTCATGATCAGGGAGATTGAGGTGGGAGAAGAATAGAGTAGAGCAAGATAACAGATACCATATTGAAGGGAGACATTATAGGTTTACAGAGAAATCAGACACTAGGGAAATGTGTGGAGATCTACAAATATGACACCAACTATCAATCTAAGCAACAGAGGAGAGCCTACCTGAAATACCCTCCCCTCATAATGAGATTGATCCCTAAATTATATGCCAACATAGATTCTTCATCCAGCAAATGATGGAAGTAGACACAGACACCCACACCTAAACACTGAACTAACCTGGAATCATTGAATTGCAGAGAAGGAGGAGTGATGATTAAAGTGGACCATAACAGGATGAATGAAACCTACAGATATAGCTGACTTGAACAAGGGGGAGCTCTGTGTCCCCACACTGTTCGCTGGTAAGTAGCATGGATTCATCCAGAATGCACAAATTTGCCTGACAGTGAGGAAGCCTCAGAAATCTGGAACAGTATTTATCCCTAGCTTAGGAATGGATATGGGAGCCCATTTCACATAGAGGTAAACTCCCTCAGCCTAGACTATGGGGGAGTGACTAGGCCCTATCACAAAGATATGATAGTCTCCGAAGAAACTACATGAAAGACCATACTCTCCTTTGGGAGCAGAAATGTTATGGGAGAGGTATGGTATTAGTGGGTGTCAGGGGATGAGGGGGAGGGGGAAGCATCTGGGATTGACATGTAAAACAATCTTGTTTCCAAATTAAATACAAAATGGAATAAAAAGGCTAAAAAGTACAACAATTAATGTAACAAAATATATGAGTGCATCACCATGAAGCATTACATCTTCAAAAAAAGAACAAGCAACTTGGGACTATCTCCATTTTTGGATCCACAGCATATGGGATACATCTAAGTGGTCAACATTCAACTGGAAGAGTATAATGGTATAATGATGCATATACTTACATGGGAACAGGACTGAAGCCATAGTACCTTCCTGAGGGGCAACAGAAGTAAAAATACTTAAAACCATAAATAAATTCATGCCTTTTGACTAAGTTCATGAGGATATATTGTAAGGTCATGAATGGGTGTGTTTGGCTTATATTTGAAGATGTAATAGATTGTGACAGACAGATCATAAGTGTTTTCAGGTAACTGTGACATAAATCTTTCTGCCCATATTATGGCCACAGAAACAAGGAGCAACTGAGATGAAGTTTTGCACTTGGGTATTTTAATATCCTAAGACATGTGCCATTGTACAATTTTAATATCACCTTACAATGGAATTGATTCTTCAAATGAGAGTGTGACAAAAGATGCAGCGTTTCCATACACCTGGAACTGTTAGCCAACATAGGGGAACCTAATTTCAGTAAATATAGCCTTTGAATGACAAGCTATAAATCTTTTATTACTAGATTTTCTCTTCGATTATAAGGAATACCTTATTGTATATTCTCTATTTAGTTCTATACCCCACTTTTTAATTGGATTATTTGGTTTTTAGTGACTAGTTCATTCAGTTCTTTGTATATTTTAGAAATCAGCCCTTGGCGAGATGTGGGGATGGTTAAGATCTTTCCCCATTGTGGGATTCTGTCTTGTCTTGTTGACTATGATTTTTTGCCTTTAAGAATCTTCTAAATTTTAGGAGGCCCCATTACTAATTGTCAATCTGAGTGTCTGTGCTACTGATATGTTCAATAAGTGGTGTGCTGTAGATATTCATTAATAGCCACAGGCTCTAAACTAGGTTGCTGAAACAGAGACAGAGACAAAGAGACAGTGACAGTGAGAGACAGATAGATACAGACTGAGACAGAGAGATAGAGACATAGAGAGACAGACAGACCAAGGCACAGCTCAGACAGAGACGAGTCCAGACCACATACAGCTGCAAGACTTCCCAGACAAAGACAGAGAGAAAGAGAGACTGGGAGACAGTGAGAGACAATGTGATACAGAGACAAAGAGATAGAGAGATATACAGACAGAAACAAGACACATTATAGGCCAAGAGTAGTACCTGAGTATCACATGGAGAAAGAGACAGAGACAGAGACCAAGACTCAGTGGTGGGGCAGGCCCAGTGCAGAGCAGGTAGAGTTGCATGCTCCCACCAAGGCTGCAGAGACAGTGACAGTGAGAGAGAGACACACAGAGACAGAGACAGAAAGATATAGACAGAGAATGAGAGAGATTGACAGAAAGGCCAAGGCACAGTGTAGGCTGAAACTAGTTAACACCAGGTACAGCTCTGCAGGCTTACTCCATGTCCTTTTACATAGCATCATAGTTTGTGAGAGAGAGAGTGAGGAAATTTGACCCAAGTCTCACTAGCCACAGGCCACAGGCATAACAGCCAACAAGACAAGATGAGACCTGTCCAGAACAGAACATATACAGCTGCAGGATCCCAACTAGGTTGCAGAGCCAGAGAGTTAGACAGACCAAGACTCAGTTCAGGCAGAGAAAATTCCAGACCAGATACAGATACCGGTTTTCACAAAGATTATGGGGACAAAGACTGAGAGACTGAGAGACAGTGGGAGACAATGAGATATAGATTGAAATAGCAAAACAGAGACAGAGGCAGACAGACTAAGGCTCAGTGTAGTAAGCAGGCCCATTGCAGAGCAGGTACTTTGGCAGGCCCTCACTCAGGTCTAGAGATAGTGACAGAGAAACACAGAGACACACAGAGACAGACAGTGACAGAGAGTGAGACAGAAACAGAAAGACAAACAGACAGACAGACAGACCAAGGCTCGGTGTATGCTGAGACTGCTACAGACCAGGTACAACTCTGCAGGATCCCACCCCACTCATGGAGGATGCCTCTCTACTTAATGAATTCTGTTTGGCTGCTGAGGACATCTCATACAACAAGTAGCTGCAGTCCAGTGATCCCTCAGTCTAGTATAAGAAATAGAATTTAAACCTTGCAGGAGGAAAATAAACATGGAAAACTCAACTTGATTTTTTAATTGTGAGTCTTTTCATTTTCTACTCATTGTTGTACTTCTTAGGGAAGATGACATTCATCCGCAAAAGACTTTGAACAGTTATTCCATGGAATAGTAACCAGAAGGTTACCATAAACATAGGATGAATTTCCAAAGGACAAGGCTTAGTGTGGCTCGATAGAGACATTCCCAGAAATCAGAGTCAGCCTGAACTCAAAGCCACACAATATGCCCAAACAGTGGATGCCACACAAGGAATTAAGTGGGAATTGAGGACTGGAGGCTTAAAGGAGAAATACAACCATGAGTCAGCAAATGCAGTGGTGGACCTCATCTTTATGAAACATGCCTACCTGAAGCAGTATATCAGCAGTGGGTCTGTCTGAGAAAAATATGTCCTCAGTCGCCATCTCATCCCAGCATTGCTGGGAAGAGAGCTCACAGAGATATCCTCCCTGGTTTTCAAGGCTCCAGTATTATTTTTTTGTTTCCATGGAAGTGGAAGCTCGATATGGCTACAGAACACTGAGATATGGAACAGAAACCATGCAGAGTCCATAAACAATAGAGTGTGAGAGTGGGGTAGACAGGGGAAGAGACAAAGAGGCTAAGAGTAAGACAGGAGAGCAGAGAGCAGAGAAGAAGGGGAAGTAAGAGAACAAGAGAGACAGAGTTAGAGAAAGAGAGCATGGGTAGGCCTGGGTCTGTCTTGTAAAAGGGTCTTTACACCTGACTCCAGACTTACTGGGCAAGGAAAACTGCCTGGGCTGACCAGAGTACCACCTGAGTGCATCCTTCCATGTGACAAGGGCAGGCAAGCATGATGCCTGGAACATTCATTCCCAACTTCACTGATTATTAAAAGGTGTGGAGTTACACTTGGAAGCTTAGGGAATGAGGACCTATAGTTCTGGACACTGCTACCTGATGATGTGACAGGCATTGACCATCATTGGGGATGAACATCTTTGTGGGTAATGATCATTGATGCTGCCACATCTGGCAGTATTTGCAGGCTCTGCCCCAGTCCAGGCTGGATGACAATATCTGCAACTTCTTAGACCTTGCAAGATATCAGCAGTGTAGAATGAATAGGTTAAGTTTAGAAACCAAAGTTTCTTCCATCCTGGAATTGGAGGGGAGGATGTTAAGTGTAGACAGGTTGTTCCAGAGTGTTCATGCCATGAGGATGAGAATAGGGAGACTGGCACCATGTAATAGCTGAATCCTATTTATCTGACTGAATCTTGGCAACTGTTTGAATCGGTCCTATTAGGCTCCCTTATACTTACAAGGATCCTTTGGGTTTGTGAAAAACATAAACTTTAGACACATTAGCAGCCTGATTATAGTAGAAGTCACTGGGCTGTAAGCATCCATGTATTTTGAAAGTGGCAGATATCTTCAGGCCAATGGAATGCACCTCAATTTTGCCACTTTGCAGTGGATTAGCCTGTTGTACAGTACTCTGAAAGAATCAGAAATGTAACTTACAGGAAATTTATGGATTCATCGGGAGACTGTGACCACTACCAGGCTCAAAAAGTGAGACACTAAGGACATGTTTCATCCTCTTTGAAAGGCCAAACTTAAGATCCCCATTTCTGATATCAGTTCCAAAATAAAGCTGGCGTAGTTCACTCAGTGTCCTTGTCCATAGCATCAGAGATTGTAAGAGAGAAGGAAAAACATCGACCCAAGTCAATGATGAGAAGAGGAGAGAGACTGGATAAACACAGTTTACAAGCAGATCTGCCCACAAGGCAGGCTGAGACCTGTCGAGACAAGACTAGGTACAAATGCAGGAACAAGTCATTCTAAAAGAGACAGAGACATAGAACAGCCACAGAGAATGACAGTGAAAGACAGGGAGGTACAAATTGAGAAGACAGAAGGAGGCTGAATGAGTCAGAATGACCAAGACTCATTTCAGGCATAGACCTGTCCAGATCAGGTACAGGTATAGGTTTTCACCTACACTGCATAGTCAAAGACATAGTGACTGAGAGACAGTGAGAGACAATGAGATATAGACAGAGACATGGACACAAGCCCAGAGACACCAACACCAACAGTCTTACCAAGGCTCGGTGTATGCTAAGATCAGTGCAGACCATGTACAGCTCTGCAGGCTCACAACCCACACATAAAGGATGCTTTCTCTTCTTAATGAACTCTGTCCTGCTGTTGATATCATCGCATGCAACCATGTTGCTGAAGTCCAATGATCCCTCAGTCTAGTCTAATAAATGGAATGTAAATACCGCTTAAGGAAGTTAACCATGGAAAACTCACCTTTAGTTGGGTAATGTGAGTCTTTTCATTTTATAATTCCATTGTTTTTCTTCTTAGGAAAGACTATATTCATCCCCAAAAATCTTTAAAAAGTTTTCCCACAGGAATAATAAGCAGAAGGATCCAGTAAACATAAGCAATATTTCGTATGGACAAGGCCACTGGTGCCTCGGTAAGGAAGAACTCAGCACTCAGAATTCACCTGAATTGGTGACCAAAGACGGAATAAAAAATGCCCAAAAAGTCCAGTCGACACAAGATCTTGAGAAAGAGTGCAAAGAACCTACTGAAGACTTAAAATGGAAACACACTAGTGACTCAGCTTATGTGAGGTTGGAACTCATTCTTGTGAAACATTCATAGGTGAAGTAGTGTCCCACTGGTTGGTATGTCTGAGAAAAAGATACCTGGGTCTCCTACTAACCCCAGCATGGGTGGGAAGAGGGCTTACAGAGAGAGCCTCCGTGGTTTTCACAGCTCCAATATTGGTCTTTTGTTTACATGGAAGAGGTATACTCACTATGGAAATGGAACCCTGACCAATGGAACATGAACCATAGAGAGTCCATAAACCATAGAGTTTCAGTCATGGCGGGAGAGGAAGAGTTGGAGAGGAAGGAGAAGAGACAAAGAATTTAAGAGCCTGAGCAGAGAGCAGAGAGAATACAGAAGGTGAGTGAGAGAGATACAGAGCTAGAGAGAGAGAGAGAGTGAGAGAGAGAGAAGAGAGAGAGAGAGAGAGAGAGAGAGAGAGAGAGAGTTAGAGACCCATGTTTGCCCTGGGTCTATCTTTACAAATGCCTGAAAATTTACTCTCCAAGGGACACTCCCTGGAGTGACTAGAGTACTGCCTGAATGCATCATGCCACGTGACCTGAGGCCAACCATCCTGATGCCTAAACCTCATTCCAAACTTCACTGATTATTAAATGGTGGGGTGTTAGCTATGCCAGGTTAGGGTATAAGGAACTCAAATTCTAGACTCTCCTTCCTGCTGATGTGGTGGTATGTAGAGCATCTTTGGGGTTGAACATCTTTATGTTAACCATGTTTTGTGCTGCCATATCCTGCAGTATTTGCTGGCTCTTACGCATCTGGGCTGTGTGACACTATCGGGATCTTCTTAGAACTGAAAAGTAGTCAGCAGTGTAAAAAAATAGGTTAAGTTTAGAAACCAATGTTTCCTCTGTCCAGGAATTGGAAGGGACTATGGTAAGGGGAGGTGGGTTGTTCGAGAGTGTTCATGTGATGAGGACAATATTGGGGACTGGCACCATGTAATAGCTGAATCCTATTTATCTGTAGTAAATCTTGGGAACTGTTTGAATCGGTCCATTAGGCACCCTTGAAATCACAAGAAGGTTTTGGGTTTGTGAAAAACATAAACATTAGACACCTTAACACCATAATTATGATAGCAGCCAGTAGGGTTTAATCATCCATGTATTTTGAAAGTGGCAGATATCTTCAGGCCAGTGGAATACAACTCAAATTTGCCACTGTGCAATGGGTTAGTATGTCATTCGGTACTTGGAATCGGAATTGTAACTTATAACAAATTTGTTGACTCAAGGGGAGACTCTGAACATTAGCAGGATGACAAAGAGATTAATTGGGGACATGTTTCATTCTCTATGGAAGGCCAACCTTGCAATCCCCATTTCTGAAATCAGTTCCCTGTCAATGCTGGCATAGCTCCCTTACTGTCCTCCTCCATAGCATTAGAGATTTTGAGATAGAAGCAAAAATGGTAACACAAGTCAATGATGAGAAGAGGAGAGAGACTGGATAAACACAGTTCTCATGTACAGCTGCCTAAAAGGCAGGCTAAGACCTGTCCTGATCAGTTCAGGTGCAACTACAGGACCCAGTCCTGGATGCTGAGACAGAGACAGAGAATGAAACAGAAACATAGACAGAAAGACAACAACTGTGAAAGACAGGGAGATACAATTTAAGAAGAGAGAGAGAGACAAAGTGAGTCAGACTGACCAAGACTCAGTTCAGGCATAGACATGTCCAGACCAGGTATGGGTGCAGGTTTTCACCTACAACGCATAGTCAAAGACAGAGAGACTGACAGACAGTGAGAGACATTGAGATATAGATAGAGACTCAGACACAGAGACTGAGACAAACACAATCGGACCAAGGCTAGTTGCAGACCATATATAGCTCTGCAGGCTAAAAAACTACTCATGAAGGATACCTTCTCTTCCTAATTAAATCTGTCCTGATTCTGATATCATCTCATGAAACCAAGTTGCAGAAGTCCGAAGATCCCTCAGTCTAGTCTAATAAATGGAATGAAATCCTGGCTTAAAGAAGTATAACATGGAAAACTCACCTTTAGTTATGTAATTTGAGTCTTTTCACTTTATAATTCCATTGTTTTCCTTCTTAGGAAAGATTACTTTCATCAACAAAAAGTCTTTAAACAGTTTTTCCACAGAAACCATAACCAGAAGGATTCCGTATACATAAGATATGTTCCCCATGGACAAGGCTGATGGTGCCTCTGTTTGAAAGAATTCAGCAGTTAGACTCAACCTGAATTGGCGGCCAAGGACAGAACAAAAAATGCCCAAAAAGTTCATGTGACATGAGGTCGTGGGAAAGAGTGGGAACAATCTGCTGAAGGCTTAAACCAAAACACACTATTGACTCAGCTTATGTGGTGGTAGATCTCATCCTGTGAAGCATTCATAGGTGAAATATTGTCTAACTGGTTGGTATGTCTGAGAAAAAGATATTCTGGGTCTCCCTCTCAACACAGCCTGGGTGGAAAGAGAGCTCACAGACTGAGCCTTCGTGGATTTCATAGCTCCAGTGTTGGTCTTTTGTTTACATGGAAGGGGAATACTCCCTATGGAGATGGAATCCGTACCAATGAACTATAGAGAGTCCATTAACCATAGAGTTTCACACATGGTGGGAGAGGGAGAATGGGAGAGAAAGGAGAAGAGACAAAGAATGTAATAGCCTTGGAGGAGAGCAGAGTAAAAACAGAAGGTGAGTGAGAGAGACAGAGATAAGGAGAGAGAGAGAGAGAGAGAGAGAGAGAGAGAGAGAGAGAGAGCATTGTTGCACGGGTTCTGTCTTTGAAACTGCCTGCAGATTTAGGACCCAAGGGACCCTGCCTGGTATGACCAGAGAACCACCTGAATTCCTCATGACAGGTGTCCAGGGGCAGACAAGCCTAATGCCTAAACCTCATTCCAACATTCACTGATTATTCAATGTTGGAATGTTAGATATGTCAGGTTATGGTATAAGGACCTTAAATCCTAGACTTTCTTCCTGCTGATGTGGGGGTTGTTGACCATCTTAGTGGCTGAACATCTTTGTGTGTAAACCATGTTTTTGGCTGCCATATCCTGCAGTATTTGCTATCTCTGCCCCAATCTGGGATGTGTGATACTATTTGGATCTTTTTACAACTAGCAAGTAGTCAGCAGTGTAGAATGAATAGGTTAATTTTAGATACCAATGTTTTTTTCAGTCCTGGAATTGGAGGTGAGGATTGTAATTGGAAGTGGGTTGTTACAGAGTGTTCATACATGAAGACGAAAATAGTGGACTGGAACCATGCAATAGATGAATCCTATTTATCTGTAGTGAAATTTGGGAATTATTTGAATGGGTCCGATTAGAATCTCTTGCGTTTTAAGGACTCTGTTATGTTTGTGAAAAACATAAAATTTAGGCCCATTAGCATTCTAATTATGGTAGCAGCCAGTAGGCTGTGTGCATCCAAGTACTTTGAAAATGGCGTATATCTTCAGGCCAATGGAATGTGCCTCAAATCTGCCACTGTTCAATGAGTTTGCATGTCGTTCAGTACTCTGTTGGAATCGGACTAGTAACTTACAGAGATTTTATCTTCTCAAGGGGAGACTGTGACTACTAGCAGGATGAAAAAGAGAGAAATCTGGGAGAGGTTTCATTCTGTAAGGACGGCCAACCTTATAACCCCCATTTCTGAAATTAGCTCCTCGTGAACGGTGGCACAGCTCCCTAGCTTTCTTCGTCCATTGCATCAGAGAATTTGAGAGAGAAGGAAAAATGGTGACTCAAGTCAATGAATGGAAGAGGAGAGAGACCTAATAAACAGAGTTCACATGCACAGCTGCCCACAAGGCAGGCTAAGACCTGTCCAGACAAGACCAAGGGCAGCTGCAGGATCCAATCTGGTTGCAGAGAAAGAGAAAGAGATACAAATAGAGAGAGACAGAGAGACAGCAACAGTGAAAGACAGGGAGGTACAATTTGAGAATAGAGATAGAGACAGAGTGAGTAAGATTGACCAAGCCTCAGTTCAGCCATAGACCTGTCCAGACCAGGTACATGTGCAGGTTTTCAACTAGGCTGCAGAGTCAAAGACAGAGAGAGTGACAGACAGGGAAATACATTGAGATAAAGACAGAGACACAGACACAGAGACAGACTCAGTCAGACCAATGCTCAGTGTAGGATGAGATCAGTGCTGACCATGTACAGCACTGCAGGCTCACAACCCACACATGAAGGATGCCTTCTCTGCCTAATGAACTATGTCCTGTTGCTGATATTATCTCATGCAACCAAGTTGCTGGAGTCCAATGATCCCTCATTCTAGACTAATAAAATGATTGTAAACCCAGCTTGAGGAAGGTAATGTGAATCTTTACATTTTATAATTTCATTGTTTTCCTTCTGAAGAAAGATTACATTCATCCACAAAATGTCTTTGGATGTTTTTTTTTCACAGAAACAATAAACATAAAGATCCTGAAAACATAAGATTTTTTCCTATGGACAAGGACAATGGAGCCTCGGTAAGGAAGAAATCAGTACTTAGAATCAGGCTGAATTGGCAGCCAAAGACAAAACAAATATTCCCCAAAATTCCAGTCGACATGAGGTCCCAAGAAAGAGAGGGAAGAACCTGTTGAAGGCTTAAAAGGGAAACACACAAGTTACTCAGCTTATGTGGTAGTGGATCTCATCCTTGTGAAATATTCATAGGTGAAGTGGTGTCTCACAGGTTGACATGTCTGAGAGAAAAAGATATCCTTGGTCTCCCAATAACCCCAGCATTGGTGGGAACAGCGCTCACAGAGAGAGGCTCCGTGGTTTTCACAGCTCCAATATTTGTCTTTTGTTTATATGGAAGATGAATACTTGCTATGGGGATGGAACCCTGAACAATGGAATATGAACCATAGAGTGTCCATTAACCATAGTTTCAGACATTGCAGGAGAGGGAGAGTGCGAGAGAAAGGAGAAGAGACAAAGAATGTAACAGCCTAAGAAGAGAGCAGAGAGAAAACAAGTGAATGAGACACAAACACACACACACACACAGAGAGAGAGAGAGAGAGAGAGAGAGAGAGAGAGAGAGAGAGAGAGAGAGAGAGATGATTGTCCATGGTCTGTCTTTGCAACTGACTGAACACTTATGACCCAAGGAACCCTGCCTGGATTAACAGGAGTACCTCCTGAATGCATCAAGCCAGGTGACTAGGGGCAGACCTGGCTGATGCCTAAACCTGATTCCAAAGTTCACAAATTATTAAATGGTGTGGTGTTAGAAATACCAGGTTAAGGTATAAGGACCTCAAATCATAGACTTTCTTTCTGCTGATGAGGGGGTTTGTTGAGCATCTTTGAGGTTGTATATCTTTTTGTGTAAAGCATGTTTTGGGCTGCCATACCCCAGATTATTTGCTGGCTTTGCCCCAATCCGGGCTGTGTGACACTATCAGGATATTCGTAGAACTGGCAAGTAGTCAGCAGTGTAGAATGAATAGGTTAAGTTCAGAAACAAATAATTATTCCATCCTGGAATTGGAGGGGAGGATGGTAAGTGGAGGTGTGTTGTTCCAGAATGTTCATGCCATGAGGACAAAAAGAGGGGACTGGAACCATGAAATAGCTGAATCCTATTTATCTGTAGTGAAATTTGGGAACTGTTTGTATCGGTCCGATTAGGGTCCCCTGATTTTATAAAAATCCATTAGGTTTGTGAAAAACATTAACTTCAGACACATTAGAATCCAAATTATGGTAGCAGCCAGTAGGCTGTGAGCATCCATGCATTTTGAAAGTGGCAGATATCTTCATGCCAATGGAATGCATCTCAAATTTACCACTGTGCAATAGGGTAGTATGTCATTTGGTACACTGTTGGAATCAGACTTATAACTTGCAGCAAATTTATTGACTCAGGGGGGACTGTAACCACTACGAGGATGACATTGAGAGAATTCGGGGACATGTTTCATATTCTATGTAAGGCCTACCTTACAATCCCCATTTCTGAAACCAGCTCCTCTTGACCACTGTCAGAGTGCCTTCACTCTACTTACCCATAGCAACAGAGATTATGATAGTGAAGGAAAAATGGTGATTCAAGTCAATGATGAGAAGGGGAGAGAGATTCGATAAAGAATTCACATGCAGAGCTACCAACAAGGCAGGCTGAGACCTGTCCAGACCAGATCAGGTGAAGCTGCAGGATCGAGTCCTGTTTTCAGAGACAGAGAAAGATATAGAGACAGACAGACAGCAACAGTGAAAGGCAGGGAGGTACAATATGAGAAGAGAGACAGAGACAGAGTGAGTCAAACTAACCAAGCCTCAGTTCAGGCAAAGACCTGTCCAGACCAGGTACAGGTTCAGGTTTTCACCTAGACTGCATAGTTAAAGAAAGAGAGACTGAGAGACAGTGAGAGACAATGAAATATAGACAGGGAAACAGACAGAGAGACAGACACAGTTGGACAAAGGCTCCGTGTAGGCTGATATCAGTGCAGACCATGCACAGCTCTGCATGCTCACAACCAAATCATGTAGGATGCCTTCTCTGCCTAATGAACTCTGTCCTGCTGCTGATATCATCTCATATAACCAAGTTGTTGAAGTCCAATTATCCCTCAGTGTAGTCTAATAAATGGAATGTAAACCCTGCTTGGGGAAGTTAATCATGGAAAATTCACATTTAGTTGGGTAATGTGAGACTTTTCTTGTTATAAACCCATTGTTTTCCTTCTTAGGAATGATTACATTCATCCACAAAAAGCCTTTGAACAGTTTTTCCACAGAAACAATAACCAGAATGATCCCGTAAACATAAGATGTATTTCCCATGGACAAGACCGATGATGCCTTGGTAGGGAAGAACTCAGCACTTAGCATCAGCCCGAATTGGTGCCAAGGATACAACAAAAAAATGCCCAATATGTCCAGGCGAACAAGGTCCCAAGAAAATGTGTGAAGAGACTGCTCAAGGCTTAAAACAGAAACAAAATATTGTCTCACCTTATGCGGTGATGGATCTCTTCCTTGTGAAACTTTCATGGGTGATGTGGTTTCTCACCTATTGGTATGTCTGAGAAAAAGATATCTGGGTATTCCCCTAACCCCAGCATGGGTGGGAAGAGAGCTCACTGAGAGATCCTCAGTGGTTTCACACCTCCAATCTTGTTCTTTTGTTTACATGGAAGGGGAATACTTGCTATGTAGATGGAACCCTGAACAATGGAACATGAACCATAGAGCGTCCATTAAACATAGAGTTTCGGGATACTGCGGCAGAGGGAGAGAGTAAGAGAAAGGAGAAGAGACAAAGAATGTAAGAGCCTGAACAGAGAGCAGAGAGAAAAGGGAAGGTGAGGAAAGAGAGAGAGAGAGAGCATGATTGAATTGGCCAGGGTCTTTCTTTAAAACTGCCTACAGAGTTACAACCAAAGGGACTATGCCTGGAGTGACCAGATGCCATCTGAATGAATCATGCCAGGTGACCAACCAGACCAGCCTGATGCCTAAACATGATTCCAACCTTCACGGATAATTAAATTGTGGGGTGTTAGAAATGCCAGGTTAGGGTATAAGGACCTCAAATCATAGACTCTTCTTCTTGCTGATGTGTGTGGGCGAGTGTTTTACCATCTTTGGGGTTGAACATATTTTCATGTAAACCATGTTTGTTGCTGCAATATTATGCATTATTTGCTGGCTCTGTCCCAATCCAGGCTGTGTGACACTATCTGGATCTTCTTAGAACTGCCAAATAGTCAGCAGTGTAGAATGAATAGGTTAAGTTTAGAAACAAATGTTTCTTCAGTCCTGGAATTGGAAGGGAGGATAATAAGTAGATATGAGTTGTTCCACCGTGTTCATGCCATGAGGACCCGAATAGGGAGACTGGACCATGCAATAGATGAATCCTATATATCTGTATTTAATCTTAGGAACTGTTTGCATCGGTCTGACTAGGCTCCCTTGAACTTACACGAATCTTTTAGGTTTCTGAAAAACAAAAATGTGAAACACATTACCATCCTCATTACAGTAGCAGACACTTGGAGGTGAGTATTCATGTATTTTGAAAGTGGCAGATATCTTCATGCCAATGGAATGTACAATGTTTGAGACAAATCCACAGGCTCCTTATAGGAGAATTGGATCGGCTGAAAGCATTCACATTTTGGAAAGTAAAGGATATCTTTAGGACAGTACAACAACACCTTAATTTTGCCGTCGTAGTGTGGTTTAGCATGCTGACTGAGAGACAGACACTCAAATAGAGACATACAGACAGAAACAAAAAAGGGCAGTATAGATGCAGGCTAGTCCAGAGCAAGTAGAGCTGCAGGTTTTCACCCAGGTTGCAGAGGCAAAGGCAGAGGGACAGAGAGACTGAGAACAGTGAACGACAATGAGAAACAGAAACAGACAGAGACAGACAAACCAAGGCTCAGTGGAGGCCCAGAGCAAAACTGGATTATCACATGCAGAGAGACATAGAATATTAGAGAAAGAGGAAGGGAGAGAGAGAGAGAGAGAGAGAGACAGAGAGAGATAGACAGAGAAAGAGACAGAGACAGAGAGAGACAGAGAGAGAAAGAGAGCAAAAGAGAGAGACACAGAGAGATACACACAGAGAGAGACAGAGAGAGACAGACAGACAGGCAGGCAGACAGACAGACAAAATGGCTCAGATTTTGTGAAGGGCAGTCCAGAGCAAGTATAGCTGCAGGTTTTCACCAAGTTTGCAGAGGCAAAGACAGATGGCCAGAGAGACTGAGAGACAGTCATTGATAATGAGATGCAGAAAGAGACAGAGACAGAGACAGAGAGACCAAGGTTCAGGGGTGTTCCAGAGCAGTACTGGAGTATCACATGCAGGGGTTCAGAGACAGTTAGAAACACAGGGAGAAAGACACAAAGAGGGAGAGTGAGAGAGAAAGTGAGGCACTAAGGTTCAGTATAGCAGACAGGCCCAGTGCAATAAATGTAGATTTGCAGACTCCCATCCAGGCTGCAGAGATATAGACACAGAGGCAGAGACATTGAGCGACACAGCTACATGGAAACAGAGACAGTGAGTGTTTCAGACTCCCACCCCGGCTTCAGAGATATAGACACAGAGACAGAGAAAGGGAGAGACACAGCTACATGGAAACAGAGACAGTGAGTGTTAGAAAGAATGAAAATCAGACAGACAGATACACAGATAGACCAAGGCTCATTGTAGGCTGAGACCAGTGCAGACCAGGGACAGCTGCAAGCTCCCACCATACACATGGAGGATGCTGTCTCTACCTGATGAACTCCTTCCTGCTTCTGACATCATCTTGTGCAACCAAGTAGCTGCAGTCCATTGATTCTTCAATGTAAACTAAGAAATGGAATTTAAACCTTCCTGTAGGAAGCTAACCATGGAAAACTCACCTTTTTGAGTAATGTGAGTCTTTTCATTTTCTTAGTTCATTGTTGTACTGCTTAGGGAATATATCATTCCTCCACACAACCCTTTGAACAGTTTTTCCACAGGAACAGTAACAGTAAGGATCCCTTAAATATAATATGTGTTTCCCATGTTCGAGGCTGAGGGAGGCTTGGTACCCACTATCTCAGAACTCAGAGTCAGCCTGAACTCATGGCCAAGGGAAGAACTAAAAATGTCTGAATTGAAAACTTTTTAATAAATATAATAAATTCTACTGTAATTTAAAGAGTTTTTCAGAAGTACTTCAGGAAAATGTGCTATAACTTAGTTATTTCCCTTATATACATTCATCTTATTTAAGGGCATTCTTTAGCCATAACTAGTCAAAAGGAAGAAAACTGATGTCTAAAGTTGAATAACAGTCCTTATGTGAAGACAAAGAACAAATTTCAGCACCATATTCTTTTGGGTTTGCCAAGAAGAGTTCTTGTCCCATGACATGAACTGACATCATCTTAGTGACACATTCTTGTAGTTAACTATAGCAAAGGAACCACTCATTTTCCAGTCATCACTGCAGTCAGAGGTTTGGGAACCTGAGGCCAAATCAATTGCTAACATCTTCCCTGGGTCCACACTTTATTACAAGGCTCACAACCAAAATGGAAATGGAAGATGCTGCAGGTACCACACCTCACTGAATCACAGCTATGGCAACCATGCTGCTCTCCAATATGTGGGTTCCTGGGGAAGTAGGATATGACTGTGGTTCAGACTAACAAAACTTTCCAAGGACAAGCCAGAGAATAAAATGTTCTATGATCAATTTTCATCTATTAACAAAAGTTGTTAAATTATAAAAGTCAAGTGCAATGAAAAAAGAGGAAGTAGGGGGAGCTAAATATATTCATTTTAAGTAACTATTCTCTAATATTCAGTTCTTTCATTTTAGTCGGTGTTAAAATGTCCACCATTACAAAATGATTATAATATAAGGGGATGTTTTAAATTATTCTTAAAATATAAAAGAAAAAGATCATGTGAAATAGACACTATAATTTTATTAGTGAAAATGTCAGTTTGAGACAGGAAGAATGGTTGTCATGCTTAGTCCTAACACAAATTAGCTATGAGATTCTAGGCAGTCATCTTTATATAGCTGTTACAAACATGCAATATGCTAAAACCTGTCAGGTATTTACCTACCATATTCGGTGTACATACTATGTATGCACTAATTTTATGTTATTTCATCAATTATAACTCCATTTACCACTTTTAATTCCCTCTTACATATGTTGGAAAGGATGTGTTTCATGTGGTTTTTATTGATTTCTTTCATCAAATTAAGGGTTCTGCTCTTGATAGTCAGACTTTGCAAGTAAGGGAATAAGCAGGCTGAGTTCTCAAGCCTTCTTCCTGCTGATGTAAGGGCATTGACCATCTTTAAGGAACCTGAGAATGTTGGGTTACTACTGCTTCATAGAGGATCTGGTTGTTTCACCCCATTCCAGGATGTGTGGCACCCTCTGGGGCATCGTACACTTTTTCAGATATCAGCAGTGTAGGTGATGAGGTTAAGTTTTGAAAAAAATGTATCTGAAGTCCTGGCATCCTAGAGGAGGTTGGTCAGATGTGGGAGGGGATCCAGAGGGAGAGATCCCAGATGAAGAGTAAGGGAATCTGGGACCATGGAGAGGCTGAAAGCTATTTATCTAGAGTGAATCTTAGAACCTGTTTGCATGGATCTGATTCAGCTCCAGGTAACTTACATGAATCCTTTGGGTTTGTGAAAAACATAAATTTGAGGCACATTAGCTGCCTTTTTATGATAGAAGCCACTTGGATGAAAACACTTACATTTTTGAAAGTGAAGAATATCTTTACGACAATAAAAAAGTACCTTAAGTTTTCCATTGTAGAGTGGTGTAGCATGCTGTTCAAGTTTTCCATTGTAGAGTGGTGTAGCATGCTGTTCAGTACTCTGACAGAGAGAGAGAGAGAGAGAGAGAGAGAGAGAGAGAGAGAGAGAGGGAGACAGACACAGAGACAGAGACAGAGACAGAGACAGAGACAGAGAGACTAAGGCTCAGTATAGCATTCAGGGCAAGTGCAATGCAGGTAGATTTGCAGACTCCCACCAACACTTCAGAGACATAGACACAGAGAAAGAGATAACAGAGACAGAGACAGTGAGTGATAGAGAGAAAGTAAGAGACACAAAAGGCAGAAAAACAGACAGATGCACTGACAGACCAAGGCTCAGTGTAGGCTGGAACCAGTGCAGGCCAAGTACACCTCTTATGCTCCCAACATACACATGAAGGTTGCTGTCTCTGCCTAATTAACTCTGTCTTGCTGATGATATCATCTCTTGCAACCAAGTAGCTACAGTCCAATGATCCCACAGGCTAGTTTAAGAAATGGAATTTAAACCTTCCTGGTAGAAGCTAAGCTGGGAAATATCACATTTTTTTGAGTAATGTGATTCTTTTCCTTTTCTTAGTCTATTGTTGTACTTGTTAGGGACTATGACATTCATCCACAATTTTCTTTGAAGAATTTTCCATGGTAACAGTAACTGGAAGGATCCCTTAAACATAAGATATATTTCCAATGTTTGAGCCCAAAGGAGGCAAGGTACCCAGTATCTCAGAACTCAGAGTCAGCCTAAAGTCATGGCCAAGGGCATCACAAAAAAATGGCCAAAAAGTCGAGGGGAAATAGGGATCTGAAAAGCAGTCAGAAGAAACTACTGAAGGCTTAAAGCTGAAACACAAAGTTTACTCAGCCAATGTGTTGGTGGACCTCATCCTTGGGAAACATACAGACCTGAAGTGGTGTCTCATAGGTTGGTTGTTACCAGAAAAGGGTCTCTGAGGTTTCCTACTCGTCAGATTATTGGCAGGTAGAGAGGTCATAGAGACAGACTCCCTGGTTTTCACAACTCCAGGGTTGGTCTTTTGTTTACATGGATGTTGAAAAACATGCTATGGAGACAGAATGCAGAGTAATGGAACATGAACCATAGAGTGTCCGTGAACTGTATAGATTCTGACAAGGTGGGAGAAGGAGACTGGGGGACACAGGAGAAAAGCTAAGAAGGTTAGAGGAAGAGGAGAAAGCAGAGAGCAGAGAGGAATGGTAAAGTAATAGAGAGAGGGGGAGAGATCGTAGATAGATAGATAGATAGATAGATAGATAGATACATACATACATACATACATACATACATACATACATACATACATGAATACATACATAGATAGAATAAGAGAATATGAGTGGTTCCGTTAAACATGCCTGCAGACTTAGTACTCATGGAACACTGGGATCGCCAGAGTACTACCTGAGTGCATGCTGTCAGGTGACCAAGGCAGACCAGCCTGATGTCAGGACTTTTCATTCCCAACTTCCCTGATTATTAGAAGTTTGGGTGTTAGACTTGGAAGGTTAGGCAATAAGGATGTCAAGCTCTCAATAGTGCTTCCTGCTGATGTAGGGGGTGTTGACCATCTTTGGGGGATCCCATTATGTTGAGGTTATTCCACATCCTGGTGTATCTGCTTGCTCTGCCCAAGTCCAAGCTGTGTAGTGATCTCTGGGACCTCATAGACCTCGCCAGATGTCAGCAGTGTAGGAGAGGAGGTTAAGCTAAAAAAAAAAAAAAAAAACGTTTTTGAAGACCTAGTGTGATAGGGGAGGATGGTCAGAGGAGTGAGTGATTCCTGAGGGAAAAGTCCCAGATAAGGATGAAGGGAGTCTGAGACCATGGAGAGGCTGAATAGTATTCATCTAGAGTGAATATTTGGACCTGTTTGCATGGGTCTGATTCAGCTCCCTGGAACTCACACAAATCTTTGGTTTTGCAGAAAAATATAAATTTCAGACATATTAGCAGCCTGTTTATTATAGAAGTGACTTGGCTGAAAGCATTCACAATTTGGAAAGCAAAGGATATCTTTAGGACAATAAAAAGCCACCTTAATTTTGCACTCAAAGAGTGATTTCTCATGCTCTTCATTATTCTCACAGACAGACAGACACCCACACACACTCACACACAGAGACATACAGACAAAGTCTCAGTTTCGGTGGAGATCAGTCCAGAGCAGTTACAGTTGCAGGTTTTCACTCAGGCTGCATAGGCAAAGACAGAGGGAGAGAGACTCAGAATGAAAATGAGATAAAGACAGAGGCAGAGACAGAGAGCAACTGACCAAGGGTCAGTGGAGGCCCACAGCAGTACTGGACTATCAAATGCAGAGAGACAGAAACTGAGGCTCAGTGTAGCAGACAGACCCAGTGAAAAGCAGGTAGAGTTGCAGACTCCCACCCAGGCTGCAGAGACATAGACAGAGAGACAAAGATAGTGAGAGACAGAGATTCAGATTGACAGAGATAGTGAGTGATAGGGAATATTATTTGGGAATATGTTTAATGGAACATGAACCATAAAGAGTCCATGAACCTTAGAGTTTCTGACCGGTTGGGAGTGGTAGAGTAGGGAAGACAGTAGAAGAGACAAAAAGGGTAAGAGGAAGAGCAGAGAGCAGAGAGGAAGTAGTGGGTAGAAGAAAGAGAGAGAGTAAGAGAACATGAGTGGGCCGTGATCTTTCATTTAAAGAGGTCTTTACACCTACCTGCAGATTTAGTACCCTCAGAAATCTGGGCTGTCCAGAGTACTTCCTGAGTGCATCCTACCATGTGACTGGGGTAAGCCAGAAAGATTCCTGTTGCTTTCATTCCCACATTCACTTATTATTAAAAGGTGGGTTGTTAGATTTGGCAGGTTAGGGAATACTTACCTCAAGTTCTTAAGTCCCCCTACTGCTGATGTGGAGGGCACTGAACATCTTAGGTACCTGAGAAACGTAAGGTGGTGTCACATCCTGGAGTAGCTTGTTGCTTTTATGGTGTTGAACCCTTTGGCACTTCTTATACCTGGGCAGATGTTGGGTGTGCAGAAGAAAATGTTAAGTTTAGAAAAAAACAATTTTCTTACGTCCAGGTATTGGAGGGGAGGTTTGTAAGATGAGGGGTCCCGAGATGAGGAGGGAAGGTTGTCCAGGACCAAGGAAATGCTGATTACTATTTATTTGGAATGAATCAGACCTGATTTCACCTGTCTGATTCATCTCCCTGGAACTTAAAAAAAATCCTTTGGTTTTGTGGGAAACATAAATTTTAGACACATTAGATGACAAAACACCAAAAGCATCAGAGTTCTTGAGAGGGATAAAATTGGACCCTAGTCAATGATGACAGAAGGTGAGAGACTCACTAGCCAGATGGACATAGGGAAAGCTCCCCAGAAGGCAGTCCTGGCCATGTACACCTGCAGACTCCCACCCAGGTTTCAGAGACAGAGACAGAGACAGAGGACCTGAGCGACAGAGAGATACAGAGAGAGAAACAGAGCCAGAGACAGTAAGTGATGAGAAGATCTCTGAATGTTCTTTCCATTATTATAAAGTTTTACAAATATGACATCCATATTTAAAGCTAAAAATTTGTTTTTATTGTCAATTCCCTGATTGCTAAAGTTGTTGAGCACTTTTTTTCTGTCTTTCAGTCATTTTAAATTCCTCTATTGAGAATTCTTTTTTAGATCTGTACCCCACATTTTATTTGTATTATTTGGTGTTTTGGAAACTAGTTTCTTGAATTCTTGTAAATTTGGGAGATCAGCACTCAGTCAGATATGGGCTTGGTAAATAGCTTTTCCCATTCTGTGGGCTGCCATTTTGTATTTCTGACTGTGTCTTTTGTCTTAAAGAAGTTTCTGGTTGTGTAGTGGGAAGAATAGAGGAGAACAAAATAAGAAACACCATTAAAGAGGGATAAAAGTCACTCATCATCCATAGTCATCTGGGAGATGTATATCATAACAATTCTGAGATATCATCTTACACTATGTAGATTGCCTACCAAAAACACCATTGACAGTTATTGAGGAGGGATGTGGAAAAACGGTTCTCTGTTGTTGCTGGGAGTGAAAACTTGTACAACCAATTTGACATCAATAATGAAGTTTTTCTGAAAATTGATTTTCAGTCGAATTCACTATGGAAAATATTCACTGTTTGCAGATGATATGATAGTTTACATAAGTGAACCAAAAAATCTACCAGTGAGCTCCTACAGCTGATAAACACATTCAGCAAAGTGGCAGGATATAAGATTAAGTAAAAAATTCAGTACTCCTTCTATATGCAGATGATAAGGGTGATGAAAATGAAATAAGAAAAATATCACCCTTTATAATTCCCACAAACAATATAAAATATCTTGGAGTAACACTAACCAAACATGGCAAGACCAGTATAGCCTGAACTTTGAATCTTTAAAGAAAGAAATGAAAGAAGATACCAGAAAATGGAAAGATCTTCCATACTCTTGGATAGGGAGGACCAACACAGTAAAAATGGAAATCTTGCCAAAAGCAATCTACAGATGCAATGCAATGGGTATCAAGGTCCCGGTCATTCCATCAGTAGATGGAGTTCAACTGGCTTTGACAGCTATGTAAGCTCTAACTTTGAAAATTTTACCATATATTACTACTTTCTGGTCATTTTTATCCAGTTTATTCTTGTATATTCCATTCTTATTTGTAAATTTATTTCATCTGTTCAAGTTTTTATTTTTTTTACATTTCTATAAGTTCTCCATTGTGAGAGGTAAATATGTGTTTCATAGATATAGTGAATGTCAAAAAATGTTTCTGAAAGCATACATCATGTCCATTATTAATACTTGGTCGGGGACTGCCTATGACTAAGAGTGTATATTAGTAATTTGGGTTTACCATTAGATGTGTAACAATGAAGAGCAGAAGATAGAGTTTTTCTTGGGGTGAAATTAGCAGAACAAGAGACTTCCAGTCAGTAATCATTTTCAATTTCAACCAAGGAAATAGGAAGAGATTCCTTTGTCCTGTTTTCATTTCATTGTGGTCCACATATAAATATGTCTTGAAATAAATGATAAATCGTGAGTTTTGTACAGCTTTTCCACATTGGTCAAAAATTCCTGAAGAAATATCTGGGTCAATATTTATAAAATCTTCCAGCCATCATATTCCATATCAAACCACTCTTACATGGGAAGACCAAGAGTACTCAAGGTGAACAAATGGGTAACACAATGGTTAAAAAACATGTAAGACAAGTCTGGATAAAGAAATCTCATAAAATAACTCTGGATAATTCATTATTTCTTTTGATGTAGAGGAATAAAAGCATGGAAAGTTGTAATATACATCTCAGAGTGATTCTATTGATTAGTTAGTGTAGGACACCATATCTGCTATTAGACCTCAGCTAGTGTTAACACAGCTAAAGACAGTTATACAGTGGTAGGAATGCAGGCAAAATTCTCATCAGAAACTCAGGTTAATCCAGGTAATATAACATGGATCATCCAGGAGAGGCATATTCACTTGTCAGCAGAGTTGTCTGTTTTTCTTTCATAGCAGATAAAACCTTTGGCTAGGAACCATGTTCATAGTGAAATGCGAAGTAATTGAAGTCGATAGGCTGGTCTTGGAGTGGAATCAGGTGAGGATGACATAGAGGAATTACAGTTTTGTTTTTATTTGAGTAAAATTATTCTGGATAAGGCATAGGAACATTGGAGGTCTTGTCTGCATTCTGCATGTATGACATCTAAAGTACATAAACTATGTCAAAGTTCTCTTCCTTCAATTATAATGGCGTCATAACACTTTAACTTGCTTGTTTGCTATGCACAGATGTATTAGATTGCTGTGGGATATGAAAAATAAAAATAATTATAACTCACACTGGTTAGTGTCCTTAGTGCTGTGTAAACAAGGCTACATATACAGTGTTGTAGGCAGGCAAGTTAGTTTATAATATAGAGATGAACTAAACAGTGACAGGCTGTTTGATTTAAACAGGTGCTTCGCAAACCAAGTAGAATTTCACACTACTTCTATCAAGAGCCCAAGAAAAATGGAGAAAGTGGGATTTAATGTTTCCTTTGTATGTTTAGTATTATAAATAAATGACTTGTACAACTTTTAAAGGCAGCATTGATAGGGGTAATTCTCCAAATTAGTTAATATTTAAACCTGTATCCATTATACTTCAGCTGGCACAATTTCCCAAGTCAATGGTACCTCATCTCAATGAATGCCTATTTAGATTATATTTTCAATGATTTTTATGGTGGATGTCTTCTTCACTGAAAATTAATATTCTGATTTAAGGTATTAAAGTCCTCATAGGTTTCCAACACATGCTGATCTTGGCATTGTTATCAACCTTCAGTTATATTTCTTTAAATGTTAAAATTCAGATGGAAATGGCTGTTGCAAGTCCAAGAATACCACAAAGTATTACCACATTACAATACAATAGATTTTTGTTAAGGATAAATCCAGGATGGTAACTGTGAGAAGATAGAGCAGGGGACTGAAAATACTGAAGGAAAGTTGAAGAGTACCATTGGGAGTGGTGAGACGATTCAGTGTACAGCTTCCAATTTGGGGAATGGTGGAATTTTAGTTCTGAGGTGTGGCCTTATACCCAGTAGGACATAGGATAGGATGGGTGCTATATGCTGTCTTTAGGACAGTTATAGTGTTCTAGAGATTAAACCCAGCATTTGAAAGAAATTAGGATAGACGCCTGGCATGGGTGTGCCTCAGGGTTCCTTCAGATGTTAAATTTCTAGGATAGATAGGTTTTTCATTTTTTTATTTTATTAGCTCTAGTTAGGGAACAAGCTTATTTCAAATCCCTTCTCCCTCTCCCTCTCCCTCCCCCACCCCTATCACTCCTCCCCTACCCCAGCCCCACCCTCACCCCATCCACCCACCACTCCCCAGGCAGGGTAGGGCCCTCAACGGGGGCTCTGCAAAGTCCACCAAATCTTCCTGTGCTGGTCCTGGGCCCTTTCCCATGTGTCCAGTGGCAGAGTGTAACCCTTCACGTGGGATGGGTTCTCAAAGTCCCTTCTTGCACCAGGGAAAACTACTAATTCACCATCAGAAGCTCCCTGGAGTGCAGAGGCCTCCTTATTGACATCCATGTTCAGGGGTCTGGATCAGTCTTGTACTGGTCTCCCCGACAGCATCTGGGGTCCATGTGCTCTCCCTTGTTCAGGTCAACTGTTCCTGTGGGTTTCTCCAACCTGGTACAGACCCCTTCATTCTTCATTCCTCCCTCTCTTCAACTAAATTCCCGATTTCGGCTCAGTGTATATCTGTGGATGTCTGTCTCTGCTTCCTTCATCAACTGGGTGAGGGCTCTAGGATGGCATAAACAGAAGTCATCAATCTCATTTTAGGGGAAGAGCTTTTGGGTTATCCTCTCCACCATTGCCTGGATTGTCAGATCGTGTCATCCTTGTAGGTCTCTGGAGATCTCCCTGGTTCCAGATCTCTTCTCAGACCTATAGTGGCTCCCTCTAATATGGTATCTCTCATCCTGCTCTCTTTCCTCAATTCTTCCCCTAACTCAATATTTCTCCCCCTCCATTTTCTGTCCTCTACTCCTCTTCTATTGCTCTTATTGTAGTAGCTCCTTCCCCCCTACCCTCATGCCCACAATTAGTTCAGGAGTTCATGCCACTTCCATTCCTGGGAACCATTTATCCCTTAGAGTCCTTCATGTTTCCTAGTTTCTTTGGTGAAGAGCTTTATTGACTGGTAATCCTTTGCTCTATGTCTAAAATTCATATATCACTGAGTACATACCATGTTTGTCTTTTTGTAACTGGGTTACCTCAGTCAGGATGGTTTCCTCTAATTCCATCCATTTGCCTGCGAATTTCAAGATTGCATTGCTTTTTTCTGCTGAGTAGTACTCCATTGTATAGATGTACCACATTTTCTCAATCCATTCTTCAGTTGAGGGGCATATTGGTTGCTTCCAGGTTCTGGCTATTACAAACAATGCTGATATGAACATGGTTGAAGATATTTCCTTGTTGTATGCACATGCACTATTTGGGTACATACCCAAGAGAGGAATTGCTTGATCTTGAGGTAGACTGGTACGAATTTTTCTGAGCAACCGCCATACTGATTTTCAGTGAGGTCCTACAAGTTCGCACTCCCACCAGCAATGGAGGAGTGTTCCTTTTTCTCCACATCCTCTCCAGCATAAATTGTCATTGGTATTTTTTATTTTAGCCATTCTGACAGGCATGAGGTGGTATCACAAAGTTGTTTTGAGTTGCATTTATTTTTGAGTTGCCAATGATTTTGAACACTTTCTTAAGTGTCTTTCAGCCATTTCAGATTCTTTTGTTGAGAATTCCCTATTTAGTTCTGCACCCCACTTTTTAATTTCATTGTTTGGTGTTTTGGTGGCTAGCTTCTTGAGTTCCTTATATATTTTGGAAATCAGTCCTCTGTCAGATGTAGGATCGGTGAAGATATTTTCCCATTCTGTGGGTGGTTGTTTTGTCCTACTGACTGTTTCCTTTGCCTTGCAGAAGCTTCTCAGTTTCAGGAGGTCCCATTTATTAATTGCAGACCTCAGTGTCTGTGCTACTGGCGTAATGTTCAGAAAGTGGTCTCCTGTGCCAATTTGTTCAAGGGTAATTCCCACATTCTCTTCTAGAAGATTCAGTGTGGCTGGATTTATGCTGTGATCTTTGATCCATTTGTACTTAAATTTTGTGCATGGTGAGAGGTATGGATCTATCTGAAATTTTCTGCATGTTCGAATCCAGTTGTACCAGCACCATTTGTTGAAGATGCTATATTTTTTCCATTGTATAGATTTAGCACCTTTGTCAAAAATAAGGTATCAATAGGTGCGTGGGTCAATATCTGGGTTTTCAAATCGATTGCATTGGTCTATCAGTCAATTTTTGTGCCAATACCAAGCTGTTTTGAGAACTATGGCTCTATAGTAGAGCTTGAAGTCGGGGATGGTGATGCCTCCAGAAGATACTTTATTGTAAAGAGTTGTTTTGGCTATCCTGGGCTTTTTATTTTTCCATATAAAGTTGAGTATTGTTCTTTCAATGTCTGTGAAAAACTGTGTTGGGATTTTGATGGGGATTGCATTGAATCTGTAGATTGCTTTTGGCAGGATTGCCATTTTTACTATGTTAATTCTACCTATCCAAGAGCATGGGAGATCTTTCCATTTTCTGGTATCTTCTTTAATTTCTTTCTTTAAAGTCTCAAAGTTCTTATTGTACAGATCTTTCACTTTTTTGGTTAGTGTTACCCCAAGATATTTTATGTTGCTTGTGGATATTGTGAAAGGTGATGTTTCCCTGATTTCTTTCTCATTGGATTTATCATCTGAATATAGTAGGACTACTGTTTTTTTTTTTAGTTAATTTTGTATCCTGCTACCTTGCTGAAGGGGTTTATCAGCTGTAGGAGATCCCTGGTAGAGATTTTCGGGTCAGTAATGTAGACTATCATGTCGTCTGCAAATTGTGAAAGTTTTACTTCATCCTTTCCAATTTGTATCCCTTTGATCCTCTTTTCTTGTCTTATTGCTATAGCCAGAACATCAAGTGCAATATTGAAGAGATATGGAGAGAGTGGACAGCATTGTCTTGTTCCTGATTTAGAGGAAACGCTTTGAGTTTCTCTCCATTTAGTTTGATGTTGGCTATGGGTTTGGTGTATATTGTGTTTATCATGTGTAGATATGTTCCTGTTATTCCTGTTCTCTCCAAGATCTTTATCATGAAGGGATGTTGGATTTTGTCAAAGGCTTTTTCAGCATCTAATGAGATGATCATGTGGATTTTCTTTTTCAGTTTGTTTATATAGTGGATTACATTGATAGATTTTCGTATGTTGAACCATCCTTGCATCCCTGGGATGAAGCCTACTTGATCATGGTGGATGATTTTTCTGATATATTCTTGGATTCGGTTGGCCAATATTTTATTGAATATTTTAGCATAGATGTTCATGAGCGATATCCGTCTGTAGTTCTCTTTCTTAGTCATATCTTTGTGTGGCTTGGGTATCAAAGTGATTGTACCCTCATAGAAATAGTTTGGTAGTATCCCATATGCTTCCATTGTGCAGAACAGTTTGAGGAGTACTGGTATCATCTCTTGTTTGAATTTCTGGTAGAATTCTGCAATGAAGCCATCTGGCCCAGGGCTTTTTTGGTTGGGAGGCTTTTGATTACTGCTTCTATCTCATTAGGGGTTAGAGTTGGATTTAAACTGTTTATCTGATCTTGATTTAATTTTGGTAAGTGATATTTATCCAGAAAGCTGTCCATTTCCTTTAGATTTTCCAATTTTGTGGAATACAGGTTTTCAAAGTAAGAGCTAAAGGTTCTCTGGATTTCCTCAGTGTCCGTTGTTATTGCTCCCATTTCATGTCTGATTTTGTTAATTAGCATGCTCTCTCTCTGCCTTTTGGATAGTTTGGCTAGAGGTTTGTCTATCTTATTGATCTTCTCAAAGAACCAACTCTTTGTTACATTGATTCTTTGTACTGTTTTCTAGTTTCTACTTTGTTGATTTCGGCTCTCAGGTTGATTATTTCCTGGCGTCTACTCCTCCTTGGTGTGTTTGCTTCTTTTTGCTCTAAATCTTTCAGTTGTTCTGTCGATTCCCTTATGTGATTTTCCTCCAGTTTCTTCATGTGAGCACTTAGTGCTATGAACTTCCCTCTTAGCCCTGCTTTCAGGGTTTCCCATGAATTCGGGTATGTTGTGTCTACATTCTCATTAAATTCTAGGAAGACTTTAATTTATTTTTTTTTATTTCTTCCTCAACCCAGGAATAGTGCAGTTGGGTGTTACTCATTTTCCATGCAAATGTAGGTTTTCTGCAATTCGTATTGCTGTTTAATTCTAGCTTTAATGCATGGTGGTCTGATAAGATACAGGGGGGTATTTCAATGCTTTTGTAACTATGGAGGTTTGCTTTGCTGCAAACTGTGTGGTCAATTTTTTAGAAGGTTCCATGTGGCGCTGAGAAGAAGGTTTATTTTTTTTGGTTGGATGGAATGTATGTCCTTAAACCTTCCTCAAAATGTCTATTTTTGAGGTAAAAATATGATTGTAATTTCCCATTTGCTTTGCCATTTCCTACACTTCCCAGTCATCTCTGCTTATTGACTTGACTTCGATAACATTTTCCAATGTGTCCCTGTGTACATGAGTATGATACTGTAAACAAGACCTTATCAATATGACAAATGATATTCCCAAATTTATATGGGAAACCAAAAGATGTTTTCACAGAAGAAGATACAGAAGAAATTGATTGATGCTGACAGTGTGAGAAATATATTTCCCACCTCAAAGAAATATTTCTTGTTAAAAATTCATTTTGGTTATATAAATTAATGATTTAATAAAAGGCCAAATGAACAAATACGATAAAATAACAAGGTATATTCAATTACTTGCAATTTTATGATCTCGAATATAAGCAATTATTGTTACAAACTAATATATATATATATCATATACATATATACATATATATATGAATATAGAACAATTATGAAATTAATATTAAAATCTTGGTTATTTTGCTTGGCTGACTTTTTCCATTCTTGATTCATTTTTATATTTTTCCATTCCTAATCATTCTATACTTTACTTTTTTATTACAACCTACACATTTTTATTTTGCTTTCTTCTATGTCTTTCTTTTTTGTATATTTCTTTTCTTTATCTTTGATCAAATATTTACTTATATATTTGATTTTTTTTACTTTTAAAAGACTTGAATCTAGACAGTTGAAGATGGATCTCCTCGAACAAGTACATACCAAACCTATTTTCTGTAATCAAACAACATCCCCATTATAAACATGTGGTCTGGCAATTCCTGTGGCATGGTGTGATTGCTGGAATCAGGTGTGGCAGTATTTGCAAAGCATCAGAAGGCAGAAGGAAATTTTCTTCATGTTGTACATTAGCAGAAATTGATACTTCCTTTCTGGCTAGAATGGTTTTTAAATCTATTGAAATAGGAAGAGATTCTTTTGTCCAATTTTCTTTGTGATTGCAGATTGACTAGCAAAGATTTATTTTGAAATATGAGACTTACTTTAATTTTTGACAGTTTTTTTAACGTGGTCACAATCCATTCCAGTAACATCACAATCAGAATTTAAAAAGTCTTCCAGCAATTGTATTCCATATGTAGCTGGCCTTCAATGGAATGACACGGAAATCATAGTTGGAATAATAATTTTCATGAGTTCCAAACATTGTAGGAAATTCCCAAGTTAGCCAATGGTGAGGATGAGGATGAGACTCTATTATACATATATATTAAGCTCCAACTTTCCTCTGCTTCCTCTGACACTTATGGATTACTACAACGTGATACTAGCTATTCATCTAAGCAACAATGGAGAGTTTACCTTAAATGCCCTCCGCTGATAACGATATTGACAACTAACTTAACTGCCATCCTAGAAACTTCATCCAGCAGCTGAAGTAAGTAGAATCACACACCCACAGATAAAAACTGAACTGAACGGAATCCAGTTTCAAGAGAAGGAGGAGTGATGACCAAACAGGTCAGGAATAAGCTGTTGAAACCCACAGAAAGACCTGACCTTAAGAAGAGGGAGCTTTTGGCCCCAGAATGATCACTGGGAAAAAAACATGGACTGATTCAGACCACAGAAATGAGGGTGTCAGTGAGGAGAGCTTGCAAATCTATGGGGCCTCTTGTACTAGATCAGAACTTATCCCTACCATAGGAATAGATTTTGGGATCCATTTCCACATAGGGGAATGCTCCCTCAGCCTAGATTAAGGGGGAGGCCTTAGGTCCCATCCAAAAGATATGGGAAATTCTGAAGTCCCCTGCATGGAACACCTCACACTCCCTAAGGAGATGAAATGGTATGGGATAGATAGGGGGTTAGTGGGGACAAGGGGAGGAGGGAAGAGAGAGAAAACCGGGATAGACATGTAAAATAATCATCTTTTTAATTTAAGTAAAAAAAAAGGGTAAAAAGCTAAAATTACAACAATTAAAGTACCTAATGTATATTAAAAAAAAATCAGTAAGAACTAATCCTCCACAAATAAGTACAAGAAACTTATGATTCAATCCATTTGGGGAACTGCAGCATATGGGATATATCTAAGTGATCATCAATCAGATGGAATATTGCAATGATGCATTTAAATACATGTGTACTGGATGAAGCCATAGTAGGTTATTGTTGGGCAGCAGAAGTAAAAATAGTTAGAGAGAGAGACTTGTGACTTTGGACTAATTCCAGGAGGGTATGTTGTGAGGTCATGGGTGGGTGTGGTTTGTTTAGAAATTGAAGATGTAGTAGCTTTTGACAGACAGGATATGTGTGTTTCCTGGCAACTCTGACAGAAATCTCTCCAGGCTTACCATGGGTTAAAAAACAGGGAGCAACTGAGATTCAGTTTTGTACATGTGGTTTTATTGTAACCATACAATGGAGTGTGGGCCAGAAGAAGACATAATATTGTCTGCAAGTGGAGTTACAAGATAGGTGCAAGAAATCCGTCCCAAGCCCCAAGGAAGTCCTGCCAATCTTGAAACCACTGAGTCATCTTTCCAGGAATCAACAACTTCACTTAGCCTGGCTTAACCTTGAGGAAACATTGTGTGAAGCAAATGTGAGTTTAAAGAAATGCACACTTACAGGAAATGCAAAAGCTTAAAACACTGAGCAGTGCATGAATGTTGCTTGGGAATTGGTTGCCTTTTTTGAAAAATATGGTGCTTGTTAAGTCAGCTTTGTACTCCTGAATGTAAATTTTTAGCACTGAATTTCAGCTTTGCTGCCCTGTTTTGTAAATGGTTTAAAGTGGTATCTACAAGCAATCATATTTTTTTCTATGACTCCTCTTCTCAGATGGGGAAAATTAAGTTACACATATTCTCTATTATGACACAAGCTGCACTCCAAAAGTGAAGATTTGACTTGTTGTTGTTGCTCCTTATCGAAAAATGCTTTCACAAGGACACAAAGCCAGACACTGGCCATCAAAAGATGTGTGAGGTGAACATCAAAATGTGATCAGCTGTTAAGAATACAGTTTTCCCCAATAAAGCCAACACATGACCTGGAGTATCATACCATGCTGTGTTTTAATATAGATATTTTGAATTTAATTAATTGCATATTTGGATAGACATAGAAAGGTTTCTTTTTATAACCCCATTTACTTGCCCAGGACACATTAAGAGTTCCTGAACACACAGATGACCTCTGTGCATCAGGTGCAAGCCATTTACATGACACCTGGGAGTGTGAAATATCTCAAGCATCCATGACATTTATCAACATCATCATCATCATCATCATCATCATCATCATTATCATCATCATCTTCAAGTTTCCTTTGCAGGAGAGATTTTATTTAAAGTCCTGAATTACCTAGATCTCTATGTAAAGATATGCCAGGCCTCACACTCACAGATATACCAGGCTCTTCTTGTTGACTGTTGGGATAAAAGACATGCAGCCACTTTGACTGATCACTTTTCATTCTTTACCTGAGGAAATTTTCATAGACATTAAAAATGGGAGACAGAAGGATAGTATGCTTCACCCTAATACAGAGGGTGTCTTCATTAGCAGTACTAGGGGGATCTGGCCTGCCTCTGCAAATAAACAGCCGGGTCAGGCTTGGCAAACTCCCTTCACCAGCAGAAAACACACATTGCGAGCACACCTCTCCAATTGTAGCAGAAAACACTGATTGCAAGACTTCCTGTGGAACTTTGATCACTTCCTGAAGCCAAGTGCCATTCTAGGTCTTTGCTTGCCCTTCCAAATGTGTGCAGGGGTCTTTCGACGGAAAACCTCTCATAAACTACATTGCTGAAACCTTTCCTGCAGCAAGTTCACATTGTAGGTAAGGCTCCACTGGTGAATTGCCCTCTACAGCAGAGAACACTGATCAGGTGGGCATCTCTGGAACTATCATCCCTTTTTGAAGCCAACTGTCACTCTAGTTTTTTATTTGGCCTGCTGTAAATATGCACAGGAAGAAAAGACTTATACAAACACAATCACTTACCTATTCCTGTCACCAGTTGCCATGGGAAACATCCTTCAACCTCTTTGCCTGAGGTAAATAAATTAAGACAGTTTTCATTACTCAAATGTCTAAAAAACTACCTACCTAGACCAGTGGAGTGAGGCCTACAGACCACACATGGTGGTCTCTCATTCAATGGACAACTACGATCAACCAAGATAAAGATTAGGAGGTTTATATCCCATCCAAAAGCCTGGAGTATCTGACAACCAATAAAGCCCAGGTGAATTTACCACCTGAATAACAGACGACACGGTTTCTACCCAGATTGTGTTTCAGAGACACATATATGGAACAGGGTGAGATCCCTTGTCTCTGGACACGTAGACAGTATTTTCAAGCAGGCCCTGAAGAACCTAGAGAAATTATAGGCACTTCAATCTCCACAAAGGAGCTGAGACAGGGCAAGAAAGGAAATGTACCAGTCCTTTTCAGGTTATAGGTATGATTAGAAACACAGTGAAAAGTGATCCTAATCTATCTGCTTTCCATCCAGTCATCAGAAAAAGACCTAGGTCAACTTTTCTTCAAGACCAGAGAAGGCTAAAAGACACTTGTATATGTCTTTCCATTTGGAAGAGAATGTGGATTGCTGCCTGCTCTGTAATGGAGTTGCTGTGAGGTCTTCAGGATTTGCTTCAAGGGATGCCATTGCAAAGACGACTGGAACTTATGCAGTACCAACTGGACAATCTTCCTGTGATCAATGTGGACTGGTATATTGCCACATCTAATTAAAATTCCCTGAAAACTGCCCCATCTACTGAACAGATTTTTAAAGCTTCAAAATCTGTTTCAGGGTCTAGTTACGCCTCTACACCTGCCCAGGGGATGCAGAGAACTTACAAATATCTGGAAAAGGAACCCATAAGTGTCCCCTCTCCATAACAGGACCACATTTCTTTTCTTATAGTCAAGGGATCCATAAATATTCCATTAGTCACCAAAATAAAACTTAGGCAATCTCATACTATCCAGGCATGTCCAAAATATTTAAATCTAGAAAAATGTCTCTAAGCACTTTCCTTCTGCAAATTTTACACCACTTGAGATCTTCAAAAGTTTGGCATTTCATAAAGAGAATCCCTGTTCCTACATGAATAGACAAGCTACTACTGGTGCTGACAAAATGGCCCAAGAGCATATTTATTGCATGCACAAGTATCTCGTGAAAATCCACAGTCCCCCAATGGGTCTCTGACACTGTCCAGATAAGTGCACAGAAAATTTACACATTTGCCCTCACTTGGAAAAGAGCTCAAACCTATTCCCAATAGAAAGGGGAGCTCAATACAAACAGCCTTTGTGAAAAACATGGAAAAACAGACTCCAAGAACTCAAGGAGGTCTCACTAAATCACCAAGAGGTCATCATGGTTTATGCCAGAAAAGCTATGACTAAAACATTCCCATATTTCATATAACAGCTCAGTGAGGAGTCAAACACAACACATCTGAAGAAAGGGACATTGATATTACTCTTAGGACTACCAGGACTGTAGATATTCCCCCATTCACTGAACAGACCCAGGTAGTTCCAGCTATATGGGTGGGGCTCCAGTACCACCCACAAGTAAGGGAGGAGTGTTGGATGATCCCTCAGCTTGAAAAAAGTGTGTCACCCTCCAGGGGACACAAAATATCCTGAATATTATGTCACTTCCATTAAAGTTGAGGGAAGAATTTTGATCTTCTTAGTGTTTGCTATTTTTCACTGTTGAGTTTACTATATGATTATTATTTCCTCTTCATATGGGGACTCCCAGACAACCCCTTCATGTTGAGAACTTTCCAGTTTGCTTTGATTTAAAATTGTGAAAACTCAAACAAAAGCTAAAATATCCAACCATATCTGTGACAAAGTGCATGAAGTTAAACCCAGGATGCTTCAACCCTGCAGAATACTCTTGAAGAATCTTGGTCTTCATGAGCATGGGAGAAATGATCTTATTAGTGAAATAATACAATTTGTTATATGATACACACTTTTTTACACAAATTTATACTATAATAACCACATCATTATATGATTCAACAATGTCATTTATGTCTTTTCATTAGCATATACATGGATGCTTTACCGTTAGTTATTGCTATATAATCTAAATTATATTAAGTCAAAAATACACATCTGAAATCATAAACATTACATTCTCTGTTTTCTGCTCTAGTTTCATTTATTTTATCCTTATTTTCTTCTTCTTTCTTACGTGCCTTTTCCTAATCACTATATATCTTTCACATATTAAAAATATTCCAGGCCATATTCATATTCAATATTTATATTTTCCTTTTATTCTCATCTTTTGTTTATCTTCCCTTTATTCTTTCTTCCATTCCCTCTATTTATTTTCTACTGCAAAATATTCTTTAAAAAAATGGAAGATTTTGTTCATGAACCACTTTCATGTCAAGTTATATTACTACAAATGAATCTTACGCTGATTTGGAGTAGAAAAGATTGTGAGCCTTGCAGCTTATTTTGCATACAGGCATCTAGATTTTTCTAGTGGAAATATAGATAAGAAACATAAAGCAGAGTATTTTCTTAGTGAGTATATTAGCTGGAGAGTTATCCATGTCATAATGATATATCGTTTATGCCTCTGAAAAATGAAGAATTTCCTTTCACAAATTTCCATTGACTTCATTGACTTCGTGGCTCATCTCTCTAGCAAACATATAACATGAAGTAATTGAATCATTTAAACTTAGATGTAATTTATCTGAAATACGCATAAAATCCACACAAGATTTGTGAGGTCAAAATTTAGAAAGTCTGGCATCCATGATTTTCCACATTACAAAACCTATGTTAATCTGTTACTCTCTGATCACAGGTATAATACTGGGTAGCACATGGACAGCTAACACTTTAAGATAGGGTTTGGACCATGCACAAAACCTAAGCCCACAAGGATCACAGACATCAACATAAATGCATCCACATTGAACCTTCCAGAAGAGAAAGTGGAAGATACCGTTGAACGAATTGGTACAGGAGAATGCTTCCAGAACATAACTATAGTAGCAAAGACATTGAAAACGGCAATTAATAATTGGAACCTCCTGAAACTGAGAAGCTTCTGTAAGGCAAAGGAAACAGTAAGAGAAAACAACAGTCCACAGAATAGGAAAAATTCTTCACCAACCCCACATCTGACAGTGGGCTGATACTCAAAATATAAAGTGAACACAAAAATCTAGCCACCAAAACACCAATCAAATAAATTAAAAAGTGGTGAAGAGAACTAAATAGACACTTCTCAACAGAGGAATTTAAAGTGGCTGAAAGAAACTTAAGAAAGGGCTTAAAATCCTTAACCATCAGGGAAATGCAACTCAAAAAAAAATGATGACTGCCTTATGTGCCATTCTGTAGCTCTTTTCCAGAGGCTGATGGAAGCAGATGCACACACCCACAGGTATACACTGAGCTGAACTATGAAACCAAGTTGCAAGAAGAAACAGGTCAGGATCAGGATGGTGAAATGCACAAAATAGATAAGCTGAACAAGGGGGAGCACATGGGACCCAGAATGATGCCTGTGAGGCTGGCACAGAACTGATCCAGAACCGTGAACTTGAATGTCAATGATTACGTCTCAGCACTCAATGGGGCCCCAGGAGGTGGCTCAGTATTTATTCCTGGTGAAAGAAATTAATTTGAAGGCCCATCCCAAGAGGGGAAGCACTCTCAGCATGGACAAATGGGCAATAGAGTAGGCCAGACCCAGGATAATATGACAGACTTTGGGGAACTCCCATGGAGGGAATTGCCCTCTCTGAGGTGCAGGGTTGATAAAGTGGTTGTCTGGCAGAGGGTTGGGGGAGGGAAATGAAAGGGAGAATAATTGACTTGTGAAGCAAGCTTGTTGTAATTTGAACTAATAATAAATCTTTATAAACATAAAATAAGAAATTTAAAAATAAACTTAAATTATATTTAATAATTAAAAAAATGTTCCTATAAAATATCTGTTCACCCAGGAGGAAAGAAAGAGAGGAAAAAAGATAGTGTTTGACTAAATAAATAATAGAGAAAGGCAAGAGGGGATAAAGCCATGTACACATCAAAAAATTCAGACGACATCCACAAATCATGCATCCATATTATAATATAGGATGATATTCTAGTATTAGAGCTATCCAAGTTGAAAGAATGAACAATGTGATCATTTATCCAAAATATATACCAACACAAATAAAAAAATCTGAGATTAACACAGATTATAGTCCAACGATCTGAAAATTTTAAACTACCATTTGCTGAATAGATAGCAAAGTTTTAGTGAGACCAGATAAGACTCTTGTCTTAAAATACAGAAATAAGTTAACTTTTCAGATATTGGACATGAAAAAATCTCCTGTTGAGTCCTCCAAACTTGTCCAGATAAATCAAGTACATTTGTCAACAATAGTGGTTTCACATGCTGATGTTTTTATAGAGAGAATATATAATATCTCCTGCCACAGAGGTGGTAGACTTTTTCCAGGTATGTCACCAAAAATCTCAAAATTATTCAAGTTCCTTCTGAAGGCTCATGACTTATAGAATGGAAACTTATTAATGAGTTGTAAAATGTATTCCTGAATCAAATCTACTAGGAATCTCGAGAAAATTATCATATCTTTGTGCTTTTACAATGGAATATATGTGAGCATGGGTGTAAATTTTGTATCCTATATTTGCTGTTACCTGTGTTGGCCAGTTTTCCAAGGAATATGTCACTATACACATATTCTGGAATTCTTTGAACCCACATGATGGATCTGAGGAAACCCATGATGCTGAAATACGGAGTTATCTTTACATGTTTTACTCCCCCCAAAGCAATACCCATTGTACATCATTAGACATCAGCATACATTGAGGTTAAACACTATGGTGGTTTAAAAACGGGACTGCTATGAAGATTGCATATTTCAGGGCAGTTGTGCAACACTCCAAAAGCAAAACAAGCCAGGATTCTTTATGAGTAAATGTACCACTAGTAACCTCTCTGTGTACCATTCAAATATTCTCAGTAGACCATTGTGATCCTAGCTATACAGAGTCACATCAAGTGTCTCTTGATGTTACTGGCCTCTCTAAAATCTATCTTTCCTGGGATCTCAAATGGTCTGGGTTATTGTGGCCTAACACTTCTATTTCGAAAAGTTAGTTTGTTAAAATTTTTAGATTATTATGTGATTATAATATTCATCCATCAGTTTGTGTGTCCAAAAAGCCTCCATTGTATCCCTGAATGTTCGTCCAATTATTAAAATATTTTATGAATATGGCTTCCTTATTAAAATTTAAAAAGTTGTTTTCATTTGCATTTCCCTGATGGATAAGAATGTTGTGCACTTTTTCATGTGTCTTTCATCTATTATAGATTCCTCTTTTGAGAATTCTCTATTTAGTTCACTACCCCAATGATGCATTAAGTTTTTTGGTGTTTTGAAATCTAGCTTATTATGTTCTTTGCAAATTTTGGAGATGAGTACTCTGTGGGATATAGGGTTGCTGAATATCTTTTTCCATTTTCTGATCTGCCATTTTGTATTGCTGTCTGTGTCATCTGCCTCACAGAAGCTTCTGGATGTGGACAGGGTAGAATAGAGCAGAACAAAAGATATACCATTAGAGAGGGAGGCAGTATAGGTCTAAAGAGAAATCAGACACTAGGGATATTTCTGGTGATCTACAAGAATGACACCATATAACCATCTAAGAAATAGTGAAGAGGCTACCTTAATTGCCTTTCTCTGATAATGAGATTAATGATTAACTTATGTGCCATCTTAGAGCCTTCATCCAGCAGCTCATGAAGGTAGAAGCAGACAAACACAGCAATACACTGTACTGTACATACTGAACTGGAATCCCGTTGCAGAGTAGTTAGAGTGATGAGCAAACTGGTAAAGACCAGGCTGTTTAATCCCTTAGAAACAGCTGACCTGAACAAGGGGAAGCTCTTGGCACCCAGACTGATCAATGAGAAACCAGCATGGAAATGATGCATACCCCATGAATGTGGGTGTCTATAGTAGGCATATTGTACCAATACGGAGTCAGGTAGAAATATAAGGGTATTTAATAGGGAAAAGCCTTACTTACAGAGCGAACCAGCCAGCCGGTGGTATTCTGTACAGCAAGAAGCAAAAAGAGACCAAAACCGAAACCGCAGACCCCCTACTCACTCTGACCACACCCTCACAAGCCTGCCCAGGTACTCCTGTAGCCAGCCCCTAAGAAGGCGTGGCTACAGCTTCCCCTACAGGTGTCAGTAAGGAGCCTTCAGAAATCTATTGGTCCTCTTTTGGTAGAACAGTATTTATCTGTAGCAAAGGAATGGATTTTGGAAGCCCATTCCATATAGGTGTATTTTCCCTCAGTCTAGAATACTGGGGAGGGCCTTGGCACTATCCCAAAGGATATGACATATTCGGAAGTCTCCCCATGGAACACCTCTTTCTCCTTGGGTAGAAAAATATTATAGGTGATTTAGGACATTTGAGGAGAACAGGAGTGGTAGGAAGGGGGAGGGATACAGGGATTGATATGTAAAACATTGCTGTTTCTAATTTGATTAAAAATTGAGGAAAAAAGCAAAATATTACAGGAAATAACATACCAAAAATATGAGTGAAGCACCAGGAAGTCTTTAAACTTCACAAAACAGTGCAAGAAACTTCTGATTGTGTTTATAATGGGAAATGCAGCATATGGGACATATCTAAGTTTATACCATTCCAGCTGGTCGATGAAGACTTAGACCTCACATGCATAATAGAGACAAACAGAGACAGAGAGAGAGAGAGAGAGAGAGAGAGAGAGAGAGAGAGAGAGACAAAGTCTCAGTGTACCAGGCAGGCCCATTGAATATCAGGTAGAATTGCTGACTCCCACCCAGGCTGCAGAGACATAGACAAAGAGATGGAGAGAGTGAGAGAGAGAGATACACAAACAAAAAGTCAGTGAGTGATAGAGAGAGTACCTCAAACACGGGACAAACCAACAGAGAGACAGACACACACAGAGACAGACCAAGGCTCAGTGTTTTTTGAGACCAGTGCAGACCCAAGAAGGATGCAGGATCCCACTGTACTCATGAAGGATGCCGTCTCTTCCTAATGAACTCTGTACTGCTGCTGACATCATCTCCTGCAACCAAGTAGTTCCAGTCCCATGATCCTTCAGTCTAGTCTAAGAAATGGAATTTAAACATTGCTGGAAGAAGATAACCATGGAAAACTAACCTTTAGTTTGGTAATGTGAGTATTTTCATTTTCTTATTCTACTGTTGTACTTCATAGGGAATATGTCGTTGAACAGTTTTTCCACTGTAACAGAAACTGGAAGGATCCCTTAAACATAAAATGTACTTCCCATGGGCAAGGCCAAATTTGGCTAGGCACCAATGATCTCAGAAGCCAGAGTCAGCCTGAACTTGCAGCCAAGGGAGAAACAAAAAAATGCCCGAACATTCAAGTCTACAAATGGGTCCAAAAAGCTGTGGGAAGAAACTGCAGAAGGCTTAAAGCTGAAACACCAAGGTCACCTCATCCTTGGGAATCATACTGATCTGAAAAAATCTCTGTGGTTTCCCCATCACATCAGCATGGCCTTGGAGAGAGGTCACAGAGACAGCCTCCCTGGTTTTCACAGCTCCAGTGTTGTTCTTTTTATGTGGAAGTGGAAAGATTGCTATGGAGATAGAATTCTGATCAATGGAACAAGAACCACAGAGTTCATGAACTGTAGAGTATCTGACATGGTGGGAGAGGGAGAGTGGGAGAGACATGAAAAGAGATGAAGATGGTAAGAGGAAGAGCAGAGAGCAGAGAGGAAGCAGAAGGTAAGAAAGAGAGTGAGAGAGAGGGAAAGGGAGAGGGAGAGAGGGAATAAGAAAGCATGAGTGGGTCAAGGTCTGTCTTTTAAAGGTGTCCTATAAATCTGTGTAGAGAATTAGCACCCAAGGAACCCTGGTGTGACCAGTGTACCTCCAGAGTGCATCGTTCCCAGGTGAGCTGAGCAGGCCCAGCCTGATGACATGACCATTCATTCTCACCTTCACTGATTATTAAAAGTTGGGATGTGAGTATGGGCAGGTTATGGAATAAGGATGTGGTGTTCTCAAGACTGCTTCCTTCTGATATTGGGGGCATTGTACTTCTTTGAAGTACCCAAGAATGTTGTGGTACCACCACATTTAGAAGTATCTGGTTGCTCTGCCCCAGTCCAGGCTGTATGGGATTTCCTAGACCTTGACAGATGTAAGCAGTGTAGGAATGTGGTTAAGTTTAGGAAAACCCGATGTTTCTGAAGTCCTTGTATCAGAGGGGAGAATGGTCAGATGAAAGTGGGGTTCCTGAGGGATAGGTCCCAAATGAGGAAGACGGGAGTCTGGGACCATTGAAAGGCTGAATACTATTTATCTGGAGTGATTTTTTGGAACTGTTTGCATTTGTCCAGTTCAGCTTCCTGGAGGTTACACCAATCCTTTGGGTTTGTGCAAAACATAAAATTGAGACACATCTGCAGCCACTTCATGGTATAAGTGACTTTGCTGAAAGCATTCACATTTTGGAAATGTGAATTGGGACAATAAAATAACCACATTAATATTGCCATCGTTGAGAGGTATAGCATGATGTTCAGTACTCTGACAGAGAGAGACAGACACACAGACAAAGGCTCAGTTTAGGTGGAGATAAGTCCAGATCACGTACAGCTTTAGGATTTCACCAAGCTGCAGAGGCAAGACAGAAGGACAGAGAGACTGAGAGACAATGGATAACAATGAAATACAGACAGAGACAGAAAGACAGAGACATAGACAGAGACAGACAGAAAAAAAAACCCAGTGGAGGCCGAGAGTTTTACTGGAGTATCACATGCAGACAGAGACAGTTAGAGACAGAATGAGAGAGAGACAGAGTGAGAGAGAGAGAGAGGGAGACAAAGATAGAGGTAGAGATGGGGGGAGGAGAAAGGCTCAGGGTAGCAGGCAGGCCCAGTGCTAATCAGGTAGATATGCAGACTCCCACCCTAGTTGCAGAGATATAGACACAGAGACAGAGACAGAGACAGTAGAGACAGAGATACATAGAGACAGAAACATTGAGTGAAAGAGAGAGAGACTGAAAAGATAGATAGACAGACGGACACACAGAAAGACCAAGGCTCATTGTAGGCTAAGACAATTGCACACCAGGTACAGGTGCAGGCTCTCAACATAGTCATGGAGGATGCAGTCTCTGCCTAATGAACTCTGTTCTGCTGCTGACATCATCTTGTGCAAACAATTAGCTTCAGTTCAATGATCCCTCAGTTTACTCTAAGAAATGGAATTTAAACCATCCTGGAGGAAGCTAACCATAGAAATCTCACCTCTTGTTCGATAATGTGAGTCTTTATATTTCTTAGTCTGTTGTTGTACTCCATAGGGAATATGGCATTCATCCAAAAAAGGCCTCGAACATTTTTCCCCTGGAAAAGGAACTGGAAGTATCCCTTAAATGTAAGATGTATTTCCCATGTGTGAGGCCAAAAGTGGCTCTGTCCCCAAGATCTCAGGACCCAGACTCAGCCTGAACTCATGGCCAAGGGTGGAACAACAATGTCTGAATATTCGAGGCAACACAGGGGTCCAAAAAGTGGTGGGAAGAAATTGCCAAAGGGTTAAAGCTGAAACACACACATTGCTCAGTGAATGTGGTGGTGGACCTCATTCTTGGAAACTATAGGGACCTGAAGGATTGTCTTGATAAAATGATCTCTTTGTTTTTCCCTGCTCAATCGAGCATGGGTGGGGAGAGAGGTCACAGAGAGATCCTCCCTATTTTTTTATGGATCCAGTGTTGTTTATTGTTGATATGGAAGGGGTAAGCTCCCTAGGGAGACAGAACCCTGAGCATTGGAACACAAACAATAAAGAGTCCATTAACCATAGAGTTTCTGACAGGGTGGGAGAGGGAGAGTTGGGGAGACAGGAGAAAAGATGAAGAGGGTAAGTGGAAGAACAGAGAGCTGGGAGTAGAAAGCAGAGAAGAAGGGGAAGGTAAGAGAGAGAGAGAGAGAGAGAGAGAGAGAGAGAGAGAGAGTGAGAGCATGAGTGAGCCAGAGCGTGTCTTTTAAAGAGGACCTTGACACCTTCCTGCAGTCTTAGTACCCACTGAAGACTGGTTTGAGCAGATTAGGGCCTAAGTGCATCCTGTCAGTTGATTGGGCAGGCCAACCTGATGGCTGGACCTTTCATTCCCACCTTCAATGATTATTGAAAGAAGGTGAAGTGTTAGAATTTACAGGTTGGGGAATAAGTATGTCGAGTTCTCAGTTCTGCTTCCTGATTTTATAGGGGGCATTTAGCATCTTTAGGGGACCTGAGAATGTTGGGGTTCTACCACATCCTACATTATCTGGTTGTTCCACCCCTGTCCAGGATGTGTGGCACTCCCTGGGTCCACCTAGACCTTGTCAGATGTCAGATGTGTGGGAGATGTGGTTAAGTTTAGATTAAAAAATCCAATGTTTCTGAAATCCTGATATCATATGGGTGGATGGTCCGATGATGGAGGTGTTCAGGAGGGACTGGTCTCAGATTAAAAGGAAGGGAATATGGGACCATGGTGTGGCAGGATATTGTTTATTTGGAGTGAATCTTTGGACCTGTTTGCATGGGTCCACTTCAGTTCCCTGGATCTTACAAGATTCTTTCGGTTTGTGAAAAACATAAATTTGAGAAACACTAGTTGGCAAAACTCCAACCCATTGGTCAAAAGCATCAGAGATCGTGAGAGGTATAATATTTGACAGGACACAATGATGGGAAAAGGAGAGAGAGCCTCACTATCGAGACAGCCCCACAGACAGCCACCACAACTTAGTCTGAGTGCATTCCAGACCATGTACAGCTGCAGGCCCCCACACAGTTTGCAGAGTTAGAGAAACAGAGAGCAAGAAAGACAGAGAGATACAGAGACACAAAAACAAAGACAGTAAGAGAGAGAAGATCCCTCAATGATCTTTCAATTATTATAAAATTTTTACACATATGACATCATTATTAAAAGCAGAAAAGTGGTTTTGATTTGAATTTTCCTGATGACTAAGGATGTTGAGGACTCATTTATGTGTCTTTCAGCCATTTTAAATTCATCCATAGAGAAATCGGTATTTAGTTCTGTATCTCACATTTAAATTGATTATTTGGTGTTTCAGAACTAGCTTCTTGAGTTCTTTGTAAATTTGGAAGACCAGCACTTTGTCAGATATTGGGGTTGTGAATATCTTTTCCCTTTCTTTGGGCTGACATTTTGTATTGCTGACTGCATCCTTTGCCTTACATATGCTTCTGGTTTTGTAGGGGGATAAAATAAGGAGAGCAACATAAGTGAAACCATCAGAGAGGGAGCCAGTATATGATTAAAGAGAAATCAGGAAGTAGAGAAATGTATAGAGATCTATAAGGATGACACCAAACAGCCCTTTGAGCAACAGTGGAGAGTATACCTTAAATTCCATTTCCTTATATGAGATTGAGGACTTAACATATATGTCATCCTGGAGCCTTCATCCATCCTTACAAAGACTTTTCAGTGTCAGGAGGTCCCATTACTGAAATGTCAGTCTGAGTGGCTGTGCTATTGTTATGTTCAGAACATTGTCTGCTATACAAATTCATTCAACAGTACTTCACAATTACTCTCTAATATGTTCAGTGTAGCTGGATTTATGTAGAAGAATTTGATGCATGGAGACTTAGTGTGGTCAATAGAGGAATCTAAATTGCTAAAAGACACTTAAGAAATTGCTCAATCTCCATAGCCATTAGGGAAATGTGAATCATAACAACTATGAGATAGCATTGTACACCTGCCAGAATGGCTACAGCAAAAAAAAAAAAAAAAAAAAAAACATGGGTAGTTTGGAGTTGAGAGGATGTAGAGAAAGAGGATTGTTTCTCTGTTGCTGCTGTGGTCGAAAACTTGTACAACCATTTTGGCAGTCAAAAGTTTTTTCTGAATATTGGGTATCAGTCAACTTTACCCCCTAGCAATTCCACTCTTTGACATATAGCCAAAGGAAATACATTCATAAATTATTGACATGTGTACAAGAATGTTCATAACAGCAGAATAACTTTGAAAATACCAAGATCTCCCTCACCTAAAGAATGGATAAAGAAATTGTGATACAATTAATCAATGGAGAATTACTCAGTGGGAAAAAAAACAATGAAACAAGTGGATGGAACTAGAAGAAACCTTCCTGAGTGAAGTATCACATACACAGAAATACAAACATTTTATGTACTCAGTAATGTATATATATATATATATATATATATATATATATATATATATTATATACAGAGCAAGTGATAACTAGACGACAATCCCCAAACCCAGAGAAACTAGTAACAAGTAGGACCCTGAGAGACTAACATGGGTCCTCAGAGTAGGGGAGAGACACAAGGTCTCCTAAATAATGTGGGAGAATTAGGAAGGAGGAGGAAAGTAGGAGAAAGAGAAGGGGAGAAATGGGGGGGATAGGAGAACATGAGGGATCAGTAATATTGATTAGGGGGAAGAATAGAAGAGATCAAGAAAAGACATACATTAATTGAGGTATAAATTATAGGTTTAAAGAAAAATATGAAACTAGGCAAATGTCCAGTGATTCTTAAAGATAATCCAAACTAACAATCTAAGCAATAGTGGAGAGGCTAACTTAAATGTGCTTCCCCTATAATATGATTGATGACTCACTACCTTATAAGCCATCCTAGAGTCTTCATCCCATAGCTGATGGAAGCAGAAGAATACAGGAAAAGATAAACAATGATGTGAACTCCTGTAATCTACTTTCTGAAAGGGAAGAATGATGAGTAAATAAGTCAATACCAGTCTGGAGATACCCACAGAAACAGCTGAAGTGACCATGTGGAAGGTCACGGCCCCATTCAGAAAACTGGGAATCCATCAATACCATAATGTTTCTTATGTCAATTTGATTGGATAATTATTTCAAAAAATTTTATTATGAGGTAGTTAATGTCGTTAATTCTGAGCTGTTTTTCATGTTTGCAACAGGAGAGATCCTCTTTTCATATGCAATTAGCATGTATCTTTTTATTAGTATATTATGTCCACTAATATTAAAAGATAATAACCTGATTGTTATTTTTTTATTTTTTATGAATTTATTTTTTATGTTCCAATTCCATTCCTCTGCTCCTCCCTCTACCACTTCTGTTCACCCACCTGTCATTTGTTCCTTGGAGCTGGTAAGGCCTCCCCTAGGAAATACACTAAGTCTCTCCTATTATCTAGTTGAGGCAGGACCAAAAATTCAATAGCCTCCACAACACCAAGTCAAAGCTCGATATAGAATGGGCTTCAGCAAGCCATTTATTGTAGTAGAGTTAGAACTGGTTCCAGTGCCAGGGATCATATATTGTCTGACAATCACCATTTTAACCTGAAATAAAGGAGTGAAGATCTGTCCTATGTATTTTCCATTCTTTTCAAAACTGAAGCCGGTGATTTCTCACTAGCTTTGGTGAGCTGATTCTGTCTCTAAACATGCTTAAGGCTTCTCAGTCAACCATTACAACAAAGTTGTTTTCTCTGTGTGTGAACGTATATATGTGTACTTGCATGTGTGTGGGTGTGTGTTGGCCAGAAATCAACCTTGAGTGCCATTCTTCAGGAGATACTTACCTGGAGTTTCAGACAGCATCTTTCGCTGGGGCATGCTGATTAGGCCGGGATGCCTCACCATCTAGTTCAGTGGTCCTGCTGCTTCCACCTCCCCAGATCTGGGATTATAGACATGCACCATTACACCTACACCTGGCTTTTAAATGGGTACGAGGAGTAGAAATCTGATTGCCATTCCTGTGCAGCATGCTCTTACTGATAGAGCTATCACCCTCATCACTGAATCTCAAACTTTAAATCTCATCTTCTTATGGCCAGATACCACCTCAGAGGGCTCCTTACAGCAGTCCCCCACAAACAGTTCGTCTTCCTTGCAGTAGGACAGTACATCACCATGTTCCGTAATTTCACAGCCTGATGTTGCCTGGCTCATGGGCAGAAGGAGACGTGTGACACAAGACATATACATTCCAAGTATGTATAGCTGAGCCTCTGTGATCACAGAATTTGAGCTCACTAACTTCACATCAACTCAGAAAACAAAACCAATATGCCCTAACTAGATAAAGTAACTCCTCCTAAATGTTATATTCTCTTATGGACGGGGTTTGTCCACAGTGCTTCTGTCCGTGGCTTAGATTCCTCATTACAATTTTTATATCAGTTCTAGTCTAGTAAATACTTTTTACTGGTGTCTTTGGCTTGTCATTTCTGGCAAGACATACTAGACACTCCAGCCTCGTCAGACAAGTGGATAAAATCCATACAAGCTATGAATTCACACACACCTGACTGCAGGGTCAGCATATACATCACAAAACCTTTCTACCTCCAGATAGACACAGACAACTGCTGAAACACTGGATATTCACATAATCTGCCAAAGAACTAGCACATATATAAGGCATGCCCCACCACAATCACATAGGATGGAATTTAAGCTCCTCCATACAATTCCTCACATCCAGGTCGTACACATCAATTCTATTGTTTTACACAAAGACACACTAACCTGAACACACATAAATTCCATAACCCCAAAGGCAAACGGATTTCTGCATCTGCTTCCCTCTGGTTCTGCAATAGGAATGTATCTTGTCCAGGGTTTTGGATTGTAGGCTAGGTATATTTTGCTTTATGTCTGATATCCAATTATTAGTGAGTAGATATTATTATTTTGTTTCTTGGTTACCTCTCTCATGAATGATTTTTCTGGTTCTGTGCATTTTCCTTCAAGTTTTGAGATGTCCTTTTGGATGATTAGTAGTCCATTGGGTAAATGTAACATATTTTCTTTACCCATTCAGCAGTTGAAGGGCATCAAGTTTGTTCCCAAGATCTGGCTATTTTGAATATTATTGCTATAAACATAGTTGAGCAAGGGTCATTGTTGTGTAATTGAGCATTCTTTGGGGTTATGCCTTCACATACATGTGTGTTTTCCTGAAGCTGTATAAAAAATTTTAAGATAGAAGATGTAGGGAGCCGTCCCTGTATTCTCCATTACAAGATGGTGCCTGCATCCGGCAGGCACCGATTGTAAACAAGATTATTGTGCAGGCACTGGGTAATTTTCCATTCCTTGATCTCTGCCTATTTCGTGGCTTCATATGGCCAGATGAGCTACGGCCAATCATGGGCTGACACGACCGAGGCGGCAGTTGCCAGCCTTTATTAGGGGACGGGATTCCTGGCTCGGGGTCTCCGCTCTGGTAAGGTTATGCTCTCCTCTCAAGACGCATTAAAGCTTTACTGCAGAAGGATCCGAATGTCCTGTATGGTTCTTGCCGGCAAGACTATCACACAGGAAATCTGGTGCCGAAACCCGGGAACTTGTTAACATCGCCAGCACTGTGGAGACCCCTCAGACGGGGCGGATTCAGAACTGCAGGGTGGTAAGTTCGGAGAGGTATGCTTTATTCTGACACCTTCTTTTTTGACTTTGTTCTTAATTTGTCACCACCATGGGATGGATCAGTAAAAGCCTTAATTCTAGTCTTTATTCTTCTTTTGTTCACATTGGTCTTATATTATGCTCACCATGGCTGGTGTTCTAGTTCGCGACCAAGCTTACCCCAGGTAGCCTCCAGCATAATGGGCTCTTCAAAACAGAGAGACCTAATTAAAAACTGTCTAGAGATTGAGGCTTGCTGTCCCATGGTAACAGAGAGTCAAAAAACGCTTAAAGAGGTACAGGATAATATATATCAGAAACCGAACGAGATGAGAGATTAGGAGCTCAAAAAAGGAAGGACATGTCTAAGGAAAAAGGCCCTCCCCAGGATACAAAAAAAGGGGGAGAGAAAATAGGGGATAACCGGTCACACCCCGGTAAATTTAAGAGAAATAAAGACTCAAAACCTAGCCTCTACCCTACGGTGAAACTAGAGGCCTTAGAGCTGAGCAACTCAGACTCTGAGATTTTAGATCGGCTGCCAAAAGTAAAAACAAATATGAGGCCATCGCCTGTTAATCCAGCGGGTGTACTTCCATCAGCACCCCCATTATATGAGTCACAACAAAAATTTGGTACCGACTCCTTTTTACCATTAGAGGAGCGGAGGAAACTACAGATGGCTTTCCCAGTCTTTGACAGGGGAAAACCAAACAAAAGGAGGGAATGGGAGCATTCTTACCCTCGGTGCCAAGAGTTACAATATCCATGGCACTCTTTACCCTTAATTTTCTAAACATTGACGCTCAGGGCCATACTGCAGCCAAGCGTCACACCTCAAAACCTAAAAGGCCAAAGGAAATGGTAAAAGATATCTTAACTGGTCTTTGGTGAGGCCCGAATCCTATTCTCATAAGATCCAGGGGAGCTATATGTGTTTTTCCACAGGATAAAGAGAATCCCCTGTGGATCCCAGAAAGATTCACACAAAGAGCCCCTTCGGACCCTCAAAAGTCGGAACTCCACCCTCTCCCCGGGAGTTGAGAGCCGCTATTATCCAGATTAACTCCTGTCCTTGACGGAGAGATTGTCATCATAGATTGCTTCAGCTGTCTCCTATTTTAAGGAATGGGTGGGAATGGGATTGTTTGGTGCAGCCGTTTGCTGCGGATTGGTGTTGCTTCTCTGGCTGGTCTGTAGGCTCAGGGCTCAAATTTAAGAGAGACAAGGTGGTTATCGCCCAAGCACTTGTAGCTTTGGAACAAGGGGCTTCCACTGATATTTGGCTAACTATGCTTAAGCAATAGGCCACCGGCCAGACAGCTCTTACACACCCGGAGCCTAGGCTCATTGCACAGGGTAGAGTGTCTGGTTTGAGCAGCCCATGAGGGATGTTGAGCAAGGCATCACACAGAGAGTTGCCCAGTATGCAGGCTTCTCTGGGAGGCATGTTGTCCTGCATAAGTGTTGCCTGCCCTAGTCTCCCTTTCCCAAAAAAACGACAGAGGACAGGTCGAGAGCGCTTCAGGTCAAGCTAACAGCCTGATGGTGACTCTTGTACACAGTCTTAATGTTTGATTGGGAAGGTACAACCTCTGCCTCTATCCCTCAACATTTGGGTGACCTATTTGCTTGTAAAAATATAAAGCCTTATCATTAATTAATAAAAAAGGGGGAGATGTAGGGAGCCGTCCCTGCATTCTCCATTACAAGATGGCGCCTGCATCCGGCAGGCACCGAATGTAAACAAGATTATTGCACAGGCGCTGGGTAATTTTCCATTCCTTGATCTCTGCCTATTCCGTGGCGTCATATGGCCCGATGAGCTACAGCCAATCATGGGCTGACACGTCCGAGGCGGCAGTTGCCAGCCTTTATTAGGGGACGGGATTCTTGGCTCGGGGTCTCCGCTCTGGTAAGCTTATGCTCTCCTCTCAAGACGCATTAAAGCTTTACTGCAGAAGGATCCGAATGTCCTGTATGGTTCTTGCTTGCAAGACTATCGCGCGGGACAAGAAGATACAAAAGAAAATGCTTAAAACTTACAGATAGACATAGGTGCAAAGGAGAAAGCAAAGAAAGTTGTAATGTGAGGTCATGTTCGTGTGGGATTGTGTTACCTTTTGGGTATTTTATCATACCTTAATATCATTTTATTGCCTAACCATCACACATGGGAAGAAATTGGGATTCTTTCTCTTCATAACATGGTAAGAACTATTAGAGATCAGCTAAAATGCACCGTTTTCTTAGAATAAGTTACTATCCAATATATGTGTTCTCTACAGCCTTCAATATTCACAAGGTGGTCAGTGACTCCAATCAGCCTGTAGACAAGGACATCCACAATATATTTGTAACTGGCACAATTACTCAGTCAACAACATATAATATCACTGAATACTATCTGAGAAAAAGTTACTTAAATGCTTTCGTTGGTGGATATCCTCTTTCTTACGATGTAAACTTGTAGGAATAAATTAAGCCTAAGAAATTTCCCTCAAGATTTAAGGTTTCCAGTTTTACATACATTGTATAAGAATTCAAAACATTTCACATTTTTATATTATTTTATTTTTTCGAAACAAGTTTTCTCTGTGGCTTTGGAGGCTATCTTCGAACTAGCTCTTGTACTCCAGGCTGGTCTCAAATTCACAGAGCTCCAACTGCATCTCCCTCCAGAGTGCCTGGAATAAAGGCATGTGCCACCCCCACCCGGCTTCAAGCTATTTCTTATACTGGATTAAGATTCATGTGGAAGGAGCTTTTCTGTAATAATATATCACTCCTATATAATCAGTTTGAATGCTATACAAGTCTATAGTAAAGTCTATATTCTATAGAGAGGGTCAAGGTTTGTTCTTCTACTGAAATGCAATTATATGTAAATTTTGAGTCTCTGATGGACTGTGTACTTTCCTAAGGGATATAGAATTATAGAATGAGAAACATTAGAAGTCATACTTGCAATGGTGGCCATTTTTACCAAGAAAAAATGTATTACTCAAGGAGTCTATATATATTGTCTGGGTAATTTGGGACCTCTATTGGAGTTTCTTAAGGTCATATTTGGTGGAAAACATTGAAACTAGCATTCTTAACATAGATTCAAATTTTATGGAGCTCCCCTCAGTTTCTGTATCTCTTCATTGATTCTTTATATGAAACCATTACACATGTCCATGCGACACAACATATCCTGGATATTCTTTCATTTCCTTAAAGTTGAGGGGATAACTTTGATCTGCTTAGTGTTTGCTTTTTTTTCACTTTTGAGATTACGATATGATTATGTTCCCTTGATATGGGGACTCAGAAACATCTCATTTATGTTGTGTCCTTTCCAGTTTGATATTATTTTGATATACTTGTGGAAACTCAAACAAAAGCTAAAATATCCATCACTATATGTGACAAACTCCATGATGGTTAACCCAGGGTTCTTCACCCTTTGTGAATTTTCTAGAAGAAACTTCGTTTTCCTGAGCATTGGAGAAAAGGTCATCTTAGAGGAATAAGACAATTTGTTGAATGATATACATCTTTTTCTATTAAATGATAATATAAAAAATCTTCATATGTTTGAAAAATATCATTTATGTCTTTTCTATAGGACATTCATGGCCCCATTAGCATTAGTTCCTACTCTATATTATAAATATATTTATTAGAATATACACCAATGAAATGAGAAACAGTACCTTCTCAGTTTTTGGTTCTAGTTTTATTTATTTTATCCTTATTTTCTTTTGCCTTCCTACCAGCCTTTTCCCAACCAATTCATATCCTTTAGCTTTTAATACTATTCCCTATCTATATTCATTATTACTTCTTTACTATTTTCCTTTTATATTTTCTTTACTTACTCCTTCCTTCTTTCCCTCTCTCTTCCATTCTTTCCTTAATATTTCTACTGGGAAATATCCTTTTACAAACCTGAAGATTTTGTTCAAGAACCACTTCATGTCAAAGTGTATTTCATCAAATGAATCTTAATCTCCTTTTGAGTTGAAACTGGTGAGAACCTTGCAGCTACATTTGCGTATAGGCAGCTAGTTTTTCTATTGGAAACGTAGAATTAGAAATCATAATGTAATGTATTTTCTTACTGAGAACATTAACAGGAGAGATATGAACTAGGTAATCAGTGTGTAAACCCATGAAATAGAGATTCCTTTCATAAGTTTCCATTGATGTTGTGGCTTATCTAGCTAGCAAACATATAAAATAAAATAATTGAATCATTTATACTATAATTGAGTTTCCCTCAAACATGCATAAAATCCCCACAAGATTTTTCAGGTCAAAATTTAGAAAGTCTGGCATCCATAATTTTCTGTATTACAGATCTTGAGCATTCCAGATACTCTCTGATCATAGGTAGAATAATGGGTTACACATGGACATCTAATACTTTAAGAATTGTTTGAACCATGCACAAAACCTAAGTCTAAATGGATCAAAGTCCTCAACATAAATCCAGGCACACTGAACCTTCTAGAAGAGAAAGCAGAAGATACCCTTGAACAAACATGTACGTGAGACAGCTTCCTGAACATAACACCACTTGCACAGACATTGAGATATACAATTTGCAAATGGGACCCTTGAAACTGAAAAGCTTCTGTAATGGAAATGACACAGCCAATAAGAGAAAACAACAGCTCACAGAATGGGAAACGATCTTCACCAATCCACATCTGACAGAGGGCTGATATCCAAAATGAACAATGGACTGAAGAAGCTAGTCTCCAAAACACCAATGATTAAAATTAAAAATTGTGGTACAGAAATAAAAAGAGAATGCTAAACAGAAGAATCTAAAATGGGTGAAAGACATTTATGAAAGTGCTCAAAATCCTTAGCCTTCAGGGAAATTCAACTCAAAATAACTCTGAGATACCATCCTATACCAGCCAAAATGGCTAAAATAAAGAACACCTTTCTTTCTTTCTTTCTTTCTTTTTTTGGTATTTCAAGACAGGGTTTCTCTGTGTAGCTTTGGAGACTATCTTTGCACTAGCTCTGGAGACCATGCTGGCCTTGATCTAACAGAGATCTTCCTGCCTCTCCCTCCGGAGTGCTAGGATTAAAGGCGTGTGCCACCAATGCCCAGCTAAAAAAACACCTTTCTTTGTTACCAAATAATTAGGCAGTCTTAGACATGATTCTATGTGATAAGATGCCCTGAATTCTCTTTAGTGTTTGGATAGAACTTTCAAGAGATATCATCTAGTCCATTTGAGTCAGAAAACTGATCATCTCACTTATTTTCTATAACTTTGTAAGAAGCAGTTCGGAAGTCTCCCACTATGAGTTTGTGGCTGTGTAATATAATCAAAATTTACTAATGCTTTGACAAATATGGTTGAGTCTATATTTGGAACATGATTGTTCAGAATTGATACTTCATCTTGATGGAATTATCTGGTGATGAATATGAAACATCATTCTCAATTACTTTTGAAAATTTTAATTTCAATTCTACTTTCCTATATATTAGGGTAGCATTGCCAGCTTGATTCTTAAGTCCACTGCATTGGAAAATTATTTCCCAACCTGACAATATGAGGTAGTAACTGTTTTTGATGCTGAGCTATGTTTTATGTGTGCAGAAGAGGATAGATCCTCTTTTCATATGCAATCTATTAGCCTTTGAGTTTTTATTTGTTTGTTAGTTTGTGTGTTTGTTTGGTTTTCATGTTAGTACTTAGGCGTCCTGGAGTCTACATTCTACAAGGTTATTTCTTCTATTGAAATTCAAGAATATTTAAAGTTTGGGCCATGATGGACTATGTACTTTCCCAAATCATAAATGGATCTAAAATTCTTAAATGAGAAACATTAGAAGTCACTGTCTTACATTGCAATGGTGGCCATGTTTAGCAGGAAACAAAATTTATTACTCCACGAGTATACATATAGTGCTGGGTAAGTTGGGATCTTTCCTGGATTTTCTTGCTTCATGGAGGGTGGAAAACAGAGAAACCAGAATTCTAAAGAAGGACTCAAATTTTATGGAGCTCCACTCTCAGTTTCCTGGTATTTGTTGGCTCTTTAAAGCAAACAATTCTATTCTGTGGAACAATTTCAGGAATATTGGTATTAGCTCTTCTTTGACTTTCTGTTAGAATTCTGCACTATAGCCATCTGGTTCTGGGCTTTTTTGGTTAGGAGGCTTTTTATGGCTGCTTCTATTTCCTTAGGTATTATAGGTCTGCTTAAATTGCTTATCTGCCCCCTGATTCAATTTTGGTGAGTGATATCTGTCTAGAAAATTGCCATTTTCTATAATTTTCAAGTTTTGTGGAGCACAGATTTTCAAAGTATGGCCTGAAGATTCTGTGGATTTCCCCAGGGTCCATTGTTATATCCCCCTTTTCATTTCTGATTTTGTTAATTTGCCTTTATTTTTCTCTGCCTTTTGGTTATTTTGGATAAAGTTTTGTCTATCTTGTTGACTTACTCAACAACAAACTCTTTGTTACATGGATTCTTTGAATTATTTTCTTTGTTTTGACTTTATTGATCTGTTGCCTGAGTTTGATTATTTCCTTGTGTCTACTCCTCTGTGGTGAATTTGCCTTCATTTATTCCAGAGCTTTCAGCTATGATGTCAACTCTTTGGTGTGACTACTATCTAGTTTCTTCATGTGAGCATTTAGAGCTATGATCTTTCCACTTAGCACTGCTTTCAAAATTTGGGGATGTCGTGTCTTCATTTTCATTTAATTCTAGGAAGACTTTAATTTCTTTCGTTGTTTCTTTATTGACACTGGAATGGTGCAATTGCTAGTATTTCAATTTCCATGAGTTGGTAGGTTTACTGAAATTTGGATTTTTTCTTAAATTCTAATTTAAAAGCTTGATGGTCTGCTAAAACATAGGGGAATATTTCAAATGATTTCTACCTGTTGTTGTTTCCTATGTTCACAAGTATGTGGTTAATTTTAGAGAAGTTTCCATGTGTTGCTTAAAAGAAGATATATTCTTCTATGTTTGGTTGGAATATTCTAGAGATATCTGTTAATCCCAGTTGGGTCATAACTTCTGTTACTTCCTTTGTTTCTTTGTTAAGTTTCTGTCTTGTAGTTAGAGTCCAGTGGTTAGAGTGGGATGTTGTAGTCTCCCACTCTAACTGCGTGAGTTTTTATTTGCAAATTGAGTTTTAATGTTTCTTTTACTTGCAGTGATGCCTTTATATTTGTGGCATTGATGTTCAGAATTGAACTTCATCCATCTTCAGGATGGTTATTTCCTGTGATGAATATGAAATGACTTTTTCATCTCTTTGATTGATTTTAGTATGAAATCTAATTCTTTAAATACTAGGATAGCAACCCAAGCTTTTTTCTTCTTTCCATTTGAGTGGAATGGAGAATGAGAAGGGGAGATGTGGAGGGGTGAGGAGTTGATGGGTGAGGAGGTCATGATCAGGGAGATTGAGGTGGAAGAAGAAGAGAGTAGAGCAAGATAACAGATACCCTAGTGATGGAAGACATTTTAGGTTTACAGAAAAATCAGACACTAGGGAAATGTGTGGAGATCTACAAAGATGACACCAACTATCAATCTAAGCAACAGAGGAGAGCCTACCTGAAATACCCTCCCCTCATAATGAGATTGATGCCTCAATTATATGCCAACATAGATTCTTCATCCAGCAAATGATGGAAGTAGACACAGACAGCCACACCTAAACACTGAACTAATCTGGAATCATTGAGTTGCAGAGAAGGAGGAGTGATGAGCATAGTGGACCATAACAGGCTGCATAAAACCTACAGAAATAGCTGACTTGAAAAAGGAGGAACTCTATGTACCCACATTGTTTGCTGGTAAGTAGCATGGATTGATCCAGAATGCACAAATTTGCCTGACATTGAGGAAGCTTCAGAAATCTAGATCACTACTTATCTCTAGCTTTGGAATGTATATGGAAGCCCATTTCACATAGAGATAAACTCCCTCAACCTAGACTACGGGACAGTGACTAGGCCCTATCACAAAAGATATGATAGTCTCTGAAGAACCTACATGAAAGCCCTCAATCTTCTTTGGGAGCAGAAATGTTATGGGAGAGGTATGGTATTAGTGGGTGTCAGGGGATGAGGGGAGGGAGAGGCATCTGAGATTGACATTTAAAACAATCTTGTTTCCAAATTAAATACAAAATGGAATAAAAAGTATAAAAAGTACAACAATTAATGTAACAAAATATATGAGTGCATCACCATGAAGCATTGCATCTTCAAAAAATGAACAAGCAACTTGGGATATCTCCATTTTTGGATCCACAGCATTTGGGATACATGTAAGTCGTCAACATTCAACTGGAATAGTATAATGGTATAATGATGCATATACTTACATGTGAACGGGACTGAAGCCGTAGTAGCTTACTGAGGGGCAGCAGAAGTAAAAATACTTAAAATCTTAAATAAATCCATGCCTTTTGACTACGTCCATGAGGACATATTGTAAGGTCATGAATGGGTGTGGTTGGCTTATATTTGAAGTTGTAATAGATTGTGACAGACAGATCATAAGTGTTTCCTGGCAACTGTGACAGAAATCTTTCTGCCCATATCATGGCCCCAGAAACAAGGAGCAACTGAGATGAAGTTTTGCAGTTGGGTATTTTAATATCCTAAGAGATGTGCCATTGTACAATTTTAATATCACCTTACAATGGAGTTGATTCTTCAAATGAGAGTGTGACAAAAGGTCCAGTGTTTCTATGCACCTGGAACTGTTAACCAACATAGGGGAACCTAATTTCAATAAATATAGCCTTTGAATGACATGCTATAAGTCTTGTATTACTAGATTTACACTTCGATTATAAGGAATCCCTTTTAAATATTCTCTATTTAGTTCTGTACCCCACCTTTTAATTTGATTATTTGGTTTTTAGTGACTAGTTTATTCACTTCTTTGTATATTTTAGAAATCATCCCTTGGCTAGATGTGGGGAAGGTTAAGATCTTTTCCAATTGTGGGATGCTGTCTTGTCTTGTTGACTATGATTTTTTGCCTTTAAGAATCTTCTTAATTTTAGGAGGCCCCTTTAATAATTGTTAATATGAGTGTCTGTGCTACTGATATGTTCAGTAAGTGGTCTGCTGTACATATTCATTAATAGCTACAGGCTCTAAACTAGGTCGCTGAGACAGAGACAGGGAGAAAGAGACAGTGACAGTGAGAGACAGATAAATTCAGACTGGACAGAGAGATAGAGACAAAGAGAGACAGACAGACCAAGGCTCAGCTCAGGCAGAGATGAGTCCAGACCACGTACAGCTGCACAGGCTTCACAGAGAAAGACAGAGAGAAAGAGACACTGAGAGACAGTGAGAGCAATGTGATACAGAGACAAAGAGACAGTGAGATATACAGAAAGACCAAGGCACATCATAGGCCAAAAGTAGTACCAGAGTATCACATGGAGACAGACACAGAGGCAGAGACAGAGACAGAGACAGAGACCAAGACTCAGTGTTGGGGAAGGCACAGTGCAGAGCAGGTAGAGTTGTATGCTCCCACCCAGGCTGCAGAGACAGTGACTGTGAGAGACAGCCCAAAAGAGAAACCAAAATGGAAAATGCAGTCACACTATGTCACCCTGACCAGGCCCTCGCAAGCATGGTCAGGCACACCTGTAGCCAGTCCCTAAGTAGGCATGGCTACAGCTTCCCCTATAATTCCCCTTTTAGTCTAAAAGAGGATTAAAGCTATGAATTCATACACACCTGACTGCAGGATCAGCATCCACATCACATAACCTTTCTTCCTCCAGATAGACACAGACAATTCTCCCAAAACACTGGCTATTCATATAATCTGCCAAAAGACCAGCACATATATAAGGCATGCCCCACCACAATCACATAGGATGGCTTTTAACCTCCCCCATACAGTTCCTCACATCCAGGTCGAACAGAAAACATCAATTCTAATGTTTTACACAAAGACAAACTAGCCTGAACACACATAAATTCCATAACCCCAAAGGCAAACATGTGTCTTTCCTCCATCTTTAGAATTTGTTTGAAGAAATAGAATCCAGGTGACAGGAGCAGCAGGAGGAGATCGGCCACTTAGATTTCATCCCAAAGGAAGTGCATGCTTTAATAGCTTCTGAGAACACTACAGGAAGACGGTCTCATCATCAGACATTTTAGCACTCAGTTTCAGCTACAGGCAGCATCTGCTTGTGAAGGGCAGAGGACACAGCATGATATAATTGACCTAGCAGGTGACAAACAATCTAAGCCAAGACAGCCTTAATGAGACCTCATTTCAACTCCAGGTAACACACAGCATCAGGCAAGAGGGTGTCTGGGGACCTAGTCTTTTTATTTTTTATTTTTAATTACTCACATTTACATATCCATCCCACCATTCCCTCACACTCCCCTCCTTCAATGTTCCCCAACCAACACACCCCAACCAACCCACCCTCCCAGACTCCTCTCCATGGATAGTATGGCCCTCTACCAAGGACCTAAAAAGTCTGTCATATTGTTTGGGGGAGGGGCTAAGCCCTCCTTGCTGTATCTGGGATGCAATAGTATCCCTCCATAGGGAATGGGCTCCCCAAGTCCATTTGTACTCTATGGATAAATACGGGCTCTGCTGTTAGAGGAGCCATAGACTTTCTTGGACTCCTAGCTGGCACCCACATTCAGAGGGTTTGGTTTGCTCCAATGCTGTTTCCTCAGCTTTATGATTAGAGTCTCCATTCTATCAGTAAGTCAGGTCTGTTTCTGAACGTCTCTCAATCTCTGTCTTGGCTCCTTTGCTCAACCCTCCTCCCTCTCCAAAACTGAATTCCAGTAGTATGGTTCAGTTCTTAGCTATGGGTGTCTGGTTCTGCTTCAAACCGCAACTGGATGAAGACTCTCCTTCCTCTTCCTGCCCATGGGCTCCCCCTTTGGTCAGGGGTTCTTGTCCCCATCCCCTTCTTAGAGGGACTATGCAATCTTCTCTTGGGCTCCTCCTTATTTCCTAGCTCTCCTGGCAGTGTGGAATGTAGGCTAATGATTCTTAATGTTTTCTTTATTTTAATTTAATTTGATATTCCAACTACAGTTCTCCCACCCACCACTAGCCTAGTCTTTTTCTGTGTGTAGGGGTGGGCTGTGGGGACAGTGTGTGTGTGTGTGTGTGTGTGTGTGTGAGTGTGTGTGTGTATGTGTGTGTAGGAGTGTGGTGGCCAGTGGCCGGTATCATGTATCATCCTGCGTCACTCTTATATTTGAGACAATGTCTCACTGACCCAGAGCTCACTGAGCAGCTAGACCTACCTACGCCGACCTGTCTCCACAGGGTTCTCAGTGCTGCAATTACAAATGCATGCTGCCATGAACAACATTTTACATATGTACCGAGCATCCAATCTCATGTTCCCATGTGTCTTAGTCACTACCTATTGCTGTGAAGAGACACCATGACCAAGGCAGTGCTTACAAAATAACACATTTAATCATGGCTTGCTCACAGTTTCAAAGGTTTAGTCCACTATCATCATGGCAGAGAGGATGACAGGGATCATGGTGGCTCTGGGAAATTAGAGTCAACTAGGGTGGGAGACACGGAGGCTCTCTTCTTAACCATAAGCTACTGAGCCTCTAATGGGAAGGCTGTTGTTGATCTCTGAGATACCAGGACAAAGCGAAGGACATGTTTCATTGCACCAATCTGTAAGACCCCTGGAAGCTCAGGCCTCCAGGATATCAGCCCATGACCGAGGTCACCCCAATCACCAGGCAGATTCAATGGCTTGATGCAAACTGCACGAGGCTTTATTGTAGTTTTTTTAATGAGCTAACTTCATGTTAGCTCGGGTCTTTCATCCACACACCATGGCAGATGGTTAGGAAAGACAGCTCGAAGCATCTGCATCTTATATGGAGGTGTAATGGGAGGGTCTAGGGGTACGCACAGGCTCAGGATTGGTGTGCCTCCAGGCTTGGAGGGTTTGCCCTGTGTTGATTAGTCAACTGGTTGTTATGACCAATAGGCCCTCCCAGGGTGGTTGCTATGCTCTGTGCATCATTACTGTGCACTTGTCCGTAAAGCACATGCAGAGTTGTAAAGCATAGTACCACTAGCTATCTTCTGATTGATTCATTGCCACGAGGCTGGCATCCAACCTCCTAGTGACTAAGACAAGGTCAGGAAAGCACATGTTATGGTTGCTGAAATGGGGAGCTGGTCCCTTCAAATCTCTTTGGCAAGCACACTGCCCTTGATTGCAACTTTAAATACGCCACTTTCTGGTTCTTATACAGCCTTAACAGCACACTTAGGATGACCCCATTTCTTACCGTTATGTCCTACCTCCAGAAGGGTTTAATCAGTTTTTAGTAGTTCCTCTGGGGATGAATAAAACCTTAAACATGGGCTGTGGACATGGCTCCATGTGTATAGCTCTTGCTACACAACCGTGAATAATTAACCGCATAATCCTGTATGCATTAGGGTATATGCCTGTAATCCCAGCTTTCCTATGTGGAGATGGCAGGCAGATGTGTGGAAATGTAAAGAAGCTTGTGGTTCAGTCAGCAGAAAAATACAAGACACAACTTGTAACTCAATGTAGAAGGTAAAGACCAACCCTTGAAGTTATATTCTGACCTTCATTCCTGTTCACCCCCCACACACAAAAATGTACCTGAGTGTGAAAACACACACACATTCACAACCCCACGCAAGCACACATACACACACACACACACACAACACAACACACACACACACACACACAACACACACACACCACACCACACCACACACATATATTATATATATATAATATATATATATATATACTAACTTAAAAAAATAAAGCCCACAACACAAGAGTATTTGGAAGGCATTTAACACAAGAGTTATAGCTCATGATCTGACACATATACTCTTCCATCAAAGGCTAAGCCTGCTTCAGATCACTTTTCTAATTCCTAGTCAGAAGAAAACTCTTCCTATACAATAGAAATCCAGTAGGCACAGACTCTACAAAATTACTATGGACACAAACATTTTCTTCTGTTCTACCCACAAACAGACCATATCTACCAGAAAATAACTGCATAAAACCCCCAAACACAAATACATACACAATAACAAACAATATATACTTCTGTAATACAAAAACCAAACACAAACTTCATGGCCACATTTTCAAGCAAGCCCCTCAAGAATTCAGTACTGAATCCAACAAGATCTCTGAGGCATCAGTACACACAGACACTGTAAATATACACACTTGCAAAACCCATGGATTGATAGCCAATTACTCAGAGAAATGTAGAATGCAATATATTAATCACCCATGCATGGAATCTTATGCCAGGTACCAAAAGCAGACATAAAGACACACACACTCACACACAAACACACACACACACACACACACTGTATATTGACTAATTTCTATACAATAACTTACATACCGTACAACTCTCATGCACACAGACAAAAACATTTTCAGTTCCTGGATGAATACTACTGTAACATAGTATTCAATATTCTTTACCTATAAAACACAAACCTGTGTCCATTCTCCAAACATACCTATGAGCACTAGAAACTGTCAAGAGCCAGGAAAATTCCATTAGGGAATTTCTGGAGGTCTGAACCTCCACAAAGGTAGAGCTCAGGTCTACAATTGTATTGCAGATGCTAGCTAATCTGCTATTGAATGGCATAGCCTCAGTGGAGAATTCTCCTGGTTTACATCTCTAGGGAACTAAGCATTTGACTAGGTCTAGGTATGCATGACAAGTGAGGACAGATAGAGTTAGGAGGTAGTGGGCAGAGGGGTCTACCAGAGGAGTGAGAAATGGCCTTGTGGTCAGGGAAGCATGGTTAGATCACAGCCAGGAAGATGCTAAATAAAGAAGAGAGTCCAGTTATGCAGCATGGAATTGTGAACTCTCTAAAGATGGCAAGATGCCTATGTTTGGTCTTTATTGCCATTGGGTTACTAGGATTTCCCAAGTCCACACTCCCCAACTCAGGCCAGACCTCTTGGTTTCTATGGTTTGGGGCTGAGACATGCCAGGCCATGACAGAAACACGATCATTATGCAAGCCAATGTATAAACCAGTGTGTATTTATACACTTGTGATATGAATGAGAATGTTCCATACAGGCTCAGATGTGTTGACCATAGGCCCCTAGTTGCTATCACTGTTTGGCGAGATTTAGGACGTACAGCCTTGTTGCAGGAAGCATGTCACCGGAGGTGGACTTTGAGAGTTTAGATCCTCTATGCCATTTCCAGTTCAGTCTCTATGAATGGTGCTTGTGGTTCACGATGTGATTGCTCAGCCTCCTCCTGTTCTTGCTGCCAATACCCTCCATGCTTCCCTCCCTCCATGATGGATCTGACCTGACCCCTGTAGAAATGTATCCCAAATAAACACTTGATTGTATAAGTTGCCTTGGTCATGATGTTTTATAACGGCAATGCAAAATAATTAATGCATTTAACAAATGACCTCTTTTTCAATGAACAAATATACATATGTCATATACTCACGGATAGATAAATACAAGCAGTGTAAATGCCCAAGTGTTATCACCCACATAACATTTAAATTACAAATACAAATCATCTGCTGAACCAGAATTATTTCTAGCTGCTAGAAACCACTTCCTACATCATCAATATTAACACATAATCATGCTATGAACCCCAATGCAGCCAACAGCTGACAAAAAACTTGCCTATGAAATGTACACTCTCTCGTACCCATCAGATATACACATCCTTTTTTATTTGTTTACGTATGCTAATTCATTCCTATTTACCATGTATAGAACATCAGAATACCTTCATCCAAACTGCCATGTCACTCTTGTAAACATTTTGTCACCTAAACATTCTCCACACAAAAATCTGGACATATATAAAAGAATTTAAACATTCATAAGCCATAAAAGAAAATGTAAACTCCTTTCTCATAGATTTTTCCACCTACATCAAACATAATATAACACTACATAAGTGCAAATACATCTGCCCACAAATGTGCAGTCTCAACACTTGCATAAATGTGATGACATACTTTGAATATCCACAAAGAAATAAATCCTCTCTCTGCCAAATATAGAACCATATGAATCTGGCAGTACAAGTGTACAAACCATACTACATTCTACATTCCCCATCCCGCTATAAAAATCTGGTGACACACCTGCCTTCACATGCTAAAAACACAGTAGACAATTCCTATAACCATCCATGACATTCCAAATATACAAATAACTCTACATTTTTCCAATAATATTCTCCCTTTTGTATTGCCAAATACATATGCACAATTTTTTACCATTGTCCACATTCACTTACTTCAAAGTGAACACGTTTCTTCCAAACTCCACGATAAACAAAACTATCTCAACTTTCAAGGGAAAAAAGAAAGAAAATATTTGGAAACTCAAATTACAGATACCTAATCCAAAATCCAAGGTTATCTCACCCTGTCTACATGCAATAAAGCTCTACACACTACCAAATTCTCCTCAATACAAATATCTAAACAAAGACCATCACCCACATCAGAATACACACATTAGATTCTCACCACTAGTAATGCTAAATTACAAATTTTTACATTTTCCCAAATTCATGTCCTAAAATTTATACAGCCATTCATAATATTCTGAGTTTCTCCCCCATAAAGTCAGCAAGCACACCACCAAATTACACACAAGTATAATCACCCCACAATTCTCATTCATGAAAATCACACACACACACACACACACACACACACACACACACACACACACACACACAGTTACAAAATTGTTGAATACAATTTAGTAATAAAATAGTCTTTGTTTTAAATTCCTTTTACAGATCTGATTTTCAGAGAATGTTTTTTTATTATTATTGCCATTCTTAAGGTCCAAAAGAAGATAAAAGGCTGACTTTTAAAGACCAGTTATTCAATTGTGAAAAGTCACAGACATCAATAGCAACTAAAAGAGCTACAACACTACAACATGGAGGTTATATTTATGGCTGATATCTATGCTTACATGTCAAAAGTTACCCATTTTTCAACAACATGAGAAATTTGTTTGCTAAACTGAGCAATGATTTCCAACACTTAGGAAGCTTCCTGAGAATATAGGGGACACGGCTGAGGTACAGTTTCAAAATTCACACCTCATTTATTAACTCTGCCCATCCACCACCAAACACACACGTCAAAAATCAGACAGCCTACAGAATGATGTTAAGAATCCATGGTCTGGGCACTTGCCAATGCCAGTGATATAAAAAGTCCCATGGTTCAGGCCAGCCTCGGGAGGGTCACACTGCCTGTAAGATACCAAGAAATAACTGTCAAGGACCAGAAACAGTGATGACTGAATGCCCAGGAATTTAGGCCAGACTTTCCATTACCTATTTTTATGTAACGAATTCTGGACACTGCCATATTCGCCAAAAGTTGAGAGGTATGCTTGCCCCAGCATCCTCCATGCTCGCGCCAGCGAGCTCGTGCTGTGCTGAGCACTTGTGTCAGAGAGAGCTCATAAGGAACAGATGCAGGTAGCAGAGGGAGGCTGGAGGAACTTGCACTGGAACTCCAATAACATGTGCAAACAGGAGTACTGAGGTGAAGTATAGAGATTTGCAGGAGAGGAAAATAATGTTTGTGGAGCGCCACCCACATCCCGCCTGGCCTTCCACACATGCACTTAGCATTCTTACCCTAAGATGTTAAAGAGGTTTAGTTCTTCAGATGGCATTTGTCTCCTTTGCACTGTTCAAAAATAGTTGCGTGTCATCTACCATGCTTTCTGAAAGCTCCCATAAGGATCACTGTAGCCAAAATTAAAAAAAAAATCTGACACAGAAGACACTCTGAGACAAGATTTACCAAACTCTGCCTCTAGGTCCTTCCTACAATATACACTATGTTAAAATCTTTTTCACAATGAGAGCTCTGATAATAAATGTCATTTCCCAAATGTTTCTTATGAAATCAGTTGCATCCTACCTTTAATTGACACTTGATAGTCTGGGTCCCTCTGAAACTTTCTTCTCGTCCCAAAACCCTGCAACAGCAGGAACACTACTGACTCCTACCAACAGTGATTTGCACCATTGCCCCAGTCATTGACCCTAGGTTCCAGATCATTCTGTGCATCTTTGCCAGTCAGCTCAGTCATATCACCAGGTTATCTCAGAGTTCTGGACACTGGAGACCAGACAAGACCGTGAAGTGCCAGATCTTGAAGTCTCCATGGCTGTCTCACAGGACTAAAAGAAAATTTGCGGAGGCCTCTTCTCCCTTTCAATAAGAGCGCTATCCCATCCTGAGAGGCCCACATCTTGTCTTAAGTTTGGTTAACAACCAAGGCCTCATTTCTATATGACTTTCACTTTGATTTTGTCACCCCCACTTCCATGTTGGGAAACCAAGCCCCATGCATTCTTCCACACACAGTGATAGAAGGAGACTCGCATGGCAGGCTGGAAAACAGACATAGATCTTTGCGTTGATGTCTGTTGCATGATTAGGAGTTACTAGTAGCTGACTTTATTCTGACTCAAGGTTATAGATGCATCTTGGGGTGGGTCTACTGGGTCCGGATTATTTTTGATTGAGTGCTTCTAATGAATTTCAGTCCAGTGCTTCGGTCCTTCGCTCAGAGGAATCCTACCATGAAAGTGGAGGAGGGCCTGTGGAGGGGTCTGCAGGAATGGCAGTGTACAAGCAACTATGACCGGATGATCTTCTTTGAGATGGCTGAAAAGTGAGTCAAGGGAATTTTGAAGCAGGGCATGTGGAGAACTCTTTAACATGGATTGGCCTGTTGAGTGAGGATTCTAGAGGAGGGAATATGTTGGGTATACTCCTCAGTTGGAGCTTGGTGTGGAGAGTTTGTCAACCACACACTGCCAGGAAGATTACCCGATACTTTGACCCCTGATGGTAATCTATGAGGTCCAGGATGCTGTTCTTACATCCTGCAGTGCTGGGCTATCGGGTCCCAGCAGCTCTGCCCTCATTGGCCATGAATCTATCACTGCCTTTCTTTTGAAGGTCAGAGTGGGAAAACTGACCCATTCCAGCGCTGTCGGGTCTCCTCCAGCACTGAGGATTGTAAAATACAAACATGCTCAGCAAGTCTTAAGTGAACTAGCTGGTACTGAGTCACTGCTTTTTGACAGTGGAGACTACTGCATCCCAATAGGTTGGCCTCAGTTGTATCCTTATGTACCTGGAGTGGTTATGAACAGAAGCATGCAGAGGGGAAGGAAGCTTCTTACACATCTGAGGATATGTCTCTGGTCTTTCTGTCATTTTTCTGTGTTATGTTTTCATGCACACAAGCCCACAAAAAGCTCTCAGAGGGAAGCAGCAACACCTCTCAGTTTCCCTTCTACTTTCTCCTGGCATCTCCTGGGCACTTGTCTCCCAGGTCATTCCAGCTCTCCCAGCCTCAGCTTCAGCATCTCTGTATCTGATTCAAGATCCCTGAAGTACTCCATCAATCATATCTGTGGCCATATTACCAGTAAGAGTTTCTTTGTGGCTCTAGGCAAGGACAAGATAGGTCTTAAGGAAGAGTCACATGAAAGTCCTTATTGGGCCCCCTCAAAATGATTTGATTTCCACAAATACCAAGGGAATATAATGTGCCCCAGAGCTGTGGTTATGTTCCCAGATCAGCAATTTCATGGGGCTGTTCCAGATCATCCCAAGACCCTGCACCTGTGATCATCTTCAGTAATCTCTTGTCTGGGCCCTGGCCTCCCTCATCCTTAGGTTTACAGAATTTGAGAGTGCAGAAGAGATGAAGAATTCAAGGCTGGAGATGGAGAATTCAGGTCTGGAGATGAAGAGAAGTATCCAGTGCCAAGTGCAAGGAGAGGGAGGGTATTATCATTTTAGATGCTTGGAGGTTACAGTGAATAAATGTAGTTTTGTTGAAAATGGTGTTAGGGCCATGTCTTAGGTTTTCTATTTCTGTGAAGAGATACCATGACCACAGCAACTCTTGTAAAGGAAAACAACTAATTATCTTGCCTACACTTCAGAGGTTCAGACCATTATCATCATGACAGAATGCAGGCAGACATGGTGTTGGAGAAGGAACTGAGAGTTTGACAGCTTGATCAACAGGGAACAGGAAAGGAAATGTCTCACTGTGCATGACATGAGTTTATATGTGACTTCAAAGCCCACCTCCACAGTGACACAATTCCTCCAACAAGGCCATATGTCCTGACAGTGCCTCTCCCTTTGGGGGGGCATTTTCTTTCAAGCTACCACAGGCTGCTACTTACATTCTGATGTCTGCAGTGCTACATGGAGTGAGGAGATACTTAGGGAAAACCTGGAGATGCTGCACTCTAGGGTGCATAGGTGCTGACCAAGGTCTTTCTCTAGATTTACTGTCTGAACCTGGGAGCAGGAATCAGACTGACAGCCCCCAGAATCATAGGCCTTGCCCTCTCACAAAGCCTCACTGCTTACAGGGACTACTTGGAACACATGACAATTATCTGTGTCCTCAAAAACTTTCACAGCCTGCAGCCCTGTGGACCATTACCCAGCTTCTAGAATTAGCCTAGAAATTGCATTTTTCTGCAATAACTCAGGGAGAATTTTCTTTTCCCATAATGACATTGGTGGCAAGACTAATCCAGTTGTCAGCAAGCCAGGTATTTACTGAGTGTATGGATTGCTCTATGAAAAGTTCTAGCATTTAGAGAGAGGGGGCATTGCCAGCTGGGGAATGTTCAGCCAGCTTTCATCGTACACTTCTACTAACAGCATGGTCTCTGACAGTGACAGGAAGAGTCTTATCTTTGAGTTGTTTTTGTAGATTATCTTATTTTTTATTGAGTATTGAGCATAAGACTCTCTATGTGCTAAGCAAGCATTCCCCTGCCAAATTATATCCCCAGATTATTTTATTTTTGAGACAGAGTCTTCTTGATTTATGCTAGTTGGACTTGAATTCTGAGTCCAAGTGCTGCCTGTCACTAAAAAACAGTGAAATATCCCCTATGAGGACAGGAATAAAATTCCTAGTAAGTGTAAGAAGAGGAATGGGACATAATGAGTTGTTCTCTCCTCGTAGTCCATTGTTGTGGCACAGCATGTCAGTTCTTCGTGATGTGCTGAAGGAGAAGCCCAGAAGGAGATAGCACATGAGCCAAGTGTCTTACCTTTCTATTTCGGTGATAAACACCATGACCAAAACCATATTGGGGAGGTAAGGGTTTATCTTACAGCTTACATTTCATCATGCAGGGAAGTCAGGGCAGGAACTCCAGACAGGAAACTGAAGGCTGGAATTAAAGCATGGGCTAGAGAAAAATGCTGCTTACTGGCTTGTCCCTCATTGCTAGCTCTGCCTTCCTTTCTTACAACCCACTTTCCAGAGATGGCACAGCCCACAGTGGTCTGGGCCCTCTCACATCTATCATTAATCAAGAAAATGTCCACAGACTAGCCTACAGGACAATCTGATGGAGGCATCTTCTCGGCTTAGGTTGGTCTTCCCAGACCCTGGATTGAATAAATTAGACAAAACACTAACCAGCACAAGAATATGAGGGACCACCTGCCTAATTTTCATTCTACTGTTTTGGCTGATGGCTGATGCTAGTTTTCTTGGATCCCCAAGTGCTGTCTCAGAATTCACTGTACACAGGGCATCAACAAACTTCCTACTTCAGTCTCTCTAGGTGCATCCAGAAAACGCTCCTCTGGCATCTGAGGTAATGGATTTCAGACATTCTCTACTTGTTACTCTAAAAGTGCAAAGCAGAGTTAACTGTCGCTCCTGTGGTGTTCAGAGAACTGAAGGCATTAGTAAGCATTCACAGTCTGCTGCACAATGCAACGTGTAATCTATAGTATGGATAGTCACGAATGGGAAAAACATTCCAAGACTGTTTATAATTTGTAAAGATGAGGAAGGAATTAAAGTGCATGCTTCTAAATAATACAAGAATTAAAAGATTAACTCAGGCTAGGCGTTGGTGGCACCTGCCTTTAATCCCATCACTCGGGAGGCAGAGGAAGGTGGATCTCTGTGAGTTAGAGGCCAGCCTGGTCTCCAGAGTGAGTGTCAGGATAGGCTCCAAAGCTACACATAGAAAACCTATCTCAAAAAAACAAAAAAAGAGATAAACTCAGGAAAATTAAAATTAGAACTGAATGAATGTGAAAGTCAGATAAATCATTGGTCAGTGGGAAGAAAGTGGTAGTTAATGTCTGCCTTAGAAAGAAAAATAAACTAAAGTGTTCATGTCATGAAATAAGAAAAATGCAACAAAATAAACCAGAAAACAGAGAACAAACTATATAGGAGTATAAGCAATAAATTTAAATTTAAAAATTAAATGGATGGAATAAAAAGTTGGTTTTGAGATGATCAGTAAAATGGATAATCTATTCATAAAATTTGAATGGTGATGGAAAATGTCATTTAAAAATGCTGCCAGTCATGCAAAGAAGCCATAACTACAGATCCCATATTCATTAAGAACATATTCGATAATCTGCACATTCATGTTAATAACTTCCATGCTGGGATGAGGGTTGGGTGAGTTTATGAAGTGCTTGTCTACACCCAGTCAAGTGGATTCCCAGAAGCCACGTAAAAACCCCAGTCAAGGTGGTGCACACTTGAAACTCCACATCTAAATCAGCAGAGAAAGGTGGGACCCTGTACTTGATGACTAGCTCTGGTTCTGACCTGGCATAGGGTAACCAGTGTTGGTCTTTCACACGCACGCTTCTGTCATGCTCTGCCTCCATACAGGTCCCAATAGTAGATCCTACATGGGTGGAAAGTTCACACTACACCCCATGATACAAAGGATTCGAACCAAATAAAAGCCCAGTACCATATCTGAAATAACTTTTGCTTTCTACCCAGTATTGTGAGTTGTGGCATTCCTTCAAAAACTAGCATTTGTTGTAGCACAGTTCAAACACTTCCAATGACTCAGAGGAATCAAATCTTCACAGAAGAAGGAAGAAGTGATTGTTGTCATTCTTTTAAAAAAGAGATTGAGAGAGAGAGAGAGAGAGAGAGAGAGAGAGAGAGAGTTGCCATATGACTGAGATTAAGAGGAGGTGTTTTTTTTATTAGGTGAAAGGAATCATAAAAGGGGGAGGGGGAAAGAGACCAACCTCAGGAGACAGGAGCAACAGCAGAGAGGAAAGAGAGGAAGAGAGAGAGAGAAATTGAAGGTGGATAAGGCCCTTTTTGTATCATAATTGTGCATGACTTTTTTATGAACTAAATGAAATGAAAAAAAGAAAAAAAAAGAATTCTCTTTTTACTTCTCTACCCCACTTTTTATTTGGATTATTTGGTGTTTTGCAAACTAACTTCTTGAGTTTATTTTAAATATTAGAGAACAGCCACCTGTCAGATATGGGTTTGTGAATATCTTTTCCCAATATTTCTGCTGCAATTTTTTATTGTTGACTGTGTCCTTTCTTTACAGAAGGTCCTGTTTGTGTAGGGGGAATAATAAAGGAGAGAAAAATAAGAGATACCATCAAAGAGGGAGCCATTATAGTTTTAAAGTGAAATCAAGCACTAGGGGAATATCTGGAGCTCCGCAAGCATGACACCAGCTAACCATCTAATCACCAATAGAGAGGCTACATTATAAGCCCAACCCTAATAATGAGATTTATGACTAACTTCTATCCATTCAGTTTTTTCTATATTTTAGAAATCAGCCCGTTGCTAGATGTGGGGTTGGTGGAGATTTTTTCATATTCTTTGTGCACCTGAATTTTCTTCTTGATTATGTATTACTCTCCTAAGATGTTTAGAGTAGTTGGATTTAAATTGAAGTCTTTTATCCATAGGAAATTTAGCTTAATCAATAGAGGAATCTAAAATGGCTAAAAGAAACTTAACATCCATAGCCACCAAGGAAATGTAATTCATAACAACTATGAGATATCATCTTATACCTGGCAGTATGGCTACAGAAAAAACACCACAGACATTTTATGCTGAGAGGACATGGAGTAAGGGGAACAATTCTCTGTTGCTTCTGTTTGAAAATTTGTACAAACATTTTGGCAGTCATTATGTAAGTTATTTTGAAATGTGAGTATCAGTCTACTTCAACATCTAGCAATTCTCTTCATTGGATATACCCAAAGGATGTACATTCATACACCATGGACATCTGTATAGCTATTTCCATAACAAGTGTATTTGTAATGTTCCAATTCTATGTGAAGACAGTTCTTAGACTGTGCAGTTCATGATGGCTGAATGATTTATCATTAATGGGGCCATTTCGAAAGATAATCTATCGGCTGGTTTCCAAAAGTCTGATTCCAATTCTAAGTAACAATTGCGGATATCTGAATTAATCTTCCATTTTCCTGGTATTTTTTTCCACTGTTAGAAATTTTTACTAATATGTCTATAAATTAGTAATTGTTCTAAATAATAACGATCCATAGTCAGATATAGAAGAAAATGCTAATATATCAGAGGGAATGGGGAAACCACTGTCACACTTCACCTCTTTAGCATCTCATCAAACAAGAGGGAGAGTTCCTATTTCTACCTGCTTATATCCTGTTTCTGCCCAGCTACCTCACTTCTTGTCTGTCAATGAAGACCTCCTGATCTCTGTAGTTAAATAGTGTCAAGCTCCATTCTGATCATTAGACAGATTTTATTTGCAAAAACAAAGTATCACCACATATGTTAGCCTAAATATAAGCTTAAAATTGGATGATGCATATGTAAAATACATTGGGACAAACATTAGGAGTCCTGCAACCTCATAAGGACTATGCAGACAACAAGATTTTTAAATGTCTCATACAGTCTCAGAAGTGTTTAATTAGTTGTGTGATCAGGATCTATGTCAGTTGTACAGTACATTTCTTGGTTTATTTTTTAATACATGCATCCAAGATTTACAGTATATATTACCAATAAAGTCTGTTCATTAATTTTGAAAAGATCTATAATTTATACTTTCCTGTTGAAACAAAGCAAAACCTGTACCTCCAACACAACCTATTTTATATATTTCAATATGCTAATAACCTTTAATTTACAGAGGTTGGTTTAATTTAGCATTTATGATTAAATGACTGAAAGTCAATGTCTTTCAGAAGCTATTGTCTTGTATATTACCATTTAAAATTTCAGTACCAAAAAAGTACCATATAGGATTCATTCACACTGTCTATTTCCTATCTGTTATTAGGCTTCTACTTTTTATATTAATTTACTCTGTAAAGATTTGACTTTATTATTTTTAAACTATACATGTTATTCTGGCTGTCCTTATCTACTTTATCTACTTTCATTTATAAATGAACTGTTTTAAAATATTTTAATGAAGTAAAGTTTGTTAATTAGTATATGCTGCATAATATTAAATTAAGCATCTATAATACACTATATTTGATCCTGCTGCCATTGTCAAATATTTACATTATGTAAAATGAATTTTTGCTGCATATTTTGAGTATATAAAGATGTGCTACCGATGTTTCACCTTGCCTACCCTAGGCCCACAATTGGTCTAAATAAAAGTGAATGGACAATTGTTCAGCAGAAGTGGGCAAGGAGATGGTAGTAGACAGAAAGATAGGTAGGAGCAGAATTATATTATTAGAGAGAGAAGAAGTGGGCATAGTAACAGAGGGTAGAATGGGTTATTAAAAGAGCAGGACACCCATTGCTATCTAGGCATATACAGGAAAAGACACAGAGTAGAACATACAGAAAAAAAAATCCCAGAAGCAAAACATAGGTGAAGAGAAATGTGTAAATTTGTCTAAAGAAAAGATGCTAGCCAGAAATGAACAAAACATAAGGACAATGATTCATATCTAATAACATCCCCTGTCGTGTTTAGCGAATATGTTGATTTCGCAAACTTGAATGCTTGGGTGGAGGCAGACTGAGCCACCCAGCGTCTGCCACCATTCTTATCTTGGACTGGTACCAAGAGGAAGAGGTGAATGCCTGTCCTTTTCCTGCCCACTTTTTCCTGTTTAAATCCCCTGAACTGCAACTCCCACACATATCTAACCAAGGAATCATACAGAGAGCCATCTAATATGTGGAACCATTGGCAACTTAAAACCACCTACACCTACCAGATAGAGCCGTGGACCCATAACCACCAAGAGAGGGAGAGGACCCTTCTGTACCCACTGTAATAAGCGATGGGAAGATGGCAGTATAAGAACACGTTCAACCATAGAAAGATTAATATGACACCAGCAGAGTCTAGGGATTCTACACCAGCAAGTTTCTGTCTTGTAGTCCTTTCCAGTGGTGAGAGTGGTGTGTTGAAATCTCCCATTATAAGTGTTAGAGGTTTTGTGTGGTTTGAGTTTTAATAATGTTTATTTTACAAATGTGGATGTCTCTGTATTTGGTAATTAGGTGTTCAGAATTAAGACTTAACCTGAATTGATTTTTTCCTGTGATGAATATGAAATGATTTTATGCAACTCTCTTGATTAATTTTAATTAACAGACTACTGGCATACAATCTCTAGATTCTAGTGCTGGCAAGGTAGCTTTTTCTGTTTGAAAATGATCTTAAACTGTCATCTCTTCATTCCTTCTACCAGTGGGTGCAGGCGAGGCCTCTGTCTTTCTTCGCGGATATGAGACCAAGGCTCTCTCCAGGTAAAGATGGGTCAAAAAATCAACTGTCAGCCAATGCTGTATGGTTTGATCTGCCTCCAGGTCTCTCTGGGGCATTCAGTGGTGTGATGTGAATGTGGAATGCAGGACAGGGGACTCCAACAGGGGAGGTTAGCAGGAGAAGGACTAGCACGCCTATTTCTTTGTGGGTGCTGAATTGATGCAATGGCAGCAGCTGCTTCATGGTTTGGTTTGCTTCCTTTTCTCTCTGGAGTATTTGGTGACAGGACAAATCAGGGGTCTACTTTTCAGGGGATTCCTACAGGGAAGTTGGGCAGAAGACCCTGCACTTGCAAGACTAAGACTCTGTATCCCATTCCTTTAATTATATTATTTTGCATTTTTATGTCTAGTTTCTTAAGTTCTTTGTATAATTCTGATTTAGCCCTCTGTCTGAAATGGGGTTGCCGATGACTTTCTCCATTCTGTAGCCTAACTGTTTGTAGCCTTACAGAAGCTTCTTAGTTTCAGGAGTTCACATTTAGTGATTGTTGTTTTCAGTGTCTGTTCTACTGGTGTTATATTTAGGAGTGGTGTCTTATGCCAGTGTGTTCAAGGCAATTTCTTCTTACTTTCTGTTCTATGAAGCTCATAGAATTTATATTGAATTTATATTGAAGTCTTTGATGCATTTGGACTAGAGTTTTGGGCATGGAGACAGATATGAATCTATAAGAATTTTCTACATTGAATTTCCAGTTTGAGTGTATCAGTTTTTGAAAATGCTTTCTGTTTTATATTTCATAACATTAGTCTCATTGTCAAAAATCAGGTGGTTCTGTGTTTGTAGATCAACATCAGCATGTTCAATTTGAATTCACTGTTCCACGCTTCTTTTTTTGCGTGAATACCAAACATATTTTATTACTTTGACTCGATATTACATGAGTATATACCTACCAAGTACTGTAACTGAGGTTCATCTCACAAAACCAGAATCAGAAACCCGCCAAAACCATAACAGAAGACCACCCATTTGTTTCACCACACAAAACCTACCCCAAACACCTTAATTCTGAGCTTAATATTTCCCAAAAATGTTAACAGGACAAGCTTCAGGGTCCTTAAAAAGTGGCAGCATTTGACTGCTGAAAGCTAACACTACAAAGGAAATGCCCTGAAGGGCCAGGGCTGCCCACCCATCCCTTACCACACCCACCCAGAATATATAAATGCTCATGTGAAAGTTTTTTCTTATGCTATCAAAGATATACCACCTACAGTGCTAAACTAAAACTAGCAGCATTAGAGCAATAAAGCAAAAATAGAAAGCCTACAGGAATGATCTTAATGCCTACTTAGAAAGAAAGAAAGCAGCAGAGACCCTTTGCCCTTGGGTTATGTTTGTAGAGAACTGGTTGCATTAAACAACCAGATTTACCCACATTAACAGGAATTACACAATGCTTCCACAAGATACAGAATAAAACTGGAGCTTTCCAGTCAAAGATGACAGAGAAGCCTCTTTCATTCCTGAGTTCAAAGATTGGTAATAAAGAATTTTTTTTTGAAAAAAGAGGAAAAAGAAGACTACATCAGAGGCATAATGGGAACAATCCTGCATTTTATTGAACAGGCACATTGAGTTTCTCCAGCACAAGTACACCCTTTTCTTGGTACTCTTGTCGAGTCATCCAAGAGTTGTCTTTATCTTTCAAGATGTCTGCCAGGACTGCACCACCCAGAAACACCATGTGGTTTCTGCAGGGTGGATCTTCAATTCGGATCTTAAATTTAGATATTTTTTCCACATCTCCCTTTAGAACTCGTTCTATGTAAAGCTGTTTAAGCTCTCGTTCCAACCTTGATGGCAGGCCAGGATACATAGTTGAGCCTCCAGAAAGCACAATGTGTTTGTAAAATTCAGATCTGGTATCAATGTCAGCTGCCTGGATTGTGTTAAAAAGCAATTCAGCAACACCAACTCCCTCAACATTGATCAAGTGAGGCTGAAATAAAGCTTCCGGTGCTTCAAATCTTTCTCCTCCAACTTTAATAATACGTCCATCTGGGAGTGTATATGATTGAACTAACACTGTGGTCTCTAAGGCCAGCTTCTGTTCTTGCTCAATATTGTAGGCCATGTAACAAAGTTTTTCTTTAATCATACGAACTGTCTCAAAATCAGCAGAATGGTTGAAGGCATATCCCCGCAACTGGAGCAGCTTGATAAGATACCTGGTAATATCCCTCCCAGCAATATTAAGCCTTCTTGTAAGGTGAGGGAGAAGAAAACCTTCATACACTGGGCAAATGTGAGTCACACCATCTCCAGAGTCTACTACTACACCGGTCAATAAACCTTGAGCATACAAACTCAGAACTGCCTGGATGGCTACATACACACCAGAAAATTGATAAGTTTCAAACATAACCTCTACAATCTTCTCCCTGTTTTTGGTTGGGTTCATAGGTGTTTCTGTGAGTAAAATTTTGCAGTTTCTGGTGTCTATATTGAGTTTCTCTGGTCCAAATGTGTAATCCCACAGGTGTTTCATGTCATCCCAATTTTGCACTATTCCGTTCTCCATGGGGTAATTAACTTCCAACATTGAGCGCAATTCACTTGCCTCATCACCAACCATAAGATCTTTGATTTCAATGTTTCCCACCTTGGTGGTTGATCTGATAATAGGTCTTCCAACCAAAGCTGGGAAGATGTGTTCCGGAAAGTTAGAGCCTGCATATCCACACTTCACAAACCCAGTGCCATTGTCACAAACCACCACCTTCCTGCCCTGGCTGTCCATGGTTCCGGTCAGCTATTTTTCTAATTGACTAGAATGCAAGAAGTCCTGGGTTCAAACATCAGCACTGTCACAGCTGTGTTGGGTGTTGAGATCTGTTTGCCAACTGTAAAAATAAGAGGCAGAAATATGTGAATGACATACTTTGGTATTAACATACTTCTGGTTCACCCAGTTGTATCTGAGATCATGATTCAAAATATATAACTATAATATCATAAAGTTAAATACAATAGTCATAAGATCATTATTCATTTGATTTGTTATTGTTCAATTTTACTGAGAGATGTGTCATGTGATTCAGGATGGCCTTTGACTCCTGATCACAATTAACTGCTCTGCTACCTCATTGCTAGCATCACAGGCATCTATCAATTGGCTTGAAAAATCAGAGTGTAAACATAGAAGTGGATACACACACACGCACATGCACACACACAGAATATTTTATTTTATGAGAGCCATACATAATAAGATTTCTCTATTTTTTATTTTAAAACCATCCTTCCATGTTTTAATGAATACCAAAAGAGCTCCCAAGAGATAAAAAAGAAATAGAATTTGTAGGCCCCAATATAATCACATGAATACATTTGTAAAGTTACAATTTGCAAGAAAATTATTCAAGCTGATGATGAGGTGCATCTATTTATTATCTATTTAACACTTCTCTTATTTGAAACATTTCACAAATTGAACCTTGACCACTCTTACCCTAAGTATACACAGGTAATTACCAAACATCAGCATGAAACTACCTAAGTAGAGAGCAGGATCTCAGAAATGACTGCCTCATCTGACACTATGAGTGGAAGGAGACTTGCAAGGACGGCTCTGTGTAGTGTAATGCCAGGAAAGGCTAGCCACACAACCTGATTGTGAAAATGAACACACTGGGGATTCAATGGAATGTGGGGTTTCAATGAGTCTACCAGAACCAAGATAAATGATAATTAGGTGTTTACTAGGGAAGCACTTACATAAATAAAAGCTGAACTCTTTCTATTCTAGAAGATGCTGACTCTGCCTTTCAGATGCTCTAACCTCAAATAGAGAGAGTAAGTGAGACTCTCTACCTTATAAGGGGTCACAATTGAACACCTAAAGGCATACACATATGGTGTGGCCACCACCAGAAGTTCATTGAAAGCAAGATGGCACACATATTGTTGTTTATAGAATGTCCCTATCTCCCTCTGTGAAATTAAATAGTACTATGTTAAAACGTACAATTTTTAAAAGAGTTCTTGTAAGAACTAATGCAATGAATTCATACATTCAGATGGTGTCTGTCTTTACTTCCCTTTAACTTAGATACAGAACACAGCTATGTAGTGTAGGGGATGCTGTAGCATGGTCAGGGGATGTAGAGTGAGGTACTTTCAAGTGGCAGGTGGCTGGTTTCAGTTTTGCTTTTGGCTTGCTGTACAGACTGTTGCTGTGCTGGCTGGCTAGGTTGCTCTGTAAGTAAGGCTTTTCCTTATTAAATTCCCTTGTATTTTTATCTGGCTCTGTCTTGGTATTTTCCCCCCTTAATGTAGGACTCCAATCTCCAGTGTATCACACAGAAACTTAAAATACAATTAGGTTAGAAGTAAGCTGTACCAAAACAAAAGAAAGAAAAAAGGTAAAGAGGCCTCATTTTTAGATACATGAAAATGGGTATACATATTCAGACTAAAAAGATTAAGTAAAAACTGTCTTCAAAAATTAAAACATTATATAATGAGAAAGAGAAATTTTTTTGAAAGTCCAAAACACATTTCTCACAAAGGAAACAATAATTATACTAGAAGGAATAAACTTCACTACAACAGAATGTAACTGAAAGAGATTGACAATAAATACTTAAACACATAACAAATTGCCAGTATTTCATACATACTTTTCCCTGATTGAGCTGCTAAGTCAAAAGTAAAGCCCCATATATAAGGTACAAGAATACCATAGATAAAAATTTAGTAGCCTGTACCCCTGAAAGATTTTAGTTTGCTGAGAGAAAAATTTTTAAAAGATTTTAGTTCACAGAAAGAAAAAGTTTTCCACAGGCCTTGGCCCATTCCAAGGAAGTTGGCCCCAACCCTGGGCACATTCTATGGTTTAGATGGGGGCAGTTGCCAAGGCAACCCTCTTTGGGACACACCTGGCCGGCCAGCTAACAATCAAGGACTTTCCAGACTACATTCTGTGGTTTTTTCCGTTGTAGAAAACCAGGTCATACCCAGGTGACCTCGTTAATATGAAATCATACTTTGTAATCAATCACTTTGCAATCAAACGCTTTGTACCCCAAGCATATATGATGATTTGCGGGTTTTCCCTATAAAAAGAGCCTATAACCTTTGCTGTGTGTGCAGCTTCCCCTATATTGCTGACACCCGAATGAGCATTCGTTCAATAAACTCTCTTGCTTTTGCAGCTATTGGTCTGGTTTCTGAGTCTCGGGGGCTCCTCAGGATCCTGAGGCCCTTATGGGTCTGGGGGTCTTTCATTTGGCGAGCCAGCCTGAAGCTGGGAATTTGAGGAGACCCCAGACTCATTACCACAACCGAGAGGAGGTAAGTCCGGCCGGCACATTTATGTTCATGTTCTGTTTGTCTGTCGATGGAAGCCCTGTATAGGCTATGCAGGCTTTGAAGAGACTCACGAGGTAGACTGACAAGTCGTTCCCCTCTGAGTCCAACCCTGGAGGACGCTCCACGGGTGATCTGAATGGAGAGGTCAAACAGGCAACCCCCGTCCCTGGGAGCAGTCGATGAAAGTCTCTGCCCCCATCTGAATCTTTGGTTTTGGCCTGGAGCCCATCTGTAGCCGCTCGGTCTCTGTTATTTGGCCTGACTGTCTGTCTTAATGTTTGTCTTTTTGTCTTTTTTGTTTTTCACCATCTGACCACTATGGGACAACTAACAACCCCCTTAAATTTGACTCTAGACCACTGGGGAGACGTTTGGGACCCAGACAAAAACCAGTCCCAGGACATCAAGAAGAAAAAATGACAAACTTGCTGCAGTTCTGAATGGCCAACATTTAATGTTGGCTGGCCTCGGGACGGTTTTTTAGTATTAAGATTATTTTACACGTAAAAGAAAACATGTTCAATTCTGGACCCCACAGACACCCCGACCAGGTTCCCTACATCATAACCTGGGAAGACCTGGCCCACAACCTTCCACCTTGGGTGGGCCCTTTCATTGTAATTCAAATTCCGGATGCAGCACCCTACCCTGATCCTTCTACAATATGTAGATGACCTCCTGCTGGCCCCGACTGTAGAAACTAAGGACCCTGGGTACCTTGCCTCAGCTAAAAAGGCACAGATTTGTCAACAGAAAGTCCTAAAAGTGTCAGAGAAGAATTTAAACTGTTTACTATGGGCTCTCATATATATTTATAATAGTAATGCAGGTTAAAAATTTTAACCACACCAGGCTAATTCTGTTTAAAAGTTTCATTTATATCCCTGCCCGAATTAATTCTGTATACTTGTTAAAAGGTTCTATCTATGTTTTCTGGTATAAACATAAATTTTATTATAAGCCAAAAGCCAAAACAGAAAACAAAAATGGTTCAAATAGTTTTACTGTCTAATTCGAACAGTAGCCAGTCATTTGTGGACATAGCTCAGAATTTATCTCCGAGCTTTAGTAATTAAATTTGGGTTATCAGGAATTCACATGTTTTTTTTAATAAAGATAATATTAAAACTGGTTCATGGTTAAATCTGTCAAAAAGTTAAAACTAGTAACACTGGAAATTGACAACATAAATTTAATAGTCACCCATATGGTAATAATTTTAAACATATCAAGGATACTTTATTTTTGATATTCTTACAAAAAGACATTAAAAGATTTTTAAATGTTCAAATTTATAAGGTTATAAGATATTTATGTTTATGTTATATTGTTAATATTTATGTTTAAATCAAAAGAGCTAAAATTTAAAATCACAGCCATAAGTTCCAAATGTTAATAAAAAAATTAAGCTGTTTATTTCTTATGGTACAGTAAGACAATGACCTAAGTTTAACAAAGGCCTTAAAATAACTACTAAGCCCATAGGTCTCAATTCTTTAGAATTTTAAAAACAAAACTCTTTTATAAGGGTAGCCTGAGACCACCTGTATGTCAGATGTTTAAACTGATTAAAGATAAACCTGACAATATAAAAATCTTAGTTTTATAAAAGTTGCTAACCTGTTATAAGATATTTTAAAAAACAGAAGTTACTAGACATTCTTATAAATAAACAAGTTGCTAGACTTACCTAGGCAGACTTATAATACTACAGAGATCTGCAGAATATGGCATTTAAAATGTTAACTAAAAAGTTTATAATATCAGAAAGAAAATTCCAGATCCTGACTGTGACCCAAGGTCTCTAAAGAAGATTATGGGGCTCCATAGATTGTGACAACGCTGACCAGTGAGCATGATGCTCAGATGCTACACCTGCTGCCATGCAGGACCAGGCTCAGTCTGTGGACAGGCTAAAGGACACTGGAAAATCGATTGCACCTCCTTTGCCTAGACAAAATAAGGTCAGTCTTTTCCATGTCCCTCTTCCACAGAGAGAAAAAATTCTTACTTTATGGACCTGGCGAAGATTTACTTCTGTCCTCAACACTATGGAGATTTGGGTATGGCTAACTTTACATGGACTGGACCCTGTCATTTTTTAATAGATTCAAAAGTTACACAGAATTTATCCTTCTCAGATCTCTGATAGTATTAGTGATTAGACTAGCTATAACTTTGTCACCTTGGCAATAGCTGTCAGCCTTGATATAGCTCCTAAATAAGGATCTAAAAAAAGAGACATATAAGTCTTAATAATATAAAAATAATTTAAAATATAAAAATACAAAGCTTAATATTTAATAAATTTTAATAAGCTGGTAGAGCAGTGGCTACCAACAGTCCAGTCACAAGCTCAAGGTTTTAAGATTTATTTTAGTTGCCATCTAGACATAAACATAAAGGGCTTTTCATCAGGCCTAAGGCACCCCTGTTCAATCTCTACCTGGATCTCCCAGGACAGAAGAAAATGTACAACTTCTAACCCAAATCTGAAATTTTTGCTAGAACTCAAAGCTACAGATATATTTCTGCCGTTCTACAGATACCCAATATCTGCTTTTTCTACAATAAAGATTTCAATACAGATTAATAATAATAAAATATCTAAAACTTCTATGTCCTATTATATAATAAAGTTCATACAGGCTTCAGAGGATCAAAAGTCATAAAGATTGGATCCACTTCTCACAGGTCAAAGAGGACTCCAGATAAGTACAACTTTTGTTATCCCATCTATCTGTTCCTGAGGATGGGATTTTCTCCCTTGTCTTGGAAATCCTGTCCTTTTTTATCACTAAACATATGGGCCTAAGAGTTCCAATAAGATATATAAGTTTTAACTTCTGTTCCCAGTTTAAACATGTCTCAACAGATTTCCACTTCTGGCAGATAAATATTAGTTTCTGACTACAGCTTGCTCCTAAAGACTGCAAGCCCTAGACTTGCTGTGGATATGCACCAGTCCAGCTGATATGGACACCCCTATCTCTGCAAAAAAATCTGTCAACAAGAAGCTCCTGATGGATTCCCCATTGCCTAAATTTGCTTTTTCCTGCTTTTGACTAGCATTTCAGCCTTCCCTGGGTCACTAACTTCTTCCGAAAGTCAGCAGGAATTAGCATGGCAAAGAATGTGTCGCCCATTTTCCCTGGTTAAAATGCTAAGTCAAAAGAACTCCCTTACATGGGGGAATGACAATATCTCTCACTCCCTGATGGGGACGCTGGAGAGACAACAATTCCATTATTACTCTATGCTGCCCTAAAAGAGGAGTGCTGTTTCTATGTTTACCATTCTGGAGTTATTAGGGATTCCATGGCCAAGCTCAGAGAAAGCCTCAACCTGCGGTGAAAGGAAGGGGAGTCCCAACAAGGCTGGTTTAAAGGATGGTTTAACAGCTCCCCTTGGCTCACTACTATAATCTCCACTCTTTCAGGACCCCTGCTGCTTACTTTTGGGCCATACATTCTTAATCACCTACTCCGATTTATTAAAGAACGCTTGTCCATTACCCAAGCCCTTGTTCTTACCCAGCCATATCAGGCTCTTAAACAACGAGTAGGATCATAGGTTTTAGGATTAAAACACCTCAAAAAATGGGGGAATGAAATATTTTAGTTTGCTGAGAGAAAACGTTTTAAAAGATTTTAGTTCACAGAAAGAAAAAGTTTCCCACAGACCTTGGCCCATTACAAGGAAGTTGGCCCCAACCCTGGGCACATTCTATGGTTTAGACGGGGGCAATCATCAAGGCAACTCTCTTTGGGTCACACCTGGCTGGGCAGCAAACAATCTAGGACTTTCCAGACTACATTCTGTGGTTTTTTTTCCTTTGTAGAATACTGGGTCATAACTAGGTGACATCATTAATATAAAAACATACTTTGTAATCAATCACTTTGTAATCAAATGCTTTGTACCCCAAGCATACATGATGATTTGTGGTTTTTCCCTATAAAAAGAGCCATTAACCTTTGCTGGGTGAGCAGCTACCCCGATGTTTCTGACACCCGAAAGCACATTCATTCAATAAACCCTCTTGCTTTTGCAGCTCTTGGTCTAGTTTCTGAGTCTCGAGGGCACCTCGGGATCCTGAGGCCCTTAGGGGTCTGGGGTCTTTCACCCCAAACATCCACAGAGTGTTTTATTTTAATTGTCCACTAGTAAGCCAGGGGAAAATGAGGAGACAAAAATTAAATTTATTTTTTTTAATTTAGTCCCTGAAAAGGGAACTTCTAAAGTTAAATTTAAATTTAACTGATTAAATCAAGAATACCATGGATAGTACCTGATCCCCTGCTCTCAGAGATGGAGAGGTAACTCCTGTTAATATTAATTTGCTAATTGCTGGTCATAAAGAACCTCAATCCCAGGGTATACCTGACAGAACCTGTGACAGTGTCTTATCTCAGTCAAATGTATCTTCCACATGCATATCACTTTACTCTGTACTTTAGATGACCTTAAGTAACCATAGAAATTCTGAAATTTGTGGCCTTCAACCTTAATCATCTGCTCTTTGGAAGCTTTTCTTTTTGGCTTGTTGGCATCTCATTTTCCTGCCGTGCAGTGAGATACCAGCAGACCACCTTGAAATTAAAAGAAACCTTTTGCTTCTGCATCAGAGTGTTGACTCCCTGGGTTACTCTCTGGGCTCTGCAAACCTGTCATAACAAAAAAATCCAACACTGTTTACAAATTCTTGTGACTAAACCACCAGCCTTATTCTATGTGAAACTTACATCTGTTTCAATTTTCTTCTCAGTATTTAAGAATGGGAACGATTAAATAGGCTACATCATTAAACATTCTTGGACACAGTTAAAGTGACATGATAAATTACACAGGTTAGGGTTGAACTGATATCCCATAATAAGTCTGAAGTCCCTCAGAACCCAGAGACTCTAATCTTGCAGTGTAACCTTTTGACAATTGTGGTTTACCAGAGGGTGGGGTGGAGGCTGAAAGAGAGTGAGTGTACTATGTGTATGTGATGGAAGCCTTTATCATTTATTCCAGAAGTAGGAATTAAAATTCTAGGTATCAACCAACCAGAATTATAAGGATCCACATTCTTTGTTAAGGATCAACACTTTTTTTTCTGCCTCAAACTCTTTAAGTCCTTTGTTTGTCTAATTAACCTTCTTAGTAGAGGTCAAATAAAATCTTCATTACAACAAGCTACTGCTCCATTTAACAGCTCAAGAGACAAAATGTATAAATTAGAAGCTGAAGTCTCACTTTTATCCCTTAAATTGCCAAAGGTGCTATTTCTTTCACAGTCTAACAGACATCAATGCCCACCATAACCCTAATTAGCATTCCTTGTTGCATCCAACTAATCATTCAATGAGACTGCCTGAAAACTTAAAGCAGAGTCAATAATGATTGACATGCTCTCCAAGTTTGAATCCCTGCCTGGTCAGAATGGAAATTGTTGCTCACAGGAGCAAAAGAGACAAATTCTCAGGAGAATAGGAGGAGTGAGGAGGACATTAATGAGCAGGAATGTCGTGTAGGGGGAAGAATAGAGGACAGCAAAATAAGAGATACCATCAGAGAGGGATCTACAATAGGTTTAAAGTGAAATAAGTCACTAGGGAAATGTCCAGATATCTACAAAGATTACACCAAATAACCAACTAAGCAACACTGGAAAGGCTACCTTAAATGCCCTCCCCTCACTCCCCTCATAAAGAGATTGATGACTAACTTTATGCGATCCTAGAGCTTGCTGGAAATAGAAGCAGATACAAACAGCTAAACACTAACCTGAACTGGAATCCAGTTGCAGAGAAGGAGGATTGATGAGCAAAGTGAGCAAGACCAGGCTGGGGAAACCCATAGAAACAGCTGACCAAAACAAGTTAATGGACCCCATAATGATCACTGGGTAACCAGCATGGAACTTATTCAGAACCCATGAAAGTGGGTGTCAGTGATAGGCCTTGGAAATCTATGGAGCCACTTCTAATACATCAGTACTTATCCTTAGCATAGGAATGGAATTTTGGAGGTCATTTTACATAGAGGGATACTCCCTCTGACGAGAGACAAGGGGGAATGACCAAGCCCCATGAAAAATTATATGACAGACTCTGAAGATGCCCCATGAACGGCTCATCTTCCCTGGGGAACAAAAATGGTATGGGATAGGTAGGGTGTTAACGGGGGACAGGGGAACAGGGGATGGTTAGGGAACTGGGATTGACATGACAAACAATCTTGTTTATAATTTAAATAAAACAATGGAGAAAAATGAGTTAAATTCTGCCTTATACTTCTCAAAGTGCCTTGGAGCTCCTGCTTCTCCTCAAATAAATAACAGAAAAACTTTCAATGACAGGCAAATAGTTTTAGGCTCTTCTACAACAGACAGTTCAAAGCTACTTTAAATGCAAAAATGATGAATTTCGAACATTTCCAAAACTATTCCAACAGTTTTCTTCCTAACAAAACAGTATAAATCCTCTTTTCTCTTTAAACAAATGAGGCTAGCAGACTCCAGGATTCTTCAGTGTGGCTTTTTTTTTATTTAAATGAGAAATGAGATTTCTTTTTCATGAGAATCCCAATTTCCTCTCCCTCCCTGCCACCCAAACCCCTATCCCATTCCCCAACATTAGAGATGGAATCTTGTCCAATTATGCCTTGTTTTAATCTAATAAATGGAATAAAACTTGTTGAAGGAAGATAACACTGGAAAACTCACCATCTGTTGGATAATTCTGAGTCATTTTATATTCTTAAACCATAGATTTACTTCTTAAGAAAGATGGACATTCATCAACAAAATTCCTTGAAATGATTTCCACATATCATCTTTCCTGGTAATAGGTAATCTTGAATTGGTTAATATTAATAGCTGCAATCCAACTTTCAGGGATTTGGCCATGGCCTGTTTAGGAGAATCAATTTCCAAGTACACGGTCATTAAAAGTTGTATGGGACAATTACCTTGGGATGGTAAGATATCCAATGATAACACTGCATCTCAGCTACTCTACTCTGTGCTTCCTTAGGCCATGATATGGGAATACAGAAATCCACCAGGGTTTCCAGGCAACATTTATAATATAACATTGTATCTTATTCTAGCACATGTCTCACATGCTAAAAAACCCCAACCATATATGGGCTGACATTATGTCCTCACTCATTTTTTCCCAAAGTAAAATCCTCTTTTTTGAGTTACCCTTATTTTCAGTTTTCCTACCAAACAACTACATGGCTATAATAACCTACACAAGAACGTGAAAACATAATTTTTGCCAGTCAACTATATTGATGAATATTTAAATGTATTTCCTATGCTCCAATTTTCGTATTTCCAGAATAGAGACATTATCATTCCTGTGTCTCTGCCTTAATTTCTTTTTGATGAAAATAAAATAAGCATTTCTTCATCCTCTCATTGTTAGTGCTACTGGAATATATTTTATAGGTGCAAATATGGATAGATTTTAGGTAAGTGAGTAATTGTTTCAATGCACAAAGACATATAATAGAGAAATAAAAATATACATAAACACACATGAAAAAACACATTGGACACAAAAAGGACAGCCATGCTAACAAACAACCATACATACAGAGCTTCCATTCAACAAGAAACAAGAATAAACAGTATACCCTGTGTCTTTGATTCTCCAATTCAAACATCCGTCTTCAAATAATGACCCTATTTAAAAAATGCTTTAATTTGGGGAGATTCCTGGAAAAAAGTCTGTCCATTATGTTGTTTGTACACTTTTTTTCACCCTCTGTACCAACGATATTCCTGCGGGACCTTTTGTTTCTAAAGACTCTTCTGAAAGGATTTTTACCAGATCTGATTTCTCTCCAGGGGTTGGCTGAGTAATTCAATTGACTTCTCAGCTGCTGTCCATCCAAGTTTTGCAGCAAATGACTTCATGTACTCTCACTCAAGAAGACAAATTTGGAGACAATCAGTGATGTCTTTCCTCCCTAATCCATGGACAATAATCAGTTATACTCTTGAGGTTTATGTCTGTATGTGGATTCCATAGACAAGGGTTTGTTCTTCATAAATAATGGCAGAGAGCTAATAATTGATGTTGTGTCTTACATATGCTATGTATAGAATGTCAGGATATATCTTGTATCTTTCATAGTTTGTTTTACTTCATTTGGAAAAAACGTGAATTGTTTTTTTCCAAATAAACATATCATGACACTTTTGAACCCAAAATTTATCATAAATTACAAGTTGGCCCTATGATAAGGATTATTTCACTTGTGGGAACACACTCTAATCCAGGAAAGGTTGACTTGGTATGAATGATTATTTCTTCAAATCTTTCTAAACATTGCCTATGACAGTTCACACAGGGAAATTGGCTAAGTTGGAATGAAATGATATAAAATCATAAATGAGTCTTATATTTCTATGACATAGGACTCCATATATCTGAGACATTTTCAAATCTCATCATTCATTGGCTTCTTATCATGTATTTAAGGGCAATAACCTAAAATGTAACTGATATTACTGAAAACAGAATATCTTTCTATGTATAATGACACAAATAAAAAGTTGCATACTAAACTTGGTAAGTCAAAAAATTGTGTGTGCGTGTGCGTGTACGTGTGTGTGTGTGTGTGTGTGTGTGTGTGTGTGTGTGTGTGTGTGTGTGTGTGAAGAATAATGGAGACCATAGAAAAGAGAGATAAAATAAAGCAAACATACTATATAGCAATAAGAGAGAAAGACAACATTAAGAACATACACTTCATAGAATTTAAAGGACACAGGTTTGATCTTATTATTTAAAACAGTTAAAAACTTTACTCAATGAGCAAATACAACCCTCTTAGTCATGGAAAACATCACATAGAGTACTGTTTTTCCACTGAATCATCCAAATTTTGCAAGTACAAATAAGGTTGTCAGTTATAAATAGCCAAAATTAAGGAGGATATAAATTTAAAGATGAAAATAAGCACACAGCTTAATATCCTCAGATACCTATAGAGAAATACAAGCTCAAATACACACAAAGAGGAAAGGACAATTTTACTATTAAATAACAAATAAAGAATTATTGCATCATTCAGAAATTTTTAATATACTGTAAAGACAGCTCTGTGCATAAAGTTCATTCCCCAAAATACATATAAAAATCACTGGGATGGTGGAAAACAATTATTACCCCAGCCCTGGGGAGATAGAGACTGGAAAGTTCCTACACTTCTTGAGTTATAGATGGCCTAGCTTGCTCAATATGGTCCAGGTCTTATTGAAAGTCACAAAATACAAAGTGGAAAGCTCTTCAGGAATGACACATGAGGTAGAATTCAGGCCTATATATGTGTACACACACACACAAAAATCTGTACCTACATACATCTACACAAAAACACAGGAAGGTTTATAACCAAACAATGATCTGGATGAAGTAAAAACTGCAGTGAGAACAGAGACAAAATCCAAAATTCAATAAATGCAGGATTTTACTTCTCCTATATCTCTAGATGATAAATTATATCTACAAATGATAATTATAACTAGCAATATAATTAGCAAGGTAAAATGACTTCTGTATTAAAGTCTAAACTACAACAGAAAACAGGGGTTCTTTTCTATATTACATTGCCAATATAGAAAGACCACTATTGAAAATTAAAAACCCAGAAGAGAGAATATTTGAGGCACTTTTCTAGTGATTGAGTACATGAGAAATTATTTATAAAATCAAAATGCATTCTGTTTCTCATGCAAAGAAGATTACTAACTGTAAATATTTCATAGTTTGATCATGGTTTATTTAACATGATTATATACACCTACCATGGCCTTAGTGTGGAGTACTAATAACAATATTTGCTCCTCTCAAAATGCAAGTAATAAGACAGAGTTGAGACTTTTTCAATGATGTTCGACACACTTGTTAAGTGTCCATTAAAATGCTGTGACTTATTTTGGAAATTAACAAGTACTTGTTGAAATACTTTGTAAAGATTGAAAAACTCTTTTCCATAATGATGACATTTTCTTAAATTTCATACTTTATTGAAGGTAATATTTGATAGCACAGCACGTATTTTCTGATTTATTGACACTGCATCTCCCTCTGACGGCAAAGACTGCCTGGTACATCACATCTTCCTCCTGACTTCTACAGTGGACAGAGAATAGAATATGCAGCCATTCGCCAGAAAGCTCAACCTCAAAGACACCCTTCCTTCTCTTTCTTTTGCAGTCTTTTTTTTTACTTTTTTCTTCCTCCTCCTTCTTCACTTCCCCTTCATCTTCTCCTTTGATTAAGAAAAAATATATAATACCTTTCTGTGGGACTGAACATCCTCACAGCAAATTTCATTACTTTAGCCTACTTTTTTACACTGCCATGAGCATCATTTAGTAGACTGATTCCCTAGAATAATGTGACATTTAAACTCTGTTCTTGCAGATGGCGTACACCATTAAGTCAAGCAAAAAAAGGTTGAAACAGGTTTGAAAATATGGAAAAGGGATTTCTGGGGAGTGGAAGCAATAATACATACAAAATATATGTGTTTTGTCATTGAGAAGGCTTCCATGTTAAACAAAAAGCTATTTTCAGGAGATTTTCCCTGAGTGCTACGTCATTGAATACAAAAGCAGGAAAGTTATGGCACAGAGGCCAAAACCTAATCCTGGCTGGTAAATGAGAACCTGACAAAAAGTCAGTATTTCAGATCTCAGATACTCACTCCTGCTTCATGGAACTCAGGGAGCATTCACATTTTCTGTTGAAAAGGAAGTGAGAGATTTTCAAATTCTGCTTCATAAGTAATGTGACAGGAAAGTAGAGGACCTTTCTGGGCCCACAAGGAGGAAATGATATACTACGTCTAAATTTTATTTAAATAAAGCTTATTCTAGAATTTAAAACTTTCTACTTCATAGGATTTGTGAAAAAAATAAAAAACTGTAATGACGTGAAACCAAACAGATAATTTATGCACAGATCACTTCTTTGTGTTTTTTTTAATATTTAGTGTGTATATAAGAATATTTTAATAAATTTACTATTCATAATGAGTAATATCTGTATAGATTGATTGACTTTCTGGCAGTTTTTAATGTTCTTAGCTGCTTTTGCGTATTAAAAGTGGTTCTGTGGCTTGTCCAGTTCATAGTATGAACAATTTCCATATAAGGCTTCTGTATTTGTGCATCAAATGATACTATCAACAAAATAAATATATATCTGGAGAAAAGCATAAATCATGTGTCATTTCAGTGGTAATATCTAGTACTAGAAAATTTTCTATAATTCAATAACAAAAACCTAATTAATAATTGTCAAAGGTCTTAAACACACACTTTGCTGCTACAGCTATACAAATAGCCAATGAACACATTCTTAACGAAAATCTTTATGAGAAATGTGAAAATAAAAGTCAAACAGAGGCCAGCAAAATATGTAGTTCAGTAGGTAACAGTGCTTGGTGTCCACCCACAATATCTGAGTTTGATCCCAGGGACCCACATGCCAGAAAGAGAAAACAGATTCTTGAAAGTAGTCTCCAAACCTATACACATACATCATAGAAGTGCCACCCACAAAAAAGAAAGAAAAACAGATTTAAAATGCATTTTAAGGGCTGGAGTTACAGACCAATGGTAGAGTGCTTCCCTGTCATGAACAAATGCTTGGGCTTTGATCCCCAGAACCAGAAAAATACATGCCACTTGATACTCATTAAGGTGAGTGTTATAAAAATAAATAATGTAGCTGGGCGGTAGTGGTGCATGTCTGTAGTCCCAGAAATCAGGAGGCAGGGGCAGGAAGATCTCTGTGAGTTAGATACCAGCCTGGTCTATAATAGCTACTTCCAGGACAACCTCCGAAAAACTCAGGGAAGCCCTGTCTCCAGAAAGCAGAAAGGAAAGAGAGAGAGAGAGAGAGAGAGAGAGAGAGAGGGAGGGAGGGAGGGAGGGAGGGGGGAGGGAGGAGGGAGGAGGGAGGGAGGGAGGGAGGGAGGAGGAGGAGGAGGGGAAGAAGAGAGAAGAAGAAAAAGAAGAAGAAGAAGAAGAAGAAGAAGAAGAAGAAGAAGAAGAAGAAGAAGAAGAAGAAGAAGAAGAAGAAGAAGGGAAGAAAGAAAGAAAGAAAGAAAGAAAGAAAGAAAGAAAGGGAGAAAGAAAGAAAGTAAGAGAGAGAAAACTAAAAAATGCAGAAAGTAAATGTTGTTGCTGAAGTAGTTAAATTAGTCTTTGAGTGTTACTGGTACAAATGTAAAGTGGTAAAGCCACTGTGGCAAACACTTTAGTCATTTCTCCATAATTCAACAGAACTGCTATATGATACAAGCATTTACTTCAGTACAGAATTGAGTCCATTATTTTATAGCTATTTCACCAGGCTCAAAGAATGCATTTCTCTTGACTTCTAGCAAAAAAAGACATACACTACTATTTCATCTTTCAAAAACTGAATTTTTGTTTCCAACCACTTCTCCTGAATTTAGTTCCATTTTCATAAGATTTTTCTGTGATAAAGATGATGAATTACAGGCAAGAAATAAAGGAAATCTGGGGTGATATCTTGTTTGTACTCTAACAAAGAAAGCTTGCCTGAAGATCAGAGGGCAGAGCTAGCCACTAGTTTGCCATAGAGGTATGGAGGTTTGTACAGACAGACAGGCAGTGAGATGGCTGGAGTCGGCAAAGAGAGTAAATATGGCAGAAGAATACAGGAGCTCAGTTTCTTTTTCACTGGGAAGTTGAGTAGGTAAGGTGGCTGTGTTTTTGCTCATTTGTCTCTCTGATCTCTAAGAATTTACCCCTATCTCTGACACTGGGTTTTTATTATTAAGTCCAATTGTAACATTGCTACACTTGGTACCCAAATGTAAGGCACAATTTCGCAAAAAAAAAAAAAAAAAACCACTTTACGGTGGCTTTGCAGCCACCAGCAAAGGCCCAAACTAGATGCATTGCTCAAGCCAGAGTCACCACACTAGCTGCTAGATTCTTCTCTCTTTTTTTCCCTAAGGCACTAAACTAGTTTTGAAATTTTTTGTTGCAGCCTCTCTGCACAAACTCCACAGGCCCAATACTCCAGAGGCACCTGGGCTTCAAACATGCCAGCCAAAATTAAACACCCTAGAATGGCTGACTATCTTCAGGGAGCTCCTGCCACAAGTGTTTTTTCTTTTTCAACACAATCCTGTGTGCATTTTTCAGACAGCTGGCTCCCACTCCTTCATGGGTTTTGAACTTTCCCTAGACAATCAGATATTCTGTATACTCATCTACATATAGCTATATCTGAGCTGGGGAGATGGATTAGTGAATAAAAGCTTCTTGCTGAAAAAGCATGAAGACTGATTTCAAAACCTCAGTCTCCATGTAAATGCTGGATGTTTCACATAAGCATCTATATTCCCACTGCTCCTAAGGGGAGATGAGAGATGGAGGCAAGAAGATCCATAGAAACTGGTGGACTCCGAGATTGGGTACATATCACTAGAAAAATTTATTTCAAGCAGGGTAGTAAAGGACCAACACTAGACCTCCACATGTACAGTGGCATGAACCTATTCATATTCACACACAAATGCACACACACACACTTTAAAAACATTAAAGTCATATATGTATACCCTGCATTCAACATAGTAGACTACCTCCATACTCTGCATCAACCTTCTCATTCATGTCATCATTTGTTATCTGTATTAATGGAATTGCCATTGAACTGATCAACATTTTAATATTTATGTGTTTGGTGAATAACAGTTAGTACATATTAGGTCTGAAATTGGGTGCTGCAGATACTAATACAAATTAGATTAGCAATTCTGTATTCTGGAAAACCTCTACATGTATGCTTTTTCAAGACTCCTAATTGACTTTCATACAACATTTGCTACTCTACCAAACTTCTGCTTCAGTCACACCTACTTGGTAATCACTTCTGAATCAATCTGTCTCTTCAAGTGTCACAAAGATGTGTTGAAGTATACTAAAATTATAGTAAGCATACTTTTAATTTGAAGGTCAATGATGGAAATGCTTTTCAAAAGGTATGAACAAAGTATTGTAGAAATGTAAATCTTTTTGAGCATGGAGGTCCAGATAAAAATCGCTAAAAAGAGGAACATTTCACCTGTACATTGGTAGAGATGATAAGTGGCCCAAAATAGGCTGAGTCCAAAATAACAAGGAGAGCATTGATAAAGAAGACATATATTAATTCAGAAGTAGTGATCAATTAGGTTTTACTTAAGTAGTCATATGTAAGTGGTGATCAATCAGATCTGACTGAAGAAGAAGAGCAGCAGAGTGGCAAACAAGGTTGTAAAGGTAAATTAAGAGACATGAAAGAGTAAACTATAGAGAAGGTATGCCTGACTTCTTAGAATTCAAAGTAAATAAATATACAACATAATTAAACTTATGGGAATCTATGAAAGCAGTACTAAGAGGAAAGTTATCACTAAATGCCTAAATAAAGAATTCAAGAAAATTGAAACATAGAACAATTCAAAAAATCAAGGAAACAATGAGTTGGTTCTTTGACAAAACCAGTAAGATAGATAAAGCATTACCCAAACAAACCGAAATGCAGAGATAATACCCAAATTAAAAAAATCAGAAATGGAAAGGAGGACAAAACCACAGAGTATTATCAGGTCATACTTCGAAAACCCATCCTCTCTAAGACTGAAAAATGTAAAAGAAATGAACAATTTTCTGGATAGGTACAGCATACCAAAATTAAATCAAGTCCAGTTAAACAATTTAAACATACCTACAACCATTAAGGAAATAGAAGCAGTCATTAAAAGACCCCTAACCAAAAAAGCCCAGGGCCACATGGTTTCAGCACAGAATTCTCCCAGAATTTCAAAGAAGAGATAACACCAAAACTCTTCAAATTGTTCCACACAACCGAAACTGTACAGCAAAGGATAACCACACCACAACTAACTAATCCAGAGAAGAGCAAGGCAACTAAGAAAACCCTAAGAGAGACATATGGATTGCCCTGGAAAGGGGAAATTGATGACATCTCCCGGGTAAACTGAACCTGGGCTGGGGGAGGGGCAGGAAGGGGATACGGCAATTGTGGGAGGGATGGGGGGGGCGCGGGGAGAAAAGGAAAAGTTATCCTGATATGGGGAGCTCTTATGATGTTAGTGAGAAAAATGATGTTAGGGAAATTCCCAGCAATAACAAAAGGATGACCCAAAGGAAGGCTTCTAGCAATAGGGGAGAGGGTGCCTGAACTGGCCTTCCCCTGTCATCAGATTGGTGACTACTCTGTCATCATAGAATCATTGAGTAACTGAGGGAAGCAGATGCAGAAATCCATATTCAAGAACCAGGACAACCTTAGCAAGTCCAGTCAAGCAGAGGAAGGAGTGATTTTATGAGGGGGGTCAAAATCATGATGGGAATCCCAGAGACTTCTGACCCTATATCCTGGGACCTCATCGACTTTAGAGCTATTGCTGGGGAGCTTGTGGGGACCAAACAAAGCACTCTGCATTTGGGTGATAGTTGTGTAGCATGATCATTTGCACTAACTTTGGCAGTGGGACCAGTATCTATTCTTGGTGCATGAGCTGCCATTTTGGAACCCACTCCTGTTGTGGGATGACTTGATCAGCCTTGATGCAGAAAAGAGATATGGTCCTGCCTCAATTGAATATGCTAGGCTTTGTGGACTCCCATGGGAGGCGTTACCTTTTCTGAGGAGTGAATGGGGGTCGGTGGGGCAGCAGTGGGGGGAACAAAATAAGAGGAGGGAAGGAGAACTGTGGTTGGCATGTAAAATGAATAAAAAATTTCTTAAAAAGTACATAAAGGCCATTACACACCAAGTAAATTATGCAGTAGTACCAAAACTTTGCTGAATGTGGACAAAACTAGAATTCCACAAGCCTGGATAAGCAGCTGAAGGTTTCTCATAAACTCTGTTGTGATCTGTCATAGCCTAAAATAAGTCACTTTCTTTTCCTGTGAAATTAAGTAGTGGTATCTAAAACCAGTTTTTAAAGAGTTGTTATATATGGGCAGTGGTGGCACATGCCTTTAATCCCAGCACTTGGGAGGTAGAAGCAGGCGGATCTTTTCGAGTTTGAAAACAGCCTGGTCTAAAAGGGCTAGATCCAGAACAGCCTCAATAGCCACAGAGAAACCCTGACTCGAAATAAACAAAAATAAAAGAGTTGTTTTATGGAATATCATAAAAAGAATCCTTACCTTCCAAGTGTATCCATCTTCTGGTGCACTTAATGTAGCTAAACACAACCAGAGCTAATTAGGACACCATCTTCCAATGTATCCTATAACACACAAAAACAAAAGGTTAGAAACAGCAAAGCTTTCCCAAGATCAGAACAAGAAAAAAGGTGAAAAGTCTTAAATATGTGAGAAAGCCTCTATACATCTTTACAGCTACCTTGAAAAAGAAAAATACGATATGGGGAAGGATTTTTTAAAGTCAAAATACAAAGGTAACAATGGTAATACTGGAAGGAATAAATTTCATTACAACAAAATATCACCAAAAGAGGACTGGAGAAAAAAATGATAGTATTACAAAAACAACAAAATGACTGCCATTAATACATATCTTAAGATACTTCTGACTTAATTTTCTGACATTCCAATTAAAAGACATTGATTAACAGATTAGATTGCATAAAGGAGGTCAAGCTATTAGTTACCTGCTACAAATGCAATTCATTGGCAATGAGACAGGCTGAATATTACATGTGCAAACAAACAATAACCATAATGATAGTCCAAATTTTAAAGAGTCAAAGAAAGTTACTACATATTGATAACATGAGTAATACAAAACAAGAACACAAAATATATTTATGTGACATTGGCATACCAAATTTCATAAAACAAACATTATTAATCAAAAGATAACAGATTTCAAAATTATATTGGGAGATTTGAATACATGGTTATTACCAGCAGACAGGTCATCACAACAGAAGGAAAACAAGTTACATATAAATGAACTGAACTAACATTTAGAGAACACTCCAAGGAAAAAAAGCAGAACACATTCTTGTCAACAGCCTAAGGATTTTTTCTAAAAGATAGTCATATTTTATATAAAGCACGTCTTAGCAAACACATGATAACTAAAGTCATATTTTAACAGCATTTAAAAAATACAAGCCAGAACAAAAATAAACTGCAGGAACTATACACAGAGATTAGAAAAATAAAACACTTTAAAAAATCAGTGAGTCACTAAAGAAATTGGAAGTGGGTTCAAAAATCCTACCCAATAGTGGTAGAAATGAAACCAAACATACTTAAAATGTATGAGAATGTAATATAACAGACCATTGTTGGGAAACATAATGAAACTTGTTACAAGAAAGAAATCTACTGCTGTAATTATCTATATTTTAAAAGGTAGGAACTGGTAGATGCCTCATCAGAAAAGGGTACTTGCCAGCAGGTCTTAATTACATTCCTGGAAAACATGGTAGAAAAAGGGGGAATTAACCTTAGTAAGATATCCTCACCTACCATCCACATGTGAGTTATTACGTGTGAACACCTGATTGTATGCTAAGTGCATGAGTACACACACAAATAAATGTTGAAAACGTCAAAGAAACCTTAAATATGCTTAGTAAGAAAAAATGACAAAGATCAGAACTCACTATCATAGGTTTGGAATCTTATTTTTTCATTCAAAGAATAATACTTTTTGCATAATATTTTTTTATTTTTACAAAATTATAATTTCACATATCAATCTGTTCTACCATTCTCCCCTCCCCTTCCCATAGAGGGTAGGGCCCTCCATGGGGACTCCCCAAATTCCATAACATCATCCTGGGCTGGGCCTAGTCACTACTCCTGGGCTCTCAATGTCCCTTCTTATACCAGGGAAAAATACTGAACCACTACCAGAGGCCCCATAGGGTATGGAGTCCTCCTTGTTGACATGTACTTTCAGGGGTCTAAATCAGTCCCTTGATGGCCTCCCAGACAGCAGACTGAGGGCCATGTGCTCCCCCTTGTTCAGGTCATCTGTTTCTATGAGATTCACCAGCTGGTGAAAACCTTTCCATGAATATGGCTCATGTATAAAAGTTAATGTGCATACTGGCAAAGCAAAATTATTGCAACCAATAAATGAGCAAAAAGAAACTCATGGACAAAAGGTAAATAACAAAAATTATACCTGAAAATTGATTCTGGAGGGATGGGTCAGTGGTTAAGTGTATGTATTGCTCTTGAAGTGGATCACAGTTGAGGTCCCATGTCAGTTCCCTCACTGAGGTCTCTACCTCAATTCCAAGGAACTGATTCCCTCTTCTGGAATCTGAAGCCACTTGCACTCAAGGGCATATACAGAGAGGTAAATAAGATGTGATCATTTGTCTTCATTGTCAGTTTCACTGTTATTTGGAATTACTTGGACACATAAATTTTAAGGGACAAAAGAAAGACTTTGAACAAAGCAAATCAAACTAAGGAGGGTGGAAACTTAAACAAAAAATGGAAACAAAAGATAGTGCAATATGTTCTGATCAGCATATAGAAATCCATAAAACAACACACAAAGTCAAAAGAACAATTTTAGTGTTGAATCCCCAAAATCAGATTGATTGTGTTACATTCAGGAACTTCTACTGTCATACTGGGTAGATAGTATAGTGTATAAAGTTTAATCCCCAAAACCCACAAAGGAAACACAGTGGATGGTGAATACAAATTATCACAGCCCAGGGGAGACAGAGACAGGAAAATCCCTGTAAGTGTCAGAGAGTCTAATTTACTCAGTGTGGCACAGGTCCCAGTGAAAGTCACAAAAACAACCCACATACTAGCCAGCTTCTAATGAACCCTACCTCAGGTGTACTTGTAGTCTAAGCATGTAAACACACAAAAGTAAACCTGTACCTGCACATTGTAAACACACAATAATATTTATTACCAAATAATAACTTTTTGAAGTACAAATGATGGAGGGTATAAGGAGAAAAAACAAAAATCTTGTAAATTTAGGACTTTACTACTCCTATCTCATTAGAAGACAAATGATATGTACAAAAATGAATTACTAGTAACAATCAGCAGTGTAAGAATATTAGTATATTAAACTGTAAACTGCAACAGTTAACAGGTTTTCTTTTCTGTCACATTGAAGTTTCACAAAGAGTATATACTAATTTATAAAATAATTCAAAACAGATATATTTTATGCAAACCTTCTCTATTAATAAAGTAGTTGAGAAAAAGTTAATAAACCAAAAATGTATTTTATATGCAAGGAAAATAAAATAACTGAAATCCTTCCACAATTGATTGACAGTATATTTACCATGAATAGATATACCTACTATGTAGGGTATCAAAAATATATTTATTCCTCTCTCAAAAAGCAAGAAATCTGGGTAACGAAAAAAGTTACCAGTGAGATTTGAAGCACTTGTAAATTGCAAATTGTAATACTTTTACTTACTCTGGAATTTAACCAGCACAGTGTTAACATACATTCTAAATACTGAAAAACATTTTTTTCTTCATAAATCGCCATTTTATATGATTTCACACATTTTACTAAAGATAATATTCTATAATATGACACACTATTTTTATTTCATTCACACTGCATCTCCTTCTGCCAGCCAGGAATCCATGGTTCATGACATCAATCCACTACCTCTTACAGAGGGCAAGGAATACATTATGTAGCCCTGTACTATCATCTTCACCACCCAGCCTCCTCCCTTTCTCCCTTCCCTTCCTCCTCCTTTTTTCTCTTCTGAGGCAAAGTCATTATACAGACAAGGCCTAGATTCCTGTTATCACCATTCACAAGCAGACAACCAAGCCAGCTTCCTGATTAAACTCCCCACTCCCTGCCTTTCTTTTTTGAAAAAGTTTCTCAGAAAAGTGACAATAAGAACACATTGTCCACCAGAATTCTATTTCTTCCAGATCCTCCTCCTCCTGCTACCACGTGTTGAGGCAAAGACTGTATAGCCCAGTGGAGGGCTCAGTCTCACTCTACTGGTGTCCTCTTGTCTCCACCAAATAGTCCTGGATTAACATTCCTATGGCTCCATGCTGCCCATAGCTAACATACCCCGTTTATTTTCTCGAGGTGTAATTTAATATATAACCCAGAACTGACTCAAACTTGGCATCCTCAAGTCATCTTGCATTCCCCATTGACCAGGGCTGGGTCTACAGTCCTCTGGCAACACAGTGCTCATCAAACCACTCTGGCTTAATTCTGTTATTACTATTATTAATTATTGTTTGTTTCAAGCCAGAGTTTCTTGGTACAGGTTTCTTGGTGTAATAGCTGGGGTCTGACTGCTCAGAAACTCCATTTATAGACTAAATAGACCTCAAAACCAGAGATCCCCCTGCCTCTGTCTCTGGAGTACCTGATGCACAAGAAAGAAGAAGACTACATCAGATGTCCAGGAACTGGAGGTATAGATAGTTGTGAACCACCATATGGATGCTGGGAATGGAAACTTGGTCCTCTAGCAAGAGCATCCAGTAAGCACTCTTAAACTACTGAGCCATCTCTTCAGCACTTTTTATTATTATTAACAACAGTTCTATTATTTAGCCTAAACTCACAATTTTCATCCCAATTACTATTGCAAAAAATTCTTGAAATGTACCAGTACACTGACTGCCATATCACAATGCCAGGTTTATCTTGAAATTCTATTAAAATATTCTGGCCGTCTAGTGTGTTGTTACATGCCTTTAATCACAGAAATTGGGAGGCACAGGAAGGCATATTTCTGAGTTCTAGGCCCAGGACTGTCTATAAATCAAGTTCCAGAGGTTATTTAGAAACATCTTGTCCTAAACAAAAGTATTACCACCCCCCACTCTGCCAAGGCCACGCCCACCCCTAACACCACCCCTGGCCTGGTACCCCCATTCCCATCCCTAATCCCACACCCTACCCCTCCCTACTGCACCACCACCCTAATCCCTCACCCATCTGTAACCCCAACCCCCACCCTGTCACACCCACTCCAATGTGTAACCCCACTCACTGTCCCTCCCTCCTCCCTCACCAGTCTTCCAAACTCACCGCATTTGTGGACTCAGGGCTCCATCAAGGCGCCACAGCACTGCCCATCCATCTCATGAAGCCTCTTTACTAAAGACAAAGAAATATATTAAGGTGAGATTTATTTAGACACCCCAGGAAGTAGCAAACTTTAGTTCTTCTGTCCGACTATCTCAAACTCTCAGTTCAGATTTAAGTCAGCGCCACCACTCTGCTTAGCATGGCACTATGCCGGGTTTACTGTTTTGATGGAGGGGCAGGGACAGTGTGTCTCTACGTATCTCCGGCTGGGCTTAAACTCACTATCCTCCTAAACGTGCCACCTTCCGGCCCATCCCTTCTGCCTCCATCCAGCTTTTGTCACCACGCTTCTTCCTCTCTCTTACCCTTCCCATCCTTCACCAAGTTCTGACGGAACAAGCAACTGCTTGCCACAATGCCAGACGCCATGCCAGATTTTTAGTTTTTTTTTTCTCTCACTCTTCCTTTCTCCCACGCTCTCCTCCCTTCCTCGATCCTGTGCCTCTCTCTCCCCTTCCTTATCCTTCCCTTCCTCCATTCCCCCACACTTGCTTTTGAGACACTCAAACTGGGGAATCTCTTGCCTGCTCATCTCCAGTTGCCAAAACTAAGCTTATGAGATTGTGACCCGAATGTACTGCCAGCCACGCCACTGTGCCAGGCTCTGCAAGGTTTCTTTTTCAATGAAGAAAAAAAAGTGTTTCTCTATATTACCCAGATAAGCCAAACTAAACGTTGTGAGCCGCGTACCCTCGTTAGCTATCTACACCTCAGAGTAGCCGTTAAAGCCCTGCCCCCAACACAGATGCCCACCACCTCGCTGTGCCCACTTTCTCTGGTAATTATTTTCCAAACAGGGATTCTATACCAGTCAACAGAAGCTAAAATTCACAATTCTTCTACCCTCAGGCCTCTGCTTCTCAGGGCTGGATTCACAGGAACATTCGAACACACCAGCGTGCACGCTCTCGTCCTGCTACCCCAAGAGAGACTTTTCTGACTCATCAGCTGTGCTATATATACACCCAGAGTGACACTGAGTATCGCGATACTTGTATTCTCGTGCTCTGGTGTCTCCACCAATCAGTGCTGTGTTAATATTCTTGCTTTCCCCAGGCTGCCCGCCCTTCAGCACGGGATTTGCAGCTTTTTTTTTTTCTGAGGCAAGGTTTCTCAGTCTAGCCTAGATGAGATTTGTATACAAATCTCGCGAGATTTGTTCCCTCTGCATTTTTCTATTTCCCCGTGATGCGATTAAGGTCCTGTGACATCATAGTGCCCATTTAGCCATTACAGCATTCTTTTCAAGGAAAATCACTCTATAGATCCCAGGCCGTGCTTAAACTGGCCATCCATAGACATTTCTTCCCTTCCCCTCAGAGTGATCACATTATATATGTATAAACACCACCCACCTGTGTGACACTGTGTTACCTTTACTTTTTATTTTTGAAGCAAGATTAGGGTTGTCTTTAGTACAGGCTAGGATTGAACTGGGAATTCTTACGTCTTGCCAACTACACATATCAAAGTAGGCATTATAGTACTAAACCTACCCACCATAGCACCATGGCCACTTTGTTTTTTTTTTTTTTTTTTTTTTTTTTTTGTTTGCTTTCTTTTTCTTTCTTTTTCGGGGGAGGCGTGGTTGCTGTTGTTCATTTTGGTTTTGGTTTTCCTTAGGCGATTTTTCTTTGTATAGCTCGAGGATCAAACTTGGAAACCTCCCTTTGCCTGTATTCTGCCTCCATTTATAAATGGACTGCCCCCCCAGAGCACAAAACTAAAAAACATTTGATGGAAAACACTAAAATTTGGAAAGTATTGGTTTGTATTCTCAAATCCTGACTTAGTGAATAGTGTAACATATAGGAGATATGAGAACTGAACAAAGTTTATGGAGACAGTGTCAAACAATATTTCTAGGGAAGTTAGACATGGTATTCTATAAAAATAGAGAACTCTGCTTTCAAGGACAAATGGGAATTCAAATAATAAAGCAGTGAAAGGTAAACTGAACAACCATTTGAAAAATACATAGCAGAATTACAAACAAATCTTTGAAATTTTTCTGTCACTACTATCCATTTTATTAGTATGATTGAATAAAAGACTGTTAGAAAAACCACAACATACAAAACATCTTTCTTGTGTCTGGTAAAATGCTCACCAAGTATCAATTGAGTCTTGTTTCACTACAGGTAATGACATGGGAAAGATTAAAAATTACCTGGAAGAACTAAGCCTAGTCAGTTGAATGTAATATAAAATGTAGTCTTTAATACATGGCTGAATCATAATTACCTCAATTTCTTATAATCATTAAACTTATGAACATTAACTAATGATCTAAACATGTAGTATACATTACAGATAGAGAAAAGTCCAAAGTGCTTATACTCTTATCATTTGATGTTTTAAAATTCTGTGAACTCAAATTTATTTTTCTCAGAGTTTAGCAAGATGAGAAGTTAATGCTGTGAATGAAACAAAGTATTAAGTCAAGAGTACATTGAAGATATGCTTCTGTGAATTCATTGTCCACATTCTTCTTTTGATTACTAGGGAAATTCTTTTTTATTTTGAAATAACTCTAATTACAATGTCCACTTAATATGCAGTAACCTCAAACTGTTAAGATATGTGAGCTATATTACAAAGTTCAAGAAGATGGGATTCAAAAGAATACTCTAGAAAGGCCTTGGGAGATCTTGTTTCAAGTTAGCCATTATCGGTTTTCTTTTGCCGTTGCCTCCTTTTTCTCTCGCTGTCTTCAGATTTCTCCTCTACACCCTAAGCCTCTTTCCCAACAAGCTTTTTCAAAGCTGTCTGTCATTGTCTTGGCATCTACAATGTTAAGGATTGTTGATATCAAAGAAATGGTTCAGTAGATAAGAAAACTGTGAAGAAAGAAATGTTTCAGTGGATAAGAAAACTTGCTACTCAAGCAGGAAAACATGATTTTAAATCCTAGTACCCATGTAAAAACTGACTTAAGACATTAATGCCTGTGCTGTCGGGGACAGAGAAAAATTACTAGGATATACCGGGTGCTAGGTGACCTTCAGGTTCTCAGGGTAATAAGGAAGAGAATGATAGAGAACAGGACACCTGACTTCTTCCTCTGGCTGACCTCTACACACACACACACACACACACACACACACACACACACACACACACACACACACCACCTTAAAACACACACAAAGTTGAATTTTGCTGATATAATTTGGAGCACATGACTATCTTCCTCCAACACACTGATTAAGGGGGATAGCATCAGATATAGACCATAGCAGAGCCAATAAGAATTTCTGTGAGTTCCGTGTATAGGTACTTAGACAATACAAATTTGGAAGAAAAACTTGGCAACGCCTATTGAAATAGTGAATCCATCTTTTATCTATTTCGTGCATATTTTGCATTACCTATTTAAGCAGTCAGTCTTTCTTGTCTCTGTGTTGTTCATGCTATCTCTTTATCTTACTCCTTTTTGCATATCATTTCTGGCATTCTGAGTTTCCATTTGTATGCACATCTGCAAATCTTCACCATAGTTTCTGAGGGTTTTTGTGTGCCCCGTCTAGCCTGACTGATTTGTTATTTCTGAATTTATTATATATATATATTAGATACAGAAACTAATGGTATCTCAAAACCACAGTTCTAATTTCTAGGGAAAGGAGTGACTTTTGATTAAGATTAAATTGGGTAATATGAACTAATACAAAGCACACAATAAGCATTTTATAGGAGCAATAGCTATTATGCTGTTCTTCAAAACCTGCTTGAACACTCTTATTCCAGACAGTTTCTCATTTACCAATGCTCTCTTGGCCTCACTTGAATTAATACTTGTTTCCACACTTGGAGATGCATCTTGTGCCTGCTTCACTATGCATAATAGAAGGTGTGCCTATTGAACAGTAACTCAACATTGTATTTAGAATCAAGTTTCTCCTGCTATTTGTAGTAGAAACAAGAGAAGTTTCTTTCTTTCGTTCGTTCTTTCTATCTTTCTTTCTTTCTTTGCTTTTTTTGAGAGGGATTTGTGTAACAGTGATGTCTGTCCTGGAACTTGCTTTGTAGACCAGGCTGTGCATGAACTCACTGAGATCTGCCTGCCTCTGCCTCCCAAATGCTGGGATTAAAGGTGTGAGTCACCACTGCTTGGCTAGAATAAGATTTTTTGCTGTGGCCTTGCTGTTCTTTCGTGCATATTTCCAATGAAAAATTTTAAAATTAGAGGGTAGTGTTGAACACTTAATAAATATAGGGTAAATGACTCATGAGTCAATTTAATAGCTCACCAATGAAAGAAAGGAAGCAGAAATCAAAATTAATTCCTCAGGAAGAAGTGTTAATTCTTTCTTTTTCAGTTTTGAGCATGGTACCCAAGGTTTTGCATGTTCTCAGCAAACCATATATCTCTAAGCAACATCCAAAGCTTTGTCAAGTATCGTTTTGAGTTAATTTCCATTTGGGGTCAAAATATTACTTCGGAATGGACATGCTAGTTCTAAGTGTGTATGCTTTATATGTAAGATGGTATATATAGGTTAATTTTCAAAATGATGTGACATTCAGGGTTACATAACAAAGGGACTGATTAAATCCTGGGCTTCATTTCCCTTGTCTGGCTTCTTTTCCTAAAGCTCTATTACCTTTACTAGTGTGGCACAAAGATAGAATTTGAATTTCATATCTTTTATTTCCCAGTGAAAGCATTTTCTCTACTGACTGCATATTTCTCAAATACCATACTGCTAAGCTTAAGCAAAATATATCATGTAGGATTTAAAACAGGATTTCAAATATCCCAGGGTAGCCTTGGTTTTGGTATGCAGCCTAAAATGACCTCGAACACTTGATCTTCCCATTGTCACCAGGATTAACTTCATGCACCACTCCTTGTAGTTTATGTGGTACTTGGGATGGAACCAGGGCTTCATGCTTGCTATGCGACCGGTTTACCAACTAAGATATGATTTCAGCCCCAATTCTTTCTTATGCATATTTTTTATTATTTATTTTATTTGGGGGAATATAATATAATTCTCCCTTCCTTTTTTTCCTCCAAAACCTCCAATATAGCATGGCTCCATTTTTCATGAATTGTTGTTTTAAGCACGTACACACACACACACACACACACACACACACACACACACACCCCACTCCCAAATATAATCTGTTCAGTTTGTGTAATGCTACCTATATGCATGTTTTCAGGGCTGGTCATTTGGTACTAGATAACCAAGTAGTGTACTCTTCCCTGAAGCCCCCATTTGTTGAAACATATTTTAAATCCAAAAATATTTTGAATGAAAAACTGTATTTTGCTGGATGTGAAAATGATGAGAAATTTAAAACTTAGTACATATAAGTAGTTGTATTACTGAACCATGTCCATTTTTACACTGTCTAGGACAATTCTCATAATAAATGGCAAAGATGACTAGCTCCTTGCATACAGAGACTACCTGGCACACAAAGCTGAAACTTTTCATTGTACAAACCTTTGCATAAATACTTTCCTAAGTGCTGCTTTATATCCTTAAAACCTGAAGGGTAGTCCATGCACCAGCAATCTCATAGTCACCTGAGAGCATGTTAGAAAAGGAGAATCTCAGCCGACTTCCGGTCCTAGAACTGGGCAAGTGCATTTAATACTACCCTTGGTGATTCAGGTGTATATTAAGTATGTGGTGCTCACTCAGAAGACAATTGATTTTCTCTTACACAAGCAGTGTAGATTACTGGAAAGAGAACAAAATTGGAGTCAAATGAGCATATTTAAAATTGATTTAAACTGCTGATTGGCTCAGTTACCTTACCAGTAATGTGAAGATACACCTATGCTTAAATAATAAATGTGTTTTGTATTGGATGCTACATTGATTTCCTAGTGTTGTCCCAACAAATTACCAAAAATGATATTTCAAACAAGAAAAATGCATTATTTTGCAGTATTGTCTCTAGAAGCCTGACATCAGATTTGTAGTCATTCTCCCAGTTGGAGTGGCTACCTTCAATGCCCTTCCCCAATAATGAGATTGATGACTACCTTAAATGCCATCCTAGAGCTTTCATCCAGTAGCTGATGGAAGCAGAATCAGACACCCACAGCTAAACACTGAACTGAACTCCTGAAACCCAGTTGCAGAGAGGGAGGAGTAACAAGCAAAGGGGTCAAGACAAGGCTGATGAAACCCACAGAAACAACTGACCTGAATAAGTGGGAGCTCATTGCCCCCAGACTTATGGCTGGGAGACCAGCATTTGACTGATCCACACCCTCTGAACGCGGGTGTCAGTGAGGAGGTCTTGGCAATATATGGAGCCTCAGGAAGTAGATCACCATTTATCCCTGTAGTACGAATGGATTTTTGGAAGCCCATTCCAAATGGAGAGTTTCTCTCTCAGCCTAGGCACATGGGGTAGGGCCTAGGCCCTGGCCCAGATGGTAGGTTGGATTTTAAGATTCCCCATGGAAGGCCTCATCCTCCCTGGGGAATGAAGGGGGTATCAGGTGGGAGGTTGGGGAGGGTTGGGGGCCTGGAGAGGAAGGGAGGGAGAGGGAGCTGGGATTGACATGTGAAGCAAGCTTGTTTCTAAATTAAAAAAGAAAAAAAAAGATTCTAGAAGTAAATTATCAGGTTCTTCTGGTACTAAGTGTTCCGTGGCTATTCCCTCATATTCAATCTCTGCTTTATCCTAAGATGGCTTTTCTCTCTAAGTGTCTCTGTATCCTCTCCCCTTTTTATAAGGAAAATGGTTATTGGATCTACAGATCTCCTAAATCTAAGAAGAAATAGTTTTAAAATATTTCTATATTTGTTCTTTTTTAACTTTTAACTTTTAAGGGTCAGCTTTTCATTTTGTACTTAATTAACATAAAAACATGCACTTCTTTATGGCATATTCATAATACTTATCATTATATTCCACTCACACTTTTAAGTTCTCTAAGCTGGTTCTGAACTAAGTTCATAGCATACTGTGGCCTTCAAATTACAAAATTTCTGCATTTATTGACCAAGTAATTGAGATTACAGACAGGTTTGTTCCAATAGGACTAGTTATTCCTGTATCTTCCTTGGCTAAGAATAGAGTTGGGAATTATTACAGCAATCTCAAAGGGTCCCTTTACCATTTGGACCAAGAATTTTCTATTTTACTAAGACACATGTAACAGATTTTTCCCTTAATATGCATCTGTAGGGGAAGCTTTAGCCACGCCTACTTATGGGCTGGCTAAAAGTGTGCCTGACCATGATTGCAAGGGCATGGTCAGGGTGACATAGAGTGAGAGGAGGTCACATGGCTGGTCAGTTTCAGTTTTGCTTTTGGCTTGCTGTACAGACTGCTTCTGTGCCTGCTTCCTAGGTAGCTCTCTAAGTGAGGCTTTTTCCCTATTAAATACCCTTGAATTTCTACCTGGATCCCTATTAGTAATTTCCTGACATATCTGGTGTCAGGTGCAGGATCTTGGCCTCATTTGGGTCCTGTGAGTCCTATCTATTTATGTTACAAGATAGACTTACAAAAAATCAGGCCACAGAAGGTACAAATTAGGAGAGATCATTATCAAACTCTTAATTATTTTCAGAAATTATTAGGGGAAATTTCTCCAATACAGATGATTATTGGTGTAGAAGGACATGACATAAAGCATTTAAAAATGGCCCTTAAAGGTGATAAGGACCTGAACAGTCTGAGAATATTAACTGATGAGGCAGAAAAAGAGTTGCAACAGGTAGAAAACAGAATTTTGGATGTGCATGTGGATCAGATGAACCTTGATTTAGACTGTATGCTGGTTATCTTGCCATCCAGATAATATCTTTCTGGAATTCTGATGCAAAGGCAAGACACCATATTGGAGTGGATATTTCTGCCACATAAACAGAATAAAAAGTTAAAGACATATATATAAAAGCTTTCTGATTTGATTTTAAAGGGTAAATTAAGACAGAAATTATGGTACATTTAACTAATGAGGAAATTATCCTCCTTGTGAAAGGATAATGAATATTGGCAAATAGCTCTTACTGACTTTTTGGGAATGATTAGCAACAAGTATCTCAAAACTGACAGAATTAAATACATAAAAAACAATCTGGATTCTTCCACGTATTGTAAGACAAACCCTCATTTCTGGGGTTCTTACTTTTTACACTGATGTCAACAAATCTGGTAAGGCAGGTTATAAAGCAGGTGAGGTTAGTAAAGTAGTTCAAAGTCCATATACATCTGTACAGAAGGCAGAATTATATGCAATTCCCATGGTGCTTATGGATTTTACAGAACCTTTTAATATAGTTACTGATTATCAATATGCAGAGAGAGTCGTGTTCACATTGAGAATACAGAGTTTGTTCTTCATAATACAGAATTAACCTCATTGATTTACAATTACAGAAAACAATCAGAAATGGAAGCAAACCTCTATACATTACACATATCAGATCCCATATGGGTCTGCCAGGCGCACTAGCATAAGACAATGATGAGATTGATCATTTATCAATTGGAAGTGTGGTAGAAGCCTCAGAATTTCATAAGAAACATCATGTAAATAGCAAAGGTTTGAAAAAAGACTTCTCCATCACTTGGCAGCAAGCCAAGGTGATAGAGAGAAACTGTTCTTCTTGTTCCTTTTGTATTCAAACTCCGTTGCCAGTAGGTTGTAATCCTAAGGGCATTCAGAGAAATGAGGTTTGACAGATGGATGTCTTTCACTTTGCAGAGTTTGGAAATTTGAAATATGTTCATCATACCATAGACACATTCTCTGGGTTCAAAAGGGCTACTGCTCTTAACTCTACAAAAGCTGATTCTGTTATTACACACCTGCTAGAGGTGATGGCAGTTATGGGTATACCTGAACAAATAAAAAAATGACAATACTCCAGCATATGTCTCCACAAAATTAGAGCAATTTTTCAAGTATTATAACATAAAGCATGTCACCACACAATCCTACAGTACAAGCAGTGGTTTAGAGATCTAATAGAACACTAAAGGAGATGCTCCACAAACAAGCCTAGGAGACTAAAGCCCCCAAACATAGGTTACATAATGCTTTATTAACACTAAACTTTCATAATGCCAATGAGAAAGGACAAAGAGCTGAAGAAAGACACTGGACTACACAGAAAACTGCTCAACTGAGTCAGCTGGTATATTTCAAAGATGTACTAACTTCTGTATGGAAACCAGGACATGTGTTATGATGGTGTAGGTGTTTTTCATTGGTTTGCACAGGAGAAGAAAAACTTTGGATATCATCAAATTTGATGAAGATTCGAGCGGAAAAGGAAAAACCTAGCGACACAGAGAAGTGATAGGAATTCTAATATGGTATATCTTATAAACTAAATAGAAATCTCCCAAAGGAAAGGGAATTGTTTTGCTTTTATCTTCACAGGAAAACTCATCTCCAGAAGGCAAAGGACACTACATGTGTAGATACTTAAGAAGAGAAGGTAGCTATAACCATCAAACAAAAGGAACGTGCCATATGGTAAACTTTACAGCTGTCTCTCAGAGAACTCTATTTCTCTTTATTTCCTAGTCCCTACACAATTAAACCAATGCTGGATTTAGAGGTGGATTTGGCTTTCCTCCTCTAAAATCCAAGCAGTTTTTTAACTAAACTTTAAAGTTTCTGTATTGTATCAAGAAGCCAAAAATACAGAATAAGTGAAGAATTTGGGGACTGTCTTTGTCATTTCTTGGCTCTTTCTTTTAAGGTGTACACCCTCTCATAATTGTTATTCTTCCATGGTTGCCTTTCCCAGTATGCGAACCTATACAGGCAAACATTTCTCTGCTAACTGTTTATGTTTGAGTCCCACACAGCCAATGAAGACCTTCCTGACAGAAATCCCTGGACACCCCGGAAAGAAAATGGGCCACACCTCCTCAACTGCACTGGATTCAACTTGCTCCATTTCAATGGACACTCCGGTCAGAGCTTCGGATACTGACTTCAATTAAGATGAGGATTTCAAGTGAGATCTTCAATCAAGCAAATCCCATCTAACATGGACTGGATACAATTCATTCAAGACTTTTACTATACTAACATTTTCTTCCATAGGAGGCCACAAGGATGTCATCATCCCATTTCAGCAGGAAGTAACTTGGAGAATGTTACATTCCCTTCCCCCATTGCTGTCACTTAGAGTAGTGTATATACCTAGTTAGGGATAGCTTCCTATTGTTTATAGTTGGGGTTGGAAAAAGTTGTTCAGGCTTGTACACCTCTTTGAGATGACTTTAGGGTTTAGTAAAAATAGATATTTAGGATGTGACATAAGCAGATTGTTGTATCTTCTGATATTTCACCTTAATGATTGTTAATTTTGATAACTTAACACTGTTAAATTTCAATCCTCTTTTAGACCATAATGGGAATTGTAGGGGAAGCTGTAGCCACGCCTGCTTAGGGGCTGGTCAGGGTGATGTAGAGTGAGAGGCAGTCAGGTGGCAGGTCAGTTTCGGTTTTGCTTTTGGCTTGCTGTTCAGACTGCTGCCTGCCAGCTGGCTAGGTCTCTCTGTAAATAATGATTTTTCCCTATTAAATACCCTTGTATTTCTACTTGGCTGCATATTGGTAATTCCCTGCATTATGCATCTGGTACTAACCCAGTCTTTTTTGTTTGTTTGTTTGTTTGTTTTTTACTTCCCTGCATTTTAGAACAAAAATCCTTTCAAGTGAAGTAACAAATGCATGTAAGTAATAAAATTCAAAGGCAGAAAAGCTATATAGTACAGTTATTGTACTCAATGTTCTGGTTCTTTCCTGACTGCTCCTGTTTTACCTGCCTGAGGAGAGCATTAATATTCCCATTAAAATTCCTATAGGCCATTTATTTCTGATGTACCTCTGAAGAAGTGCCTTGCTTTTACTGTGAAATGCATTTATATCTCAAGAGAAAGTAAGACAAGTACAAAATCTGAAATCTTTTGGGAGCAAATCATGATAGGAGCTAGTTTTAGGGTGAATTATATTTGGTAGTGTCCAATCAGATACTATGGCTCTCAATTTTCAGATTGACCATGTAAAATGACAGACTTATTTCTCATTCCTTTTATATGTATAATTGCAATCTCTCCTTTCTAAGGAAGTCCTGGGTTGCAGTGTCCTCTTGTATTTTACTTCTATTATACAAATCTGCCCTATTCTACATTAATCACCAAATTATCCACTAGTGGTGCACATTACAATTTTGACTTTCCACTAAATAGCTTCTCTTGTAGGAGAGATGGGGAATTTGCCTCAGTACCCAGCAAGCCAGTGCTGTAATTCGCAGGGCAGAACCTTTCTTGGAGCTGAAGCAAAAATCAATAGGCAAATGTGAATGAGGTTACATTGCTAACTTAATCTTCTATTCTCCAAGTGGGGGAAGAAGTGCAACATTTAGTCCTGAGTAACCTGTTGATCAAGTGTGAGAAGTATCTTATGGAGGAAATCTTACAAAAAGGGGGAGAACTTGTTCTTGGGAAGGAATTTTGCTTTCATATTTTTCTTTTCTTTTCTTTTTTTTTCATGACAGGGTTTCTCTGTGGCTTTTAGAGCCTATCCTGGAACTAGCTCTTGTAGACCAGGCTGGTCTCAAACTCACAGAGATCCGCCTGCCTCTGCCTCCTGAGTGCTGAAATTAAAGGTGTGCACCACCAACGCCTGGCCATATTTTTCAAAATTTATTTTAGTTTGAATTAATTTTTATTTATTTCCTGATCCTGTGTTAAAAATTCATGTCATATGGAGCTTTCATACAATGTCTCTTTTCACTTTATTAAGCATTCATAAAAGGATAAAATTGATTTTACTATAGATTTTTGAGGTACTACTTATTTAGTTCTTCATAAAGGTAATTTAATTTCTATGTTGGTTTGCATAAGAAATATGCCAAACATAATTTTTTATTTGAAAACATGGACTTCAGTTGTAGCATCATTAGGATATGCACCATTTTGAGACAAAGTATATCACTGGAGCAGAGCTTTGAGGGCTTATAACCTCACCCGACTACCATTACCTTTTCTATAGTTTCACTGTGTGGTTGAAATGTGATCCTTCAAGCCTTTCCCCTGCCATAATGGACTCTTCTCTCTCTGGAACAAGAGTTCCTTTTCAACTGCAGGGCCTACCATTGCCTTTAATATGAAAAAGTTTTATAAGAAAATTGTCCTTTAAAAATTTAAAGCTAATACTCTATGCTATTGTATTGTGTGCATGAAGGGATATTCATTACTTTCCTTCTAGTGGATAACTATTTTGCATGCACACATATACATATACACATACATACATATATACATATATGCCAAGAAAGTAACAGAATTGCATTGAGGAATCCAACTTTCAGATCAACAAATACTGAATTAAAGCAGTCACCATAAGGTGACTTTCCATCCTTACTATACATTAGAATCATCTGGAGAGCTTATCCAAAGTACTGATCTCATCACCAGAGATTCTTCTTTAATTGGGCCAGGGGAAGAACCAAGTGTTTTAATGAAAGATCCTCAAGTGATTCCTGCTGTCTGATTGAGTAACATTACTGTAAAGATAAAATACCTTAAAGGCTTCAGGACCAAAGAATGTACCTTGCAGAGGAGGGGAAAGAGTGGTTATATAAGGAGTTTTTTGGTTACAACATGCCTTTGGGCCCTTTTCTGGTCATTCATTTAAAAATTCCATTCCTAATTTTTAACCTCTAATTTTTGTGTTTTTCTTTGTTCTGTTTCTATGCATCCAATTTTCTATCTAGAGTATAGATTCCATAGGAATAGATTTCATTTAATTTAGATCCTCAAATGTCAGTACACATAGGAATCATCTAGGATCTTGTTAAAATGGAGACTCTGACTTTGTAAAGTACACTTTTTTAATTTATATGTACTTTTCCATGGTATATGGATCTCACCTTGAGTAGCAAAGCTACCTTAATGTTCAATTCCTTATTTTTCTTTATATGTATGCATAGTATATGCATGTAAATGCCCATGAAGGCTAGAAAACAGCAACATTTCACCTGGAACTAGGTTAAAAGTGATCGTGACATTGAACCACCTAAAGATAGAGTTACATAATGTTGTAATACACCTGATGTTGGTGCTGGGAAATGATCAGGGGTCTTCTGAAAGTACAGAACATATTCTTAAATGCTGAGATATCGCTCCAGTCCCTAAATTTGCCTTTATTGAAAAAATTTATAAGAAAATTATCATTTAAAAATTGAAACCTAATGTTCTATGTTGTCTTATAGTGTGTCTGAAGGATATTCCTTTCTTCCATTGTAGTGGATAACTATTTCACACACACACACCATATATTTAACATGTTCTTTATTTGCACTAGCATTCATATGTTACAATTAGGCTCTATGTTCTGCAATGCAATAGACATTCTTGAATTAGGAAATTTTTAACTTGGTGAACAAGAGAGTGTTGTAATTTTATTTTAGCATGTATGTTTTATCGACACATGGTAAGATGTAAAATCAGTCTCTATTGATATATTTTTGCTATTGTTTTAAATAAACACTACCTAGATTAAAATTTTATGTACTTTTATTAAATTGGCAGTATATTCCCTGTTAACTATCTATCTTGAAATGATAGATGTCATTTTAGGAAATTATTAATTTACATCATTAGACATTAGAAACAATAGAATGTTGTATAATAAACCCTCATTACATTAAGCACAAAGTGAGTTTCTCTAAAAGGAGCAATCTTAAAATAATCATATTTTATGGACATACATGATTTCACATTTCTTAGGACCATTTTTACAATTCATATTTTGAAATATCTATAAATATGCTGATAAAGATGATAAACTTTCATGGAACACTAGCCCGAAGCTAATATCTCCTGGGATCTGTAGTACAGCAAACATGGTTTTGCATAAAGAAAAAATAGTAAAATTTATTTCACACTATAATATACCAAATCCATTGTCATTATTATACTGTAGGCACACAATGATTCAAATTATTATTTATGTTTTTCACAAACCCAAAGGATTCCTGTATGTTCAAGGGAGCTGAATTGTACACAACCAAACAGTTCAGATTCACTCCAATAAATAGTATTCCTCTTCCTGGTTCCAGAACTCTTCCCTCATCTTGCAAACCCTCAGGAACCCCTCCTTCATCTTACATTCCTCCCTGCCAATACCAGGACTTAAGGAACATTTTTCCTTAACCTTGTCTTCTGTTCTGCTGACGTCTAGCCAGTTCTAACAGGTGTCAGCGAGCTCCATATAGACTGGACTGCGATGGAGCTACCAGATACCTCAGGACATGGCAGCACCCCAGCTTTCTCAGGTCCCCCCAAAGTGGCCAATTCCCCCCGGCCAAGTGTTCTTGAGAACTTTATGTCCTTATTTCCTAACCTGTCATGTCTAACACCCCACCATTTTAATAAAAATTAAAGTTGGGAATGTAAGCTTCAGGCATAATGCTAACCTTCTAAGGTCACTTGGTAGAATTCACTCAGGCAGATCTCTGGTCATCCCAGGCTCCCATATGTTCTACGTCTGCAGGTAGATGTAACGAACCCCTGTAAAAGACAGAAACCCCCACTTATGTTCCCTGTCTCTCACTCTTAACTCTCTTGGTTTCTTATCTTCCTCTGCCTCTCTGCTCTCTGCTCTTCCTCTTACATTCTTTGTTTCTTCTCAAGTCTCCCTCACTCTCCCTCTCCCCCAACCTGTAATAAACTCTATTGTTAATGCATCTCTCAAGTTCGTGGCCCATCTAACATGTGTTTTCTTTAAACCTGAATGAAAGAACAACACACTACCCAGGTATTGAAGGATTAGTGTCAGAGAGGCATTGTGGACGGGTACCAACTTAGGTGTGTGCCCGACTCATGGTTGTTTTTCTGGCCATCACATTCTACTCTCTAAGTGAGGTTGTAAGCCAAGGAAGATGCAAGTGATGTGTTCTGGAGGGAGTTGAGGCCTAAGCAGAGCCCACACTCAATTCAAGCAGAGGGTACAGGACAAAGGGGGAACCAAGAGTGAATGTTAGCCAGACTCAGAGTGGTACTTCCTTCTGGGGTGGGACCACTCTGGCATTCTCTGTCTGGTCCTTTCACCAGTTGACTTGCTGCTGTAGGGAGCTCTTCACTGAGGATTTGGGTTTCCCGGTCAGGATATGTTGACCTTGGCATCATGACCTGGATGGCATTTGAAGGTCCACTGTTATTTTCCTAATTATTAAAATTTCTTTTCAATTGAGAAAAAAGCCTCATAAAATACTTTTATTTCCATGTAGTTCAGAAAAACTGAAACAGAAAATATCACTTATATTAATTAATATTTTATTTGCTTACCCAAATCATAACAGGCATTGGGCCTCAATGAATATTACTTGACATAAAGTTTATAAAATTCTTAGGCAATTGAAGCTCAAGATCCTATTTTATATGATCAAAATATTAATCAACAATATTGAATTGGGATCATTATGAACAAAATACATTTTATGAAATGCAATGTTAAAATAAAAATAATTTAAAAATTTCCAAGGGACTCTTCCTTCTGTCTCCTCCTCCCTGACCTCTCCTGATTCCTACTCCTGCTCAAGGTCCCCATCAGCAAAGTATCTCTCTGGGCCTGAAGGAGCAGAGAATAAACCTGCCTGCATAGAGTGGGCCTGCTCAGACAGGAAGGGCCTCCATGAGTCTAGTAATATATCACTCTTCCTTACCCCTCTGCCTCCCTGACCTTTCCTGAGCCCTACTCCTCCTTAAGGTCCCAATCAGCCCAGGATCTCTCTGGGCCAAGGCTGCAAACAGTGGACTGTTTGCATGGAGTGGACCCACCCAGACAGGAAGGACCTCTGTGAGTCTCGAAATACTCCACTCTTCCTTCTGCTTCCAGATCCCTGACTTCTCCTGAGCCCTACTCCTGCCCAAGGTCCCCATCAGTCCAGGATCTATCTGTGCCCGTGTCAGCAGAGAACAAACCCACCTACATAGAGTGGACCCACTCAGACAGGAAAGACCAACACATTGAAGTCTTGGCCCACCCACACCACCGGGTGACAAGAGGAGATAGACAGACCCCATCTGCACCCACTGAAAGAATAGAGGGAAGAAGGCAGAATAAGAATAAACTGAACAGAAAGACCAATATGATACCACCAGAATCTAGGGACTCCACAACAGTAAGATCTGAAAAGCACAGCACAGAGGAAGAAGAATGACCTAAAAATCTACTTCATGAAGATGTTCGAGACCCTTAATAGGAAACAAGAAAATCTCTTAAATAGAAGAAAAAATGAAGAAAAATCAAGAAATAAGTAATTCTTTTATAGAATCTAAAGAAAAAAACAAACAAGTGAAGGAATCCCTGGAAACTGGTCAAGGCATGAAAGCTGAAATAGAAACAATAAAGAAAACACAGAATGAGGGGATGCTGGAAATGCAAAGGCTGGGTAAATGATCAGGATTTAAGGATGTGAGTATAACCAATAGACTACAAGAGATGTAAGAGAGAATCTCAGTTGTTGAAGACTCACTAGAGGATATACAGTCATCGACCAAGGAAACTATCAAGACCAACAAATCTCTAACACAAAATATCCAGGAAATATGGGACACCATGAAAAGGCCAAGTCTAAGAATAATAGGTATAAAAGAAAGTGAAGGTACAGAAAATATATACAACAGACTCATAGAAAAAAACTTCCCCAACCTAGAGAATGATATACCTATGAAACTACATGAAGCTTACAGAACGCCAAATAGACTGGACCACAAAAAGAACTCCCCTCTCCACATAATAATCAAAACCCCAAACGAATATATAAATATTAAGATAAATATTAATAACAGCAAAGGAAAAAGGTCAAGTAACATATAAAGTCAGACCTATCAGAATCACAACAGACTTATCAATGGAAACTTAAGGAACATGGGTGGCAACCCAGACTACTGTACCCAGCAAAGCTTTCAATCGCTATAGATAAGGCAAACAAGATATTCCATGACAAAACCAGATTTAAACAGTACATATCCACAAATCCAGCACTACAGAAAGTCCTAGAAGCAAAACTCCAACCCAACAAAGCCAAGTACACTCATAAAAACATAGGTGATAGATAATCCAACTTTACCAAACAGAAAAAGAAACAGGAGGGCGAAACCCACACCCAATGACACCACCACCAACAAATCCAAAACAAACAATAACCAACAATAAATGGGCATTAATATCCCTCAATGTCAATGGTTTTAACGTGCAAATAAAAAGATACAGGTTAACAGAATGGATACAAAGAAAGAATCCAAAATTCTGGTGTATACAAGAAACACACCTAAACTTCAGAGACAGGCGTTAACTCAGAGTAAAGGGTTGGCAAAAGATTTTCCAATTAAATGGACCCAAGAAACAAGTTGGTGTAGCAGTCCTAATATCTAACAAATTAGACTTCAAACTAAAATCAATCAAAAGAGATGAAGGACATTTCATACTCATCACAGGAAAAATCCATCAATATGAAGTCTCAATCCTGACCACCTATGTGTCAAGTACGATTGCACCCTCATTTGTAAAAGGAACATTACTATAAAGGTCAAACCATGCATAAAACCACACACAATTATAGTAGGAGAGTTCAACAGCCCCCTTTCACCACTACACAGGAGCACAAGTCAGAAACTTAACAAAGAAACAAAGGATCTAACAGAAGTTATGACCCAATTGGGAGTAACAGACATCTATAGAACATTCCATGAAAAAAAAAAGGATATACCTTCTCAGTGCCACATGACACCTTCTCTAAAATTGACCACATAGCTGGGAACAAAGCAAACTTCAACAGATACAAAAGAATTGAAATAACCCCGTATATGTTATCAGATCACCATGATTTAAGGCCAGAAATCAACAGCAATACAAATTGCAGAAAACATGCAAACTCCTGGAAATTGAATAACACCCAATTTCACCATTCCTGGGTTGAGGAAGAAAAAAAAAGAAATTAAAGATTTCATATCATATAAAGAGAATGCAGACACAACATACCGAAACATATGGGACACTCTGAAAGCAGTGCTAAGAGGAATGTTCATAGCACAAAGTGCCCACATGAAGAAACTGGAGAAAAGTCACACCAGAGAACTGACAGAACAACTAAAAGCTTTAGAGCAAAAAGAAGCAAACTTACCAAGGAGAAGTAGACGCCAGGAAATAATAAAACTGAGGGCTGAAATCAATAAAGTAGAAACTAGGAAAACATTACAAAGTATCAATGAAACAAAGAGTTGATTCTTTGAGAAGATCAACCAGATAGATCAAACCTCTATCCAAACTAACCAAAAGGCATAGAGGGAACATGCTAATTAAAAAAAATCAGAAACAAAAAGGGGGATGTATCAATGGACAGTGAGGAAATCCAAAGAATCACCAGGTAATACTTTGAAAAACTGTACTCCACAATATTTGAAAATCTAAAGGAAATTGACAATTTTCTGGATAGATATCTCTTACCAAAATTAAACCAAGAACAGAAAGGCAGTTTAATTCGACTTGTAACCCCTAATGAAAAAGAAGCAGTCATCAAAAGCCTACCAACCAAAAAAAAAAAAAAGCCCAGGGATTCATTGCAGAATTCTACCAAAAATTCAAACAAGAGTTATCACCAGTACTCCTCAAACTGTTCCACACAATAGAAGCAGAAGGGACATTGCCAAACTCTTTTTATGATGCTACAAACTCTTTGATACCCCAGGCACACAAAGATACAAGTAAAAAAGAGAACTACAGACCAATATCCCTCATGAATATCGATGCAAAATTACTCAACAAAATATTGGCGAATCGAATCCAAGAACACATAAGAAAAATCATCCACTATGATCAAGTAGGATTCATCCTGGGGATGCAACATGGTTTAACATATGAAAATTCTTCAATGTAATCAACCATATAAACAAACTGAAAGAGAATTACTCTCTGGCAAATGCAGAATAAAGCTAGAATCAAGAACATAAGATCCCCACAATGAAAGACAGCAAAGAACACATCAAAGCCAGCTGGGGTATCATAAGTCTCTAAACCTAGTACAAACGTAGAAGAATCACAAGTTCAAAGCCACTTTAGGCTACATATTGAGATCTAGGCCTGCCTGGGCTTCATGGGAGACTCTTTCTCAAAAGTGAACAAACAACAGCCCAAACATTACATGGAATAATGAAGAAGCCTGAGAAATACTAAATATACAAACTGAAAGAAAAATAAAATCTATAAAACAAAAATCTATGGGCTACAACAAATAAAATGCTTAGAGGAAAATAAACATGAAGTGGTCATACTAAATAAACTGATATAAATCAATCACTGAAGTTCCTGTCTTAAGATGGAAAAAGAAGTGTCAAACTAACATCACACCAAGTGTGATGACCTGAATTCTAGCAACAGAGTCCACATTATGGAAGGAGAGAGTAGACTCCCACAAGTTGTCCCTGACCCACATGTGCACAGTGCACAAGTACACACACAGACATGATACTAAATAAACACCTGTCCACTCCTTGGTAAATGCCAGCAACCATTTGGGGGAAGAAGTGGAACAAATTCCCTTTTGCCCAACAGTACTGTTGACTGGACCTAGGAGGGGGACAAGCGCTCTACCACTGAGATCCATCACCTCCATCCCTTCTACTACCCTACAAACCTCCAGGGAACAGAAGCAGATATCCATCTTACCTCATTCTATTAAACCAGCACTACCCAAATATCAAGACCATACACTGCGAGAATACGAAAAAAACAGAACAGTGTCTCCTATGAACAGAAATGCAAAACTCAAAAAAATCTTAGTACCATGTCCATGATAGGCTTGAGGCAAGCCTGTCATGGCAGGACCTAGGAGGCAGAAGCAAGAGGGATCAAGGCCAGTATGAGCTACATAGTGAATTTTGAGCCAGCCTGAGCTACACAGCAAGATGCAGACTCCCTGCTGTGTAGGCACTCAGCTCCACTCCTGGTGGCCTGACTTCCATGTCCTTGGCAATGGTGTGTTCCAATATCTACCTGTCACAGAACCCATGGCAACCAAGCCCCCAGTGATGCCATTAGAACGGCAGGTGGCAGATGGGGCCAAGTATGAGGAGAGAGAAGGAGGGGGACGCAGAATAAATGGAGAAATACATACAAATCTAAGAATATATACAAGTGAAATCTTGGAGCAACTAAGCTAAAAGTAATATTCCATGTTCATGTATTAAAAGGAAAATCTTGTCAATGTTATACATATTTCAGTTTTTTCAAATGGATCTATAATTTCAATGCAGTGGCACAAGCCCATGGGGCCTGGAAACACACACATAAAATCAACGAGCATTGGGCAAAGCAGTAAATAGAGAAAACTTGTTTTTTTCACCATATGTTCATGGAAGAGTTAGAATTCAGTAAGTAACAAACAAAACAAAACCCTTTAGAACCAAACCAAACCAAAACTGAATGTAGCCACAGTCATATGTCATGACAAAATATAACTCAAATTGGGTCACAGACTAAAATGTAAAATGACAAACTATGAATGTGCAGAGCATAATATTGGGAAAACACCTACATGATTTATATACAGTAAGGTATTTTTTAAATGTATTTGTTATATTTGGGTACTTTGCCCTCGTGTATGTCTGTGAACTACATGCCTGGTGGCCATGAAGGCCAGAAGAGGGTGGTATGTAGCCTAGAACTGGAGTTATAGACAGTTTGGAGCCAACATGTGGGTTCTGGAATAGAACCCGACTACTCTTCAGGAGCAGTAAGTGCTCTTATCTGCTGAGCCAAGTCTCTAGCCAAATGAACCTACAAGACAAAATCAAAACTCAGGAACAAATTATCGAAAAAGCAATCATCATTGCAATGAGAACCTTCTGTGTTCCATGAGCAGCTTGGTGACATCAGCTTGTTGGAATGGATTCAAGGGGCCTTGGGTTTAATCCTCACTACTCGAAATAAGTAAATACAAAAAAAAAAATAACATAAGCCCTTGGGTAGGAAACATAACCATGAAGGACAGACTTGGTCAGGTTGCTGTATGTAAGGCTGAAAACAGACCAGTTTTAAAAGATCCAATGAGCTCAACAGACACCAGCTGAACACATACCTGGAATATTTTAGATTACAGTGTCTCCGGAAAGTATGAATTGACATGACAGTAAGAAAAAATAACCCTTTGTGTGCAATGGCCAGAATACACAGCAGGGACAAGACATTGCAAGATAGGAAGCAATAGGAACTCTCATGGACTGCCTGTGGGACTGAGAAGCAGTGCTTGGGCTGTGAGGACTTTTTTGTGGTTATAACTTAACCTTGCTTTTATCCCGTGATCTTGATCACTGATTATTTTACAACTATATTACACTCTCCTCTCAGCCTAGAAACTCAAAACAGATTCTCAATCCCAGTAACAGCAGGTGCGGGGGTGAGGCTTCCTTGGCAGGCAAGAGATATTGTGCTTGGGGTGGGACTTGTGAAGGGGCAGTGCTGTGTCTTGGCTGTGCACAGGTGAAACAGCTAGTAGAATCCACAGGGCTCTAGACATCTGAACTCCACTGACCTTGTATGCACCAGGCTTCAGGTCAGGAGGTCATATGCAGTGTAGCTATGGCTGGAGCTACCCCCTGAGGAATTAGGCAGCAAGTCTGTGAGGGGAATGCTGATGGAGGACCAAGACACTTTGGGGGGAGTTCTATATTTGGTTCAACAAAACAAGCAAGCAAGCAAAGGGATAACCTTGTATTTCCAGATTTTTTTTATTTGAATTAGAAACAAATTGTTTTACATGACAATCCCAGTTCCCTTCTCCCCCCACCCCCATCTTCACCAACCATCACCCCCCCAACTAAAACCCTACTTATCCCATTTCCTTTCTATTCCCCCTGGATGGTGAGGCTTTCCATAGGGTGTCACCAGAGTCTACTGTATCCTTTGGGATAGGACCTAGGCCCATCCCCAGGTGTCTTGGCTCAGTGAGTATTCCTCTATCTGGAAGGGGCTCCCAAAGTCCACATCTATGCTAGGGATACATACTGAAATACTACAGGAGTTTCTGCAGATTCCCTAGGTTTCCTCACTGTAACCCATGTTCTTGGATTCTGGATTAGTCCCATACTGGTATCCCATCTATGACTCTGGGGAGCAAGACTTCCCTGATGTTCAGGTTATCTGTTTATATATGTTTTACCACCCTGGTCTGGACCCCTTTGCTCTTCACTCATCTGCATCTGGATTCCAGTTCAGTTCAGTGATTAGTTGTGGGTGTAGGCTTCTACTTCCACCAGCTACTGGTTGAGGGCTATCTGGTAGCATTTAAGTCAGTCACCAATCTCATTATAAGGGGAGGGCATTTAAGGTAGCCTCTCCTCTGTTACTTGGATTGTTAGCTGGTGTCATCTTTGTAGATCTCCAGACATTTCCCTAGTGCCTGTTTTCTCTGTAAACTTAAATGTCTCTCTCTATTATGGTATCTCCATTCTTGTTGTCTTGTTTTCTTCCCCTGACTCAAACTTTCTGCTACTTCATGTCCTCTGCAACCCTCCTCTTCTCCCCTTCTCATTCTCCCTCCATCCTCTTCCTGTACAAGCAACCTTTCTGACAAAGAATTGTTTATCTTAGAGTGATTTGGTCTCTGGATAGGTGTGATTGAGTCAAGCCATAGTAAATAGGGCTGTACATGGCTGCACACACCTTTGATCCCAGCAAAATTGAGAAGCTGATGCTGGTGGATATTTTTAGTTCCATGCCAGTCAGGGCTACATAGTGAGATCCTATGTTTTCCCCACCCCCTTAAAAAAACACATATTAACAAGTCATATTAAAATATGACATTTTTTGTTTTTTCGAGAAAGTGTTTCCCTGTGGCTTTGGAGGCTGTCCTGGAACTAGCTCTTGTAGACCAGGCTAGTCTCGAAATCACAGTGATCTGCCTGCCTCTGCCTCCCGAGTGCTGGGATTAAAGGCGTGAGCCACCACCACCCGGCGATAAAATTTGCCTTTTTATGTTGTTTATCAACCGCGTATAAAAGTCTGAAACTTGTAGAAGTCATTTCCAACCACAGAGTAACAATTTGAAATTAGAATGTAGTTATAGTTTTATTTGTATGCCAACGTGAATGCGTTTGTGTGTGTTGATCTGTGTAGCACTGAGTTAAAAGTATCTTCAGCCCTAGACTTTACCTTTTGACGAAATCAGAAGAATGTCACCACAGTGAACCATTCCACCACATCTGTAAACTATGCTTAGTAGACCTGCCTGCCACACAGGAAGAGCCAGTCTAGGGCCTGTCATTGTATCTTATGATCAAGTCTGCTTCCTTGTGTCAACTTAGTTCCACCATTGCTGTGTTCATTCTGCCATAAGCTGTTTCAGCTTCCAAGGTGAGATGTCCTTGCAGAAGTCCAGAGCTGTTTTGTACCCACTCCCTTGGTCCATTCAGTCATTGCTAGTAACAGATTTAAACTGCCAGAGGCAGGGACTCAGGTGCCACACTCTGATACTCCAGGCTTACCTTCTGAAGTTATTCCAGTAACGATGCCTGTCTGCTAGGATCCATGGTGATCAATCTCAGAGGAATCACTCCAAGATCACCAATATGTGCCAGAGGCTCAAGAGCGCCAGCCACAGCTTTGAAAAGTTTGAAAGTAAACTGCTCCAGAATGTGGCATTGAGCATTCTACAGTGGGGGAGGGGCAGAGAGTAAAACAGGGCTGGGGACATTCCGTGAGGGGTTGTGGCATGTGCATGAGAACCTTGGAGGTGATTGCACATATGTGGTGTTTGCTCTAGGCACATTTTAATGGTTTCTTACAGTCACAACACACTGGGGTCACAGGTGCCCTCTTCCTTCATTTTGTCTTTAGTAGACCTTGCTTTATTCCTCCAACCTGAGTCGCATCACTCTTACAGCGGGTAGGCTCTTGAGTATTTTTATAATGTTTACACTTACTCAACCAATTATATATTCAGACAAATATAGAGGGGGTAAGCACAGAGCCAGACATATTTGTAATTATGATCTTGAGAGATCCTTGGATCATCCTGCCGTGAGCATATCATTCTTCATGAAGCAGTCCTTGTGTGTCCAGCCAGGGCAGTACTGGGATGTCTGCACCCTGCAGCATGATATTCTCAGTCACCCTTTTTCCAGACTCCCCAGCCCATCAAGGCTTTATTCTGCATAAGTAGCCCATGGGATTCAAAATTGAAAGAACTTCTCTTTCCATCGGTGGTATTGAGTCCTTTTATTGCAAACAGATATTTGACAATTAAAAATCTGTTCTCCACCACAAAAAATAACGTGTAAGCTTATGTGACAAATTGTCCCTCCTGAACTCCTCAATGGGAACAGGGTTAAATGGGAGGGACAGGAAGAGAGAAAACATCCTTCTACTTCAAGACACAGAGTCTAAGGGCCCCCATTTTCCAGGTAATAGAAACCTGTGTACATTTTGACAAAGCCAGGGTTCCATTTGCCCTTGTCCAATAATGATTTCTGTGTGTGCATGTGCTTACCTCATTTCTAGCGCCAATATGATCCTGGATTCAATAGCTGTATGGTTCCATCTTAGTTTTTCATGTGCCGGGGTCCTTGCATCATGTTTCCTGGTTGCATCTCTGACTTAATATAATTGTTAATGTTAGGATGCTAAAGCAAAAGGCATCCACAACAAAAAAATTATTTGCATTTGTATGACCATAGCATAGACTGGAGAGGACATTGCAATGCCTGATGGGTAAAATGCCCAAATGTTCTACACTGTGGTAAGCCGTTTGCATCTTCCATATTGTGAGTTTTTACACTAATGGAGAAGACAAGTGGAGGCTTTCAGTAGCATGAAATGTTTGATATTCTATCATAAAAAGAACTTTGCATTAGATTATTTTGCTCCATTGTAGGACAGTGTCTGTTCTGAACATGAATAACGTGGGTCAGGCTAGGTACAATGCTTCAAGGTTTGGTAAATTAAATATGCATTTGATTTGTGATATTTTCTGATGATGATACAGCATCATAACTGAAAGTGCAGGTGCCATTCGGTATGGGGAAATGATTGTAGCACCCCTTTAAAGAAAGCTTGTCTGGTTCCTAAGTTAACATTGGGTCTCATCTCATGACAGGAAGGGTTGCTAGGAAATTGATGAGGAGGATGTGGACAAGAACCACTGAACAAAATGGGAGCCCAGGGACAGGAAGAGGAAGGAGAGTCTTCATCCAGCTGCGGTTTGAAGCAGAATCCATCACCCATAGCTAAGAACTGAACCATACTACTGGAATTCAGTTTTGGAGAGGGAGGAGTGTTGAGCAAAGGAGCCAAGACAGGGATGGAGAGATCTGCAGAAACTGACCTGACTTACTAATATAATGGAAACTCTAATCATAAAGCTGAGGAAACAGCATTGGAGCTAACCAAACCCTCTGAATGTGGGTGCAAGCTGTGTCTCCAAGACAGTCTATGGCTCCTTTAACAGCAGAGCCAATCTTTATCCCTAGAGTAAAAATGGACTTGGGGAGCCCATTCCCTATGGAGGGATACTATTGCATCCCAGATACAGCAAGGAGGGCCTAGCCCCTCCCCCAAACAATATGACAGACTTTTTAGGTCCTTGGTAGAGGGCCTTACTATCCATGGAGAGGAGTCTGGGTGGGTGGGTTGGTTGGGGTGTGTTGGTTGGAGAACATTGAAGAAGGGGAGCGTGAGGGAATGGTGGGATGGATATGTAAATGTGAGTAATTAAAAATAAAAAATAAAAAGACTAGGTCCCCAGACACCCTCTTGCCTGATGCTGTGTGTTACCTGGAGTTGAAATGAGTTCTCATTAAGGCTGCCTTGGCTTAGATTTTTTGTCACCTGCTTGGTCACTGATCTCATGCTCTGTCCTCTCCCCTTCACAAGCAGATGCTGCCTGTAGCTGAAACTGAGTGCTAAAATGGCTGATGATGAGACCGTCTTCCTGTAGTGTTCTCAGAAACTATTAAAGCATGTACTTCCTTAGGGATCAAATCTAAGCGGCCGATCTCCTCCTGCTGCTCCTGTCATCTGGATTCCATTTCTTCCAACAAATTCTGAAGATGGAATAAAGACACATGTTTGCCTTTGGGGTTATGGAATTTGTGTGTGTTCAGGTTAGTTTGTCTTTGTGTAAAACATTAGAATTGATGTTTTCTGTTCGACCTGGATGTGAGGAACTGTATGGACGAGCTTAAAAGCCATCCTATGTGATTGTGGTGGGGCATGCCTTATATATTCACTGGTCCTTTGGCAGATTATATGAATAAACAGTGTTTAGGGGAGTAGTCTGTGTCTATCTGGAGGAAGAAAGGTTATGTAATGTGTATGCTGATCCTGCAGTCAGGTGTGTGTGAATTCATAGCTTGTGTGGATTTTATCCACTTGTCTAAGGAGGCTGGAGTGTCTAGTATGTCTTGCCAGGAATGACAAGCCAAAGACAATGGTAATAAGTATTTACTAGACTAGAACTGATATAAAAATTTCACTGAGGAATATAAGACACGGACAGAGTGGACAAACCCTGTCCATAAGAGAACATAATATTTAGAAGAAGTTGCTTTATCTAGATAGGGCATTTTGGTTTTGCTTTTTTGAGTTGATGTGATATTAGTGAGCTCAAATTCTGTGACCACAGAGGCTCACCTATACATACCTCGAATGTCTGAGTCTTGTGTCACAGGTCAAATTCTGCCCATGAGTCAGGCAACATCAGGCTGTGAAAGTAGGGAACATGGTGATGTGCTGTCCTACTGCAAGGAAGACCAACTGTTTGTGGGGGACTACTGTAAGGAGCCCTCTGAGTTGGTATCTGGCCGTAAGGAGATGAGATGAGGGTGATAGCTCTATCAGTAAGAGCTTGCTGCACAGGAATGGCAATCAGATTTCTACTCCTCGTACACCTTTAAAAGCCAGGTGTAGGTGTAATGGTGCATGTCTATAATCCCAGCTCTGGGGTGGTGGAGGCAGCAGGACCGCTTAACTAGATGGTGAGGCATCCCGCCCTAATCAGCATGCCCCAGTGAAAGATCCTGTCTGAAACTCCAGGTAGGAGTCTCCTGAAGAATGGCACTCAAGTTTGATTTCTGGCCAACACACACCCGCACACATGCACACATGCAAGTACACATATATACCTTCACACACAGAGAAAACAACTTTGTTTTGTAAGGGTCGGCTGAGAAGCATTAAGCATTTTTAGGTACAGAATCAGCTCACCAATGCTAATGAGAAATCACCAGCTACGGTCTTGAAAAGAATGGAAAATATATAGGACAGATCTCCACTCCTTTATTTCAGGTTAAAATGGTGATTGTCAGACAATATATGATCTCTGGCAGTGGAACCAGTTCCAACTCTACTGCAATAAATGGCTTGCTGAAGCCCGTTCTATATTGAGAGGTACCTTGGTCAGCTTTGACTTGGTGTTGTAGTGGTTATTGAATTTCCTTTGTCCTGTTTCATCTAGATAATAGGAGTGACTTAGTGTATTTCCTAGGGGAGGCCTAACCAGCTCAAAGGAACAAATGACAGCTGGGTGAACAGAAAGGGTGGAGGGAGGAGGGGTGGAATTGAATTGGAACATAAAAATAAATTGATAAAAAATCAAAAAGTAATAATCAGGTTATTATCCTTTATTATCAGTGGATATAATATACTAATAAAAAGATACATGCTAATTGCATTTGAAAAGAGGATCTCTCCTTTTGCAGCAAACATGAGAAACAGCTCAGTATTAAAGACATTAACTACCTCATAATAAAAGTTTTTGAAATAATTATCCAATCAAATTGACATAAGAAACATTATGGTACTGATGGATTCCCAGTTGTCTGAATGGGGTCATGACCTCCCACATGGTCACTTCAGCTGTTTCTGTGGGTATCTCTAGACTGGTATTGACCTATTTACTCATCATTCTTCTCTTTGAGAAAGTAGATTACAGGAGTTCATGTCATTGTTTATCTTTGCCTGTATTCCTCTGCTTCCATCAGCTATGGGATGAAGACTCTAGGATGGCTTATAAGGTAGTCATCAATCATATTATAGGGGAAGCACATTTAAGATAGCCTCTCCACTATTGCTTAGATTGTTAGGTTGGATTATCTTTATGAATCACTGGACATTTGCCTAATTCCATATTTCTCTTTAAACCTATAATTTATACCTTAATTAAGGTATGTCTATCTTGATCTCATCTATTCTTCCCCCTAATCAATATTCCTCATCCCTCATGTTCTCCTATCCCCTCTTTTCTCCCCTTCACTTACTCCTAGTTTCCTCTTCCTTCCTAATTCTCCCACATTATTTAGGAGACCTTGTGTCTCTCCCCTACTCTCAGGACCCATGTTACTGTCTCAGGTTCCTACTTGTTAGTAGTTTCTGGGTTTGTGGATTGCCGTCTAGTTATCACTTGCTCTGTGTATAATATCCATACATTGCTAAGTACATAAAATATTTGCATTTCTGTGTATGTGTTACTTCACTTAGGAAGGATTCCTCTAGTTCCATTCACTTGTTTCATTGATTTTTTCCACTGTGTAGTACTATATTGATTAATTGTATCATATTTTCTTTATCCATTCTTTAGCTGAGGGACATCTTGGTATTTTAAAAGTTATTCTGTTGTTATGAACATTCTTGTACACATGTCCATAATTTATGAATGTATTTCTTTGGCTATATGCAAAAGAGTGGAATTGCTAGGTTGTAAATTTGACTGATACCCAATATTCAGAAAAAACTTTTGACTGCCAAAATGGTTGTACAAGTTTTTTATCACAGCAGCAACAGAGAAACAATCCCCTTTCTCTATATCCTCTCAACTACAAACTATTCATAGTGTGTTTATTTTTACTGTAGCCATTCTGGCAGGTGTAAGATGCTATCTCATAGTTGTTATCATTCACATTTCCCTAATGGCTATGGAAATTGAGCAATTTCTTAAGTGTCTTTTAGCAATTTTAGATTCCTCTATTGACTACACTAAGTCCCCATGCATCAAATTCTTCTATGTAAATCCAGCTACACTGAACCTATTAGAGAGTAATTGTAAAGTAGTATTGAATGAATTTGTACAGCAGACAATTTCCTGAACGTAACAATAGCACACCCACTCAGACTGATTTTTCAGTAATGGGGCCTCCTGAGACTGAAAAGTCTTTGTAAGGATGGATGAAATCTCCAGGATGACATATGTGTTAAGTCCTCAATCTCATATAAGGTGATGGAATTTAAGGTATCCTCTCCACTGTTGCTCAAAGGGCTGTTTGGTGTCATCCTTATAGATCTCTACACGTTTCTCTACTTCCTGATTTCTCTTAAATCATATACTGGCTCCCTCTCTGATGGTTTCACTTATATTGCTCTCATCATTTTATCCTGCTACAAAACCAGAAGCATATGTAAGGCAAAGGATGCAGTCAGCAATACAAAATGTCAGCCCAAAGAAAGGGAAAAGATATTCACAACCCCAATATCTGACAGAGTGCTGGTCTTCCAAATTTACAAATAACTTAAGAAGCTAGTTCTGAAACACCAAATAATCCATTTAAATGTGAGATACAGAACTAAATACAGATTTCTCTATGGATGAATTTAAAATGGCTGAAAGACACATAAATGAGACCTCAACATCCTTAGTCATCAGGAAAATTCAAATCAAAACCACTTTTCTGCTTTTAATAATGATATCTTATGTGTAAAATTTTATACTAATGAAAAGATCATTAAAGGATCTTCTCTCTCTGTCTTTGTTTTTGTGTCTCTGTATCTCTCTGTCTTTCTTGCTCTCTGTTTCTCTAACTCTGCAAACTGTGTGGGAGCCTGCAGCTATACATGGTCTGGAATGCACTCAGACTAAGTTGTGGGTGGCTGTCTGTGGGGCTACCTCGATAGTGAGGCTCTCTCTCCTTCTCCCACCATTGTGTCCTTTCAAATATTATACCTCTCAGGATCTCTGATGCTTTTGACCAATGGGTTGGAATTTTGCCAACTAATTTTTCTCAAATTTATGTTTTTCACAAACCCAAAGATTCTTGTAAGATCCAGGGAACTGAATTGGACCCATGCAAACAGGTCCAAAGATTCACTCCAGATAAATAATATCTGATACACCAGGGTCCCATATTCCCTTCCTTTTCATCTGAGGGCACTCCCTACTGAACACCTCCATCATCTGACCATCCACCCATATGATATCAGGATTTCAGAAACATTGGATTTTTTAATCTAAACTTAACCACATCTCCCACACTTCTGACATCTGATAAGGTGTAGGCGGACCCAGAGAGTGCCACACATCCTGGAAAGGGCCGGAACAACAAGCTAATGTAGGATGTGGTAGAACCCCAACATTCACAGGTCCCCTAAAGATGGTAAATGCCCCCTATATCATCAGGAATCAGAACTGGGAACTCGACATACTTATTCCCTAACCTGTAAATTCTAATTCTTCACCTTCTTTCAATAATCAGGAATGTGGGAATGAAAGGTCCAGCCATCATCTACCTGATTAGCACTGGCCCTGCCTGCTACCCTGAGCCTTTCTCCTCCCCCATCTCTCCCTCTCTCTTTGTCTCCCTCTCCCTCTCTCACTCTGTCTCTCTCTCATTCTGTCTGTAACTTTCTCTGTCTGCATGAGTTACTCCAGTAATGCTCTCGGCCTCCACTGGGTTTTGGTCTGTCTGTCTCTGTTTATGTCTCGGACTTTCTGTCTCTGTCTGTATTTCATTGTAACCCACTGTCTCTCAGTCTCTCTGTCCTTTCTTGACTCTGCAGCTTGGGTGAAATCCTCCAGCTGTACGTGATCTGGACAGGACTTCTCCTAAACTGAGCCTTTGTCTATCTGTCTGTCTCTCTCTGTCAGAGTACTGAACATCATGCTATACCACTCAACGATGGCAATATTAATGTGGTTTTTTTTATTGTCCCAAAGATATACTTGGCTTTCTAAACTGTGAATGCATTCAGCAAAGTCACTTCTACTATAAAGTGGCTGCAAATGCGTCTCAAATTTATGTTTTGCACAAACCCAAAGGATTGGTGTAACCTCCAGGAAGCTGAGTTGGATAAATGGAAACAGTTCCAAATAATCACTCCAGATAAATAGTATTCAGCCTTTCCATGGTCCCAGATTCCCTTCCTCCTCATCTGGGACCTATCCCTCAGGAACCCCTCTTTCATCTGACCATTCTCGCCACTGATACAAGGACTTCAGAAACATTGTGTTTTTCCTAAACTTAACCACATTCCTATACTGTTTACATCTGTCAAGGTCTAGGAGGTCCCACACAGCCTGGACTAGGGCAGAGCAACCAGATACTTCTAAATATGGTAGTACCACAACATTCTTGGGTCCTTCAAAGAAGTACAATGCCCGCAATATCAAAAGGAAGCAGTCTTGAGAACACCACATCCTTATTCCATAACCTGCCCGTACTCACATCCCAACTTTTAATAATCAGTGAAGGTGAGAATGAACGGTCATGGCATCAGGCTGGGCTGGCTCAGCTCACCTGGAACAATGTACTCTGGAGGTACACTGGTCACACAAGGGTTCCTTGGGTGCTAATTCTCTACACAGGTTTATAGGACACCTTTAAAAGACAGACCTTGACCCACTCATGCTTTCTTATTCCCTCTCTCCCTCTCCTTTTCCCTCTCCCTTTGCCTCTCTCTCACTCTCCTTCTTACCTTCTGCTTCCTCTCTGCTCTCTGCTCTTCCTCTTACCCTCTTCATCTCTTTTCGTGTCTCTCCCACTCTCCCTCTCCCACCATGTCAGATACTCTACAGTTCATGAACTCTATGGTTCTTGTTCCATTGATCAGAATTCTATCTCCATAGATATTTTTCCACTTCCATGTAAAAAGACCAACACTGGAGCTCTGAAAACCAGGGAGGCTGTCTCTGTGACCTCTCTCCAAGGCCATGCTCATGTGATGGGAAAACTGTAGTCACGCCTCCTTAGGGGTTGGCTACAGGTGTGCCTGACCATGCATGTGAGGTCTTGGTCAGAGTGACATACTTTGACTGCTTTTGTTTTCAGTTTCTCTTTTGGGCTTGTGTACAGACTGCTGCCATGCTGGCTGGCTAAGTCGCTCTCTAAGTAAGGCTTTTCCCTATTAAATACCCTTATACTTCTACCTGACTCCGTATTGGTAATTTCCCACTATATCTGGTGTCAGGATTGCGATATTGGAAACCCACACCCCATTAGGGACAGGCTGTGGGTTCCATCGGGCCTGTGGCCAAGGCCCAGAAAGTGCCCTATCTACACAGGAGCTCCCGACCCTCTGAAGCTGAGCTGCTAAGAACCATCCACCCAGCTTAGAGACAGTTTCTTGCTGCCTATAGGTGAGTAGGCCTTGGCTTTCAGCAGAGGCTTCCTCTGGCCTCTGCTGCAGTAAAGCAGCATCTTTTTCAGTGGTTGTGGCCCGCAAGGCCGTATACTCTCTAAGATAAGCTCAGCCTCTTTTGTGACCTCTCTCCACTGCTGCTGCCATCCTGCCACCCACCACTGTCAAATGCCGTGGACTAAATAAACACCTGTGCCACCCACTGGTCAAAGATAGTTACTGCATCTGGAGTAGAAATCAGGTAAAATTATGGCGGAATATTTATCATTTGCTAAAATTGGTTATATTTTTGCTTATTACATGAATTCACTGTTTGAGGAGGGTGTCAATGTGCCAATTACTGGCCTATATGCGATAATGGCAGTTAGCTTACTGGTACAAATAGTATTACTAGCCAGAGGACTCAGGAATAGGGATAAGGATAAACTCACCACCTACTTACAAGAAATAACAGCTTTACGCAATGAGGTTTTGGAGAACGTATTAGTTCAGACCACAATTGTGCAGCAAGTGGAACAGAAATTGGGTGATAAGCTTGGCTCTGTGTCCAATATGCTAAAGACAGAGCTGTCTGATGCCCAAGATGAGATGCAGCATATTTATGTCATGTCTGAGACCTTAGAGGCTAGGTTGTCAGAAGACTGTGATGAGCTAAAAAATATCTGTAGCCAGCTAGAAACTCAGATAGGCAATGTTACCCAGAAATTAGATGCAAAGGTGCAAGATACCCAGGAGAGGGTTGAAGATTTGGACAATGCCATTCAATCAATTATTGAAGCAGTCAAGGTAGCAGATCACAAATTTGAGTCTAGATTTGAATGTTTTGAAGGTAATATACAGTACAGGGCTGACAGATTACATAGGTCCATACGATAATTTGCTGAGGACTCAAAATCAGCAAATCATGACCTTGAATCGAGACTCCAATACCTAGAAGGCAGTTTCCATGCCATCCAGATGCTGCCTAAAGATGATCGTATTAAAGACCTAGAAAAACATGTAAATGAGCAGTTAGAGCAATTTACTGATTCACTAACATGATTGGAATCTTTTATGATTAAGGAGATTGAAACTTTTCAAAAGGATATCATTGATAGGCTTAAAGATCATTGGGATGCCTCAGAAGCAGAATCACTCCAATCCCAGGCACCTATTCCACCCAGGTATCGTGACTATTCTTCTAAGGTTGTTACTCGTACACCATTACTGTACCCAGCTACCATGGTAAAAAAGCCAGCTTCTAAAAAACACCCTTATGCACGGAAGGCTTATGAATGGCAACCTATACAACTGAAGGATCTTAAGAATATTAAAGAATCAGTTGTCTCATATAGTCTACATAGCCCATACGTAAAACAGCTATTACATTCATGGGCAACCTTTAACAGGGTGACACTCACAGATTGGCAATGATTGGTAGCAGCTGTACTTGAGAATTCATGCCAAATCCAGTGGAAGGCAGTAGTAAGGGAAGAAGCCAAGCTCCTTGAGCATCAGGGCATAAAGGAAGGTTTTAAAGGCCACCTAGATAAGATTCTTGGTCAGGGTATTTATTCTGACCCACAGATTCAGGCTGAATATGATGACGATATACTGTCTTTATGCAGGAAAGCAGCATTAAATGACTGGGATAAGGTTCATGAGCCAGGAGAACGCCTAGAAGCTTATACCAGAATAGAACAGGGACCTACAGAACAGTTCCAGTTCTTATTACAAAAGTTAACTAGGGCAATAGAATTACAGGTAACTGATCCAGAAACAAGACAATCAACAATATATACAAAGCTTATGAAAATACAAACCCAATATGCAAAAGAATACTTTTGCCTTTAAAGATCTGATCAGCTCCGCTTGAAGAATGGGTTTTGTATGCAGGCAACATTGACTATAATGTGCAAGATACTGGAGCTTGGGTAAGAGAAGCCATCTCCAAAGTTTTAAAAGGGCAACAGGAAATTAAAAGTTCTAGAGGTGAGGATATAAGGGCTTGGCAAGGAGAAGCACCTTACTGAGGTCAACATAGGTCCAAGAGGCTAGTGTTTACTACTACTATGAACCAGAACCTTGGGTAGGAAGAGCCTTCCCCTGGAGACCACGAAGGCTCCAGGAACCTAGATGTTTTATCTGTGGTAAAATGGGACATACTAAGAGAAATTGTAGACAAATAAATTCTAACAATGCCTCTTACAGAAGGCCACTGCCTTCTGGATTGTGTAGAAGATGTGGTAAGGGCAGACACTGGAGCAATAAATGTAGATCGACCAGGGACATACAAGGAAACCCCTTAAAGTTGGGAAACCCCAAGGGGGGCATCAAGAAGGCCACCACATCGAGAAATGTCGGGTCATTCCCAGTAGCAGTGGGAAATGATACTGCTCTAGATGGTAGTTTGAATAGTGATGAAGAATCAAGTGTGAATGGACAAAATGAGAAATGCATATTTTGGCAAGCTTCTATTAATGATAAAAGGCCTCAATTGAAAGTGAAAATTAATAAGAAGTTATTTCTGGCTTAGTAGACACTGGAGTGGATATAACTATTATTACTCAAAAGTCTTGGCCTCAGAAATGGCCTCTTAGAGAGGCAAATATACAATTTTTAGGAATTGGAACTCTATCTAGTGTTCAACAGAGTGTTAACTCAGTGGTTTGTATTGGACCGGAATGACAGAAAGGGCTACTGAAACCGTATGTGACAGATATAACTATAAATTTCTGGGGTCATGATCTATTACATGCAATGGAATACTCAGATTAATATTCCTCCAATATCAGATACAAATTATGTACAATCTTTAGATAGTAGAAAAGATCTGGTAAGACGCTATGGGAAATGGTTACCAACCATCCATGCTGTACAGAAACTAGGTACAAATGATGGACCTTCAGAGGAGCCAAAGGCCCTGCCATTGAAATGGCTTACAGATGAACCAGTTTGGGTAGGACAATGGCCTATGACCTCTGAGAACCCAGAGGCTTTAGAAAAGTTAGTACAGGAACAGTTAGACGCTGGACATATAGAGGAATCTACCAGTCCTTGGAATTCTCCTGTATTTGTCATCTAAAAGAAGTCAGGTAAGTGGAGAATGCTGACAGACCTGAGAGCTATAAATAAGGTAATTCAACCAATGGGCTCTCTGCAACCTGGAATACCATTACCTTCCTTAATACCTAAAGGATGGTCTATGATAGTCATTGATCTAAAAGACTGTTTCTTCACAATACTGTTACAGGAAAATGATAGAGAAAAATTTGCATTTACTGTACCAACCCTTAATAATTCACAGCCAGTTAGGAGATATCAGTGGAGAGTTTTGCCACAAGGAATGCTAAATAGTCCTACTTTGTATCAGCACTTCGTACAGCAACCTTTGGAAATAATTCGTAAGAAATTTTCACAATTTTTGTTTATCATTACATGGATTACATTCTTTTATCAGATTCTAATAAGGAAACTTTGGAACGTATGTTTGAATTGGTAAAGGAAGTTCTGCCGCGTTGGGGATTACAAATTGCCACAAAAAAGATAAAAAGAGGAGATTCTATTAACTATTTAGGTTACAATATAGACTTACAAAAAATCAGACCTCAAAAGGTACAAATTAGGAGAGATCAGTATCAAACCCTTAATTCTCTTCAGAAATTATTAGGGGAAATTTCTCAATTACAGACGATTATTGGTATAGAAAGACATGACTTAAAGCATGTAAAAATGACCCTTAATGGTGATAAGGACCTAAACAGTCTGAGAATATTATCTGCTGAGGCACAAAAGGAGTTACAATGGGTAGAATACAGAATATTGGATGCACATGTAGATCGGATAAACCTTGATTTAGACTGTATTCTGGTTATCTTGCCATCCAGCCTATACCCTTCTGGGAATCTGATGCAGAGGGAAGACACTATATTAGAAGGGATATTTCTGCCACATAAACAGAATAAAAAGTTAAAGACATATATAGAAAAGATTTCTGATATGATTTTAAAGGGTAAATTAAGACTTCGTCAACTTACTGGTAAAGATCCAGCAGAAATTATAGTACCTTTAAGTAATGAAGAAATTTCCTCCTTATGGAAGGATAATAAATATTGGCAAATAGCTCTTACTGACTTTTTGGGGACAATTAGCAACTACTATCCCAAAACTGACAGAATTAAATGCATAAAAAAGACAGTCTGGATTCTTCCACATATTGTAAGACAAACTCCCATTTCTAGAGTTCTAACCTTCTACACTGATTCCAACATATCAGGTAAGGCAGGTTATAAAGCAGGTGAGGTAAGTAAAGTAGTTCAAAGTCCATATACATCTGTACAGAAGTCAGAATTATATACAATTCTCATGGTACTTATGGATTTTACAGAACCTCTTAATATAGTTACTGATTTCCAATATGCAGAGAGAGTCGTGTTGCATGTTGAGACTACATAATTCGTTCCTGATAATACAGAATTAACTTCTCTGTTTTTACAATTCCTGAAAACTATCAGAAATAGAAGTAATCCTATATACATTACACATATCAGATCCCATACAGGTCTGCCAGGCCCACTACCACAAGGCAATGATGAGATTGATGGTTTATTGATTGAAAGTGTTCTAGAAGCCTCAAAATTTCATAAGAAACATCATGTAAATAGCAAAGGTTTGAAAAAGGACTTCTCTATCACTTGCCAACAAGCCAAGGAGATAGTAAAAAACTGTCCTACTTGTTCCCTTTTTAATCAAACTCCATTGCCAGCAAGTTGTAATCCTAATGGCATTCTGAGAAATGAGGTTTTACAGATGGATGTCTTTCACTTTACAGAGTTTAAAAATTTGAAATATGTGCATCATACTATAGATACATTCTCAGGGTTCCAATGGACTAATGCTCTTAACTCTGAAAAAGATGATTCTGTTATTACACACCTACTAAAGGTAATGACAGTTATGGGTATACCTACACAAATAAAAACTGGCAATTCTCCAACATATGTTTCTACAAAATTAGAACAATTTTTCAAATATTATAACATAAAGCATGTTACCAGTATAACAAACAATACTACAAGACAAGCACTCGTTGAGAGATCTAATAGAACACTTAAGGAGATACTCAACAAAAAAGCTTAAAAGACTAAACCCCCGAAACATAGGTTACATAATGCTTTATTAACACAAAACTTTCATAAGGCCAATGAAAAAGGACAAACAGCTACAAAAAGACACTGGACTACGAAAAAAACTGCTAAACTCAATCAAGCGGTATACTTCAAAGATGTACTAACCTCCGTATGGAAACCAGGACATGTGTTACATTGGGGTAGGGGTTTTGCATTGGTTTCTACAGGAGAAGAAAAACTTTGAATAACATCAAAGTTGATCAAGATTCGAGTGGAAAAGGAAAAACCTCTCAACGAGGACAAATGACAGGTATTCTACTAAGGTATATCTCATAAACTAAATAAAAACCTCCCAAAGGAAAGGGAAATATTTTGCTTTAATCTTCACAGGAAAACTCATCTTCAAAAGACAAAGGATACTACATGGGTACATACTTATAAAGAAAAGGTAGCTATAACCATCAAATAAAAGGAAAGTGCCATATGATAAACTTTACAGGTGTCTCTCAAAAAAACTCTATTTCTCTTTATTTCCTAGTCCCTATACAATTAAACCAATGCTGGATTTAGAGATGGATTTGGCTTTCCTCCTCTAAAATCCAAGCACGTTATTTAACTAAACTTTAATATTTCTTTGTTATATCAAGAAGCCAATTGATATAATACAGAATAATAGAAAAATTTGGGGACTGTCTTTGTCTTTTATTGGATCTTTCTCTCAAGGTTTACACCCTTTCATAATTGTTATGCTCCCATGGTTACATTCCCCAACATGTGTACATACACAAGCAAACATTTCTCTGCTAACTGTTTGAGTCCCACACAGCCAATAAAGACCTGCCGGATAACAATCCCTAGACACCCCAGAAAGAAAATGGGCCACACCTCCTCGACTGCACTGGATCCAACTTGCTCCATTTCAACTGCCACTCTGGCCAAACTTCGGATACTGAATTCAATCAAGTTGAGGATTTCAAGTGAGATCTTCTTTCAAGAGAATCCCATCTAACATGGACTGGATACAATCCATTCAAGACCTTTCATACACTAATATTTGCTTCCTACAGGACCCCACATGACTATCATCGTCCTATTTCAGCAGGAAGTAAAGTAGAGGATGCTATGCCCCCTTTCCCCATTGTTGTCACTTAGGATAGTATATATACCTAGTTAGGGATAGCTTCCTATTGCTTATGGTTGGGATTGGATGGAGGTGTTCAGGCTTGGAAACCTCTCTCAGATGACGTTAGGGTTTAGTTAACATAGATATTTAGGATGTGACATAAGCAGATTGTTGTATCTTCTTATATTTTACCTTTATGATTGTTAATTTTGGATACTTTAGACTGTTAAGTTTTAATCCTCTTTTAGACTAAAAGGGGAATTGTAGGGGAAGCTGTAGCCATGCCTACTTAGGGACTGGCTACAGGTGTGCCTGACCACGCTTGCGAGGGCCTGGTCAGGGTGACATAGTGTGACTGCATTTTCCGTTTTGGTATCTCTTTTGGGCTTTTGTACAGACCGCTGCCATGCTGGCTGGCTAGGTTGCTCTGTAAGTAAGGCTTTTCCCTATTAAATACCCTTATATTTCCACTTGGCTTCGTATTGGTAATTATAGACAAACCAAATGGTGAGACACACCTTCAGATCAGTATGATTCCCAAGGATGAGGTGACCTTTGTGTTTCAGCTTTAAGCCTTCTGCAGTTTCTTCCCACAGCTTTTTGGACCCCTTTGTAGACTCCAATGTTCGGACAATTTTTGTTCCTCCCTTGGCCACAAGTTCTGGCTGACTCTGGATTCTGAGTTCATTGGTGCCTAGCCAAATTTGGCCTTGCCCATGGGAACTACATTTTATGTTTAAGGCATCCTTCCAGTTTTTGTTACCCTGGAAAAACTGTTCAAAGTCTTTTGTGGATGAATGTCATATTCCCTATGAAGTACAACAGTAGACTAAGAAAATGAAAATACTCACATTACCCAACTAAAGGTTAGTTTTCCATGGTTATCTTCTTCCAACAATGTTTAGATTCCATTTCTTAGACTAGACTGAGGGATCATTGGACTGGAACTACTTGGTTGCAAGAGATGATGTCAGCAGTAGTACAGAGTTCATTAGAAAGAGAAGGCATCCTTCATGAGTACAATGGGATCCTGCATCCTTCCTGGGTCTGCACTGGTCTCAAAAAACACTGAGCCTTGGTCTGTGTCTGTGTCTGTATGTCTCTCTGTCGGTTTGTACCGCCTTTTAGGTACTCTCTCTATCCCTCACTGACTCTTTGTCTGTGTATCTCTATCTCTCACTATCTCCATCTCTTTGTCTATGTCTCTGCAGCCTGGGTGGGAGTCTGCAATTCTACCTTTTTTGCGCTGGGCCTGCCTGGTACACTGAGACATTGTCTCCCCCCCATCTCTCTCTCTCTCCCTGTCTCTGTTTGTCTCTAATTGACTCTATCTATGCATGTGATATCTAAGTCTTCATCGACCAGCTGGAATGGTATAAACTTAGATTTATCCCATATGCTTTTTTCCCATTATAAATACAATCAGAAGTTTCTTGTACTTTTTTGTGAAGTTTTAAGACTTCTGGTGCTTCACTCATATTTTTGGTATGTTAGTTGCTGTAAA